>NW_012107497.1:1039425-1131784 GCF_000951045.1 Mandrillus leucophaeus
CCCCAGTCTATCATTTCTTAATCCAGTCTACGATATCTTTGATATGTCTGTCACATATCATTGGTGTATATGTGTCACATTTGTTTAATCCAGTCTATCATGTAATCCAGTCTATCCAGTCTATTTTTGTAGTGTACCTTTAACGACTATCCCTTTCTTCCTAAAAGTGTTAACCAAAAAGGAATCTTTATTTCACTCATTTACATTTTGTGGACATTATCGCTCTGCTAATTATTGTTTCAGACTCTGGATAAGTAGGAATAAACAAATAAGAAATAATTTTTGCCCACATTAAGCTTGTAGTTTGAGTGGGTTCCAAGTCTTTGCTATTGTGAATAGTGCCGCACTAAACATACATGTGTATGCGTCTTTATAGCAGCATGACTTATAATCCTTTGGGTATATACCCAGTAATGGGATTGCTTGGTCAAATGATATTTCTAGTTCTAGATCCTTGAGGAATCACCACACTGTCTTCCACAATGGTTGAACTAGTTTACAGTCCCACCAACAGTGTAAAAGTATTCCTATTTCTCCACATCCTCTCCAGCATCTGTCGTTTCCTGACTTTTTAATGATCGCCATTCTGACACTTTTCAAAAGACATTTATGCAGCCAACAGACACATGAAAAAATGCTCATCATCACTGGCCATCAGAGAAATGCAAATCAAAACCACAGTGAGATACCATCTCACACTAGCTAATTTCTTACTTACAAAATAAATATGTAACAAATTAAAAATGTTCTCAAGTTAAATTGCTATACTCGGTTTATGCCCATTGACTGAAGTCTTGCTAGGTACCATGAGCATGACATTGCTGAGCTAAACTTCTCAATGGCTCCATGCCTGTAAATGACCAAATGTCTATCCCTTCAGTTCCATAATGATTGTGCTGAATAAATTTGAATTATAACATTGATACCAACAATTGAAAATTTATCAGCCTAATTTATTTTCCTTTACAAGTCACATCAGTATCATGCTCCTATTCCACAATGTGTCTTCTGCTAATTTTTCCGTATCTTCTAGTAAGATTCATGGTATAAGAAGATGTGCCATATTCCCTGTCCTGCGATTTTAAGTTCTTCCTAACATAGCCATAACATTAACAGGGCATGTAAATTGAAGTCCATAATCATTAGCTTGGAATTTGTATCATTAAACATGTTTCCCAAGTTAATTTCCCAACCTCATCTTAGCCTAAGATCTTCTTAACTTTTTAGAGGTCACCAAACATACATGCATTTACTAACTTTGCTACTTCTGTCTTAACTGTTTTAATGTGTTTACCAGACAACTTTACTCCTCATACATAGTAAAATGACTGGTTCTTTGCAAGTTTTTCTTATATGTATCACCTAATATTATGTATTTCTCTAGTGAGGCTTCCTTCAGGTATATGTTATCATATCTTTTACATTTCTCTTCTAATAGTACTCATCACACATTATTTAATGTGTGTTGGTGGGTCTGTCTTCCATAGACTGTAAGCTTTAAAAGCTTGAGACCATGGTTTTCAACTACTGAATCCATAGTACCTATAGTAGTGCTTACCACATAAGAAACAAGAAATATTTTAAATAAGTACATAAATGATGATTAAATCAATAGAATATCCCTTAAAGTAGGTTTGTAGAATATGATAATAATAAAGCAACTGGACTTGGAGACCATAGTTATTTAATCCACAGTATAGGCTTGTACCGCAAAGCATGGATGAGTATATATTTGTCTGATGTGCTCTAAAATTTCTTGCTACCTACAGCCATATGGCACATGTATCTGTCTCATTTTTCTTACCCAACATCTCCACAAAAAAACCGTTTAATCCTTTAGTTGATAAAATCATATCCAGCAAAGATAAAGGCAGTTTCTACAACTTGAGGTTAACAATATTGTCAAGGAAACTTCAAGCATTGCTTTTTACATTTCGACTATATCTTGTTTAGCCCTGAACTTGTCTAGCTTTGTCCCAGTAATTTCTTGAGATATTTCTGATATCTTCTTTATAAGTTAAATTAAATTTTCCTTAGGGTCTTAATGGCCTTGACATTAATTTGGATTTTCAGAGTAAAATTTCCCTTGATGTTTAGTGAGAGTGATAGTTAACAAAAACAGTAGGATTAAAATGTTTATAACACAAAAAAGTAATAAATGCTTGTGATGGACTCACCAGTTACTGTGATTTGATTATTATACAATGTATGTTTATATCAAAATAGCACATGTACCCCATAAACTATTATGTATTCAAAATAACTGAAAATTTTATATAACATAAACAACTCTAGTACAAAAAATAAGTTGAAGGCTTTAACAGACGTCTAACCAAAGAAGACTTGCAGATGGCAATTAATCATGTGAAAAGATGCCCCATATCACTTGTCATCAGTGAAATGCAAATTAAAACAATGAGATACTATTAACACACCTATTAGAATGACCAAAGTTCAGAACACTGACAACAAATGCTGGCCAGGATGTAGAGCAATAGAAACTCTCATTCATTGTTAGTGGCAATATAAAATCATCTAGCCACTTTGGAAGAAAGGTTGGCAGTCTTTCACAAGACAAACACACACTTACCATGAAATGTAGAAATCACATTATTTGGTACTTACCCAAAGGTGTTGAAAACTTATGCGAAGACAAAACCTGCACACAGATGTTTAGAGCAGCTTTATTCATACTTGCTAAAACTTGAAATCAACCAAAAGATCCTCCGGTAGGTGAAGGGAAAATAAACTATAGTACATCCAGACAATAGAATATTATTCAATGCTAGAAAGAATGAGCTATCAAGCCAAGAAAAGACACGCAGGAACCTTAAATGCATATTACTGAGGGAAAGAAGTGAATCTGAATAGCCTATATACTGTATGATTCCAACTGTAATTCTAGAAAAGGCAAACCTATGGCATTATAGAAAAGGCAAGCATATGGCAGCAGTAAAAAGATCAGTGGTTGCCTGGGGCTGTACATATTTTGTTAGATTTAAGCCTTATTATTGGGACACAGAGAGAAGGATGAATAGGCTGATCACAGAGGATTTTTACAACAGTAAAAATATTCTGTATAATTAGTGAATGTATAATGATAGATATATGTCATTATACATTCATTCAAACCCATAGAATGTACAACACCAACAGTGAACCTTACTGCAAGCTATGAACATTGGATAATAATGATGTGTCAAATGTAGGCTCATTATTGTAAAAAATGCACTGCTCTGGTGGGGAGTGTTGATAATGGGGGAGGTTATACATGCATGGGGGCAGTGGGTGTATAGAAACTTCAGTACCTTCTGCTCATTTTTGCTGTGAACCTAAATCTACTCTGAAAAATGAAGTATATTTTAAAATACATTGCTGTTTTTCTTAAGACTAAGGAATTAAAACTGAAAGTTAAATGTATATAACTAGTTTATGGGGCCTTTGCAAGGTTCAAAATATATTAAAAACTAAGAAAAAAAATCTGAATCTGATTATTATCTCCTAATTAGGCATAAAGCAAAAGCTACTGCTTAAGAAAATGAGAAAGGAAATAAAAATAATGTACTCTTTAAGGTCCACATGAGCACTGCCATGAATGTCTGCCAAAACCCCAGCAAATAAACACTTCTTATTTTAGCCCTGGGCACCCTGTAAGCAGGGTCGGCCAGAGATGCTGATATAAGCTAAATTAATTCAATCATATTATTTTTATGATACTCTCATCTAACTGCAAGTTATTTCCAACTTGTATTCTATCTGTGGTCCACTCTAAAGGAACCATTATGCTCTTTTTGGACCTAAATTTCTATCCAATTTGGAAAGTTTATTTTAAAAATATGGGACAACTTTACACATTCTAAATCATCATTTAAAGTTTCAGGTTGAAGAAAATGTAAACCAAGTCTGCTAAATTCATATCAACCTTCATTGAAAGAAAAGAGCTCCCTTAAATGGATATCAGAGTCTCGTTAAGAGAACTAGATATGGTAGAAATATACATAGTCTACATTAAACCTCTAAACAGTGCAAAAGAACATTTATTTGGCATTTATTTAAGATGTTTTAAGCTTATATTCCCCTTTTAATATCGCAGCTGGTGCTCTTGTGAATGCACCACCTCCTGGGTGGAGGCCAACCAACCCAGAACGTTACAGCAACTCATGGCAGAACAAGCCTGCTCCAAGGAAGGAGAAAAAAAAACTCATTCTACTACCTGCAACATTCAGGCTAACTCGTGGTCCTGAGTCTGTCCATGTGACTTTACTGCTAGCATAACCAGCATTCGGGAAAGCCAGCACACTAAACATTATCTACAACCAAGGATTATCACAGAGTCAGCTTCACTCTCCTGCCATCTTCACCAGAGCAAGTACTTGTATGCATGGCTGGGAGACCTGAAGATCAATCACATTACAGAACTCTTTGCAGACATTCCGCAGCACTAGCCCAGAGCCTGGTAGCCACAGTGGGTGGCTAGACCCAGAAGAGCAATAGCAATCACTGCAGACTGGCTCACAGGAAGTACCATCCATAGGGGAATGGGGAGTGCACCACATCAAGGGATCACCCTGTGGGACAAAAGAATCTAAACAGCAGCCCTAGAGTTCCAGACTTTTCCACTGAAATAGTCAATCCAAATGAGAAGGAATCAGAAAAGTAATTATTGTAATATGATAAAACAAGGACCTATAACATCCCCAAAAGACCACACTAGTCCCCCAAGCAATGTATTTAAACCAAGAAGAAATCTCTGAAATTCAGGAGGTTGATTATTAAGCTACTCAAGGAGATACCGGAGCAAGGTGAAAACCAACTTAAAAAAATTAAAAAGGACAATACAGGATATGGATGAAAAATGTTCCACAGAAATAGATATCATAAATTTAAAAAAATTACAACTTCTGGAAGATCATGACCAAGAACCCAAAAGCCAATACAACAAAAGCAAAAATAAATAAATGGAACCTAATTAAAGTAAAAAGCTTCTGCACAGCAAAATAAATATTCAGCAGAGTTAACAGACAGCCCACATAGTGGGAGAAAATATTCACAAACTATGCATCTGACAAAGGACTAATATCCAGAATCTGTGAGGAACTCAAATCAGCAAGAAAAAAAAAATCTCATCAAAAAGTGGGCTAAGAATATGAATAGACAGTTCTCAAAAGAAGATATACAAATATCCAACAAACATATGAAACAGTGCTCAACACCACCAATTATCAGGGAAATGCAAATCAAAACTATAGTGAGATATGACCTTACTTCTGCAAGAATGGTCATAATTAGAAAATCAAAAAATAACATGTTGGTGAAAAGGGAACACTTTTACACTGCAGGTGGCATTGTAAACTAATACAACCACTAAGGAAAACAGTATGGCAATTCCTTAAAGAACTAAAAGTAGAATTACTGTTTGATCCAGCAATCCCACTGCTGGGTATCTACCCTGAGGAAAAGAAGTAATTATATGAAAAAGATACTTGCACACGTGTGTTTATAGCAGGACAATTCACAATTGCAAAAATATGCAACCAGCCTAAATGTCCATCAACCAATGAATGGATAAAGAAAATGTGGTGTATATATACCCTGGAATACTACTCAGCCATAAAAAGGAATGAAATAGTGTCATTTGCAGCAAGCTGGGTGGAGTTGGAGACTATTAGTCTAAGTAAAGTAGCTCAGGAATGAAAAACCAAACATCGTATGTTCTCAATTTTAAGTGGGAGCTAAGCTATGAGAACGCAAAGGCATCAGAATCATATAATGAACTTTGGTGACTCGGGGGGAAGCGTGGGAGAAGGGTGAGGGATAAAAGACTACACATTGGGTACAGTGTGCACTGCTCGGGTGATGAGTGCACCAAAATCTCAGAAATCACCAATAAAGAACTTTTCCATGAAACCAAACACCCCTTGTTCCTCCAAAACTATTGAAATAAAATTTAAAAAAGAAAAAAATATATTTTGATTTCCGGTGTATGTATCTATGATATGGTGATAAATGGTCATGTTGGTGATATTTGTTATCTTGAAGATAAACAATTTTTGAAAACTTTTGTTACCTAAGAAACTTTATTCTTTCCCAAAATATTTTTAATGTGGTAGATGGATTCTTATCCTAAGTCATTGTCTTATAATACCAGATAGAAAATAGTAAAATTATGAGATATTAAAATATTCACAGTTTCTATTTGGAGAGGTTTCAGTGTAGAATAAGAAGATACATTAAAATTAGACCATGTATCTTCAATTAATTAGAATTTGTAAATACATAATAGAATAATTATCTCAAGTAGCTACTGATATTCCTACAACATTTTTTCCCTTAAACATGTGAAATATTAAAATTTTCTACACATCTCTATTTATAGGAAAGAGTAAGACATAGTATACCCACTAGTGATAATTAACATTAATTGGGAGTTTACTGTGTGTCAGGTACTTTGTTAAGTGATTTATGTATATTATCTCATTTGATTTTCATTTCAACTCTGTGAGATCTACATTATACCTCTCTTTTACAGATGAAAAACTGAAGCTCAGAATGTTTGTAAGATGACTAGGAGTTAGTGTATCCATCATATCATAACAGAAAACAGACAGCACACTCAAAATTGCACAAGTTGAGGGAAGTTTATTTACACAGAAACTATTTCAAAACATACGCAGTAAGACAGTGTAGAAACCTGGAGCCAGTAGTCTATAAGGGATTGTGACCTTTAGGAGTTACCAAAAGATCAAGTGCGCTGGAATGACATTCAGAGGTTTCGTCTCAGCACTATTTTTAACTTTTCTATTGTGGGCTCTCTCTCTCTCTCTCTTTTTTTTTTTCTCTATAGGTAATAGGTTTTTAATCCATAAATAGAGAGGGTTGAAAAAGATGATCTGAAAGGTCAGTCTCTTCTTTTTCTAATATCCTCTGATTCTATCTTTTTGTGGTGGAATGATCTAAGATGTTGGTCCCTCATTTTTGGTAACATTCTATGTTGCTGTGTTTCAAGAGCCGATTCTTGGCATAGGCAAAGGAATATGTTACTCAATGACCATGTGGATCCATCTCCACTTGTGGGTAGCTGAACTGTGGGAAAGTTATTGAGCTGTCCCTGTGCCTATATCTTTGCAAAAATACAGTAGGGAATGTTTATTTTATGTTTTCTACCGCAAAATCATTGCAGTTGAGTATCTCAACTGTGACTTTAAAAAATGAAAAAAAAATCTCTGATCTGTCATACACATCAGATATGTAAAACAAATTAGCTGCTTCACAGAAGCAACACTTTTAATAGGGAATAATCTCCACAATATTACATTGGTGAGAAATCTTACAAATTCTTATGCTTAGCACATTGAGAAGGCAAAATTAAAGGTGATTATCTGAATTAGTTTTTATTTTAACTTAGTGAGATGGTTCATGCAAACCTTCTTTCATACATTTGGTTTTAGGTTTGGTCATCCTGTTTTAGATTATTCTCTTAATGTGTTATCTTTGTGATTATTTTAAAGCCAAAAGGGGAAGAAAATTTTTTTATTTGTGAAGAAAGATTTAAACTGTCTCATTTGTAAGAAGCTGCTAAATTTCAGAAACCATGTATAGGTTATCACTTTGGACATTTGGAACAAAATGCAAATGTTATGCATTAACTTATTTCCCTGTGATATTATACTCTCTTACCTTTCATGAATTACTAGCACTTTAGAATACAGGAAGCAGGAAAGGAACAAAGAGAGGCAGCAATGAATCTAAAAAGTACACTGTCTGCAGGTAAATGATCCAGTATACAATCGTAAACCCTGTTATGACAAACTAATGGCTGTGGGTTGTAAAAAATGATTTTGATTATCTGATCATTTCATTTAGCACCTAAAACAGAAATTATAGGGATTGGAGTTACTGTAAACTGCTAAAAATATACACAAAAAGGAATTCCCTCTCAGTCGAAATTATATGCTCTGTTTATAATGACTATAATTTTTATCAGTAATTTGAAGACAAAAGCAATTTTTATCATTTATGAATTATATTTATGAACTTCTGGGTAACTGTTAAGTGCAGAATATTTATGGCTATCGGTAAATGTTCTCCTTTCTTTGAGGTCACCATTACTTCTATTTTCTGAAATTTGAATTTCCAACACTAGGATCATTTCTTAAGTTTGAAATAATAAGTGTTTTCACTTAATCTCAAGATGAATGTTTTAGTAAACGCTGCCTATCATTATCTAGGAATAATATTATATGTGGCTCAAGAATCTCCCTTTAGATCTTAAACAAATATACAAGAAAAAAAAACAACATTAAAAAATGGGCAAAGGACATGAAGACACAATTCTCAAAACAAGACATACATGCGACCAACAAGCATATGAAAAAAAACTTAGCGTCACTAATATTAGAGGAATGCAAATCAAAACCACAATGAGATACCATCTCACACCAGTCAGAATGGCTATTCTTAGAAAGTTAAAAAATACCTGATGCTGGCAAGGTTGTAGATAAAAAGAAAGGCATTTACACTGTTGGTGGGAGTGTAAATTAGTTCAGCTATTGTGGAAGGCAGTGTGCGATTCCTCAAAGACCTAAAGTCAGAAATACCATTTGACCCAGTAATCCCATTACTGGGTATATACTCAAAAGAATATAAATCATTCTATTATAAAGACACATGTACTCATATGTTTATTGCAGCACTGTTCACAATAGCAAAGACATGGAATCAACCTAAATGCCCAGCAGTGATAGATTGGATAAAGAAAACATGGTAGTTATACACCATGGAATACTATGCAGCCATACAACAGAATGGGATCATGTCCTTTGCAGGGACGTGGATAGAGCTATAGGTCATTATTCTTAGCAAACTAACACAGAAACAGAAAATCAAATACTGTATGTTCTCACTGGGTGATGAAATAAACTGCACAACACACCCCCATGACACACGTTTACCTATGTGACAAACCTGCACATATACCCCTGAATTTAAAAATTAAATTAAAAAAAATCAGGAATGCAGTTCTTTTCAAAATTGCCACAAACATAATAAAATGTTTAGGAATACAACCAACTAGAGATGTGAAATGTCTCTACGACGAGAATTACAAAACACTTCTGAAGGAAATCAGAGATGAAACAAACAGAACAACATTCCATGTTCATGGATAGGAAGAATCAATATCATTAAAATGACCATACTGCCCAAAGCAATTTACACATTCAATGGCATTCCTATAAAACTACCAACGCCATTCTTTACAGAACTAGAAAAAAAACTGTTTTAAAATTCATATGGAACCAGAAAAGACCCCCCAAATAGCCAAGACAATCCCAAGCAAAAAGTAGAAAGCAGGAGGCTCTAAGTTGCTTTGGGCAGTATGGCCATTTTAAGCATATTGATTCTTCCCATTCATGAGCATGGGAAGTTTTTTCCTGTTTGTGTCATCTCTGATTTATTTGAGCAGTGGTTTGTAGTTCTCTTTGTAGAGATCCTTCGCTTCCCTTGTTAGCTGTATTCATAGGTATTTTATTTTTTGTGTGTGGCAATTTTGAATGGGAGTTCTTTCCTAATGTGGCTCTCGGCTTGACTAATTTTGATGTATAGTCACGTTCGTGACTTTTGCACATTTATTTTGTATCCTGAGACTTTGCTGAAGTTGTTTATAAGCTTAAGAAGCTTTTGGGCTGAGACCGGGGGCTTTCTAGATACAGGATCATGTCATCTGCAAACAGGGATAGTTTCACTTCCTCTTTTCCTATTTGGATGCTCTTTCTTTCTTTCTCTTGCCTGACTGCCCTGGCCAGAACTTCCAATACTACCTTGAATAGGAGTGGTGAGAGGCCATCCTTGATTTGTGCTGGTTTTCAAGGGGTATGCTTCCCATTTTTGCCCGTTCAGTATGATGTTAGCTGGGGGGTTGTCATATACGGCTCTTATAATTGTCAGGTATTTTTCCTACACATATTATGTACCACCTCAGGTAGTTTTATAACTGTTGTTTCAACCATAAAATATGAATTAAGAATTGAATAAGAATCCTAGTCTATTATACTGATTTTATTGTTCCCCATTCCAGTGTTCCTTCCTTTCTGAAGTTCGAGAATTTTTCTGTTATTTATTTATTTATTTTTTGCTGTTTAGACAAATTCCTTCAGTAATTATTTAAAGTTAGGATTCCTAACAACAAATTCTTTTGTTTTTATCTGAAAATATTTTTACATCTCCTTAATTTTTTAAGGACTTTCTTCTTTGTCATGGAAATACAGTCTGAAATCTCTTCTACTTGAATTCTCATGGTTTAGGTCTTATTTGTAATTGTCCCTGTCATATATTTGGTGCTACATCAGTGTTAGTTGTATAAACTAATGTTATTTAACTTTATGTATATTATCACCATTTTAATCAAGGCTCTGATCATCTTTCTTCTGAATACATTCTTTCTGGTTTGTCCAAATTAAGTACCAGAATACCCATTCTTTAATTCTTCTGTAACAGTTGATATTTATGAATTAATAAAATAGAAACCTAACACTTTATATTTTGGCACTTAGAGGATTAGTTTTGAAGTGAAAAAGAAAATTGTGCCTTTTATAATAGTATACTGTAGCCACAAAGAAAGTAAAGAAACACATGAAATGGTCCATTTATAACCAATGACAACAAAGCACAAGGACTCCTTCCTCACTTTCAAGTCAACTTTACATGCGATATTTGTTTTAAATTTCTACCTGCATATCCTATCTTTAATATTACTGTAAAGTACTACTAACTTTAAAAGGCTATTTTATCCATCTCAAAGTTCCTTCTCATGACAATTTTGTAAAATTCTCCCCAAAAAAATGAGTCATGGAAAACAAGCATTCCCTTGAGTCCCAAAATGTGTTTGATACATGAGGTACTATGCTTAAATTCCGCAACTAGTTAATAAAAGTGACAAACCAAGGGACCAAAGATTCTAGATCCTAATCTTTTGTTACTTCTATAAAGCAATCATTTTATCAGTCTATTTCTTTGCCAATTTTATTCATTCTTCTGAAATAAATTTGCTTAATCGCTTACCCTCTGATTTTAAGTAAAATTTGTAGAATAACCATTACTATAGATTTGTGTAGAATATTGTCAAATGTCACTGAACTTTATGACAGCCCTTGTGATTTTTCTAAAGTTTGGTTTAGACCTAACTTTTCTCTATTACTTGCACCTTTTATTTTTATCTTATTTATGAACTGGAGAAGAAGGGAATGATCTTTGCATCTGGAATTCCCACATGCCCCATCCCACTAACAATTCAGTTTCTTTTTTGTTTGTTTGTTTTATTCACATTTATTTATTTTTTATTTTTATTTTTTAAAAAATTTATTTATTATTATTATACTTTAAGTTCTAGGGTACATGTGCATAATGTGCAAGTTTGTTACATATGTATACTTGTGCCATGTTGGTGCTGTCTCTTATACACATCTAGATGTGTATAAGAGACAGAGTTAGAATGGCAATCATTAAAAAGTCAGGAAACAACAGGTGCTGGAGAGGATGTGGAGATTCAGTTTCTTATATATGAGCTTTACCATTTGCTATATCACATTCTACCTTAATTGACTGGAGCACAAAAAGTAACATGCTTATTTCATGTTGTCTGTTTATTGTCAACTGCTATGCTCCATCAGATGGTATGTCAGAATACCAGAGGCAAAACTTTTGTTTTGCTTGTATTCACCCTGTCCTTCTGCTTATTATTTTTTTCCTTTAGAGGCTATCATATGTTTCCCCTTTCTGGTTCTACCACTAAGCATGTTGAGGCTAGCATTAGTCTTTCTAGGTCCTAAAATTGGTCCAGTGTTGATTGTTCTTCTATGACAATTTCAGGCTGGGAGCTCTTACATTCTTTAACTACAAACTTACCTGACATTATTGTTCCTCTTAGTTTTGGTCATTGTGCCCTCCAATGTAATAATTACTTTAATCAATTATATCCACTAATAAATGGAGATTATTATTATTATTAACTTTAAGTTCAAGGATACACGTGCAGGATGTGCAGGTTTGTCACATAGGTAAACGTGTGTCATGGGGGTGTGTTGTACAGTTTATTTCATCACCCAGGTATTAAGCCTAGTATCCATTAGTTATTTTTCCTGGTCCTTTCCCCCTCCTAACCTCCAACTTCTGATGTGCCCAGTGTGTGTTGTTCTCCTCTATGTGGCCATGTGTTCTCATCACTTAGCTCCCACTTATAAGTGAGAACATGCAGTATTTGATTTTCTGTTTCTCTGTTAGTTTGCTGAGAATAATGACCTACAGCTCTATCCATGTCCCTGCAAAGGTCATGATCCCATTCTGTTTTATGGCTGCATAGTATTCCATGGTGTATAACTGCTACGTTTTCTTTATCCAGTCTATCATTTCTGGGCATTTAGGTTGATTCCATGTCTTTGCTACCGTGAATAGCGCTGCAATAAACATATGAGTACATGTGTCTTTACAGTAGAATGATTTATATTCTTTTGAGTATATACCCAGTAATGGGATTACTGGGTCAAATGGTATTTCTGACTTTAGGTCTTTGAGAAATCACCACACTGCCTTCCACAATAGTTGAACTAATTTATACTCCCACCAACAGGGTAAACACCTTTACAACAGTGTAAACCTCACCAGCACCAGATATTTTTTGCCTTTGTAATAATAATCATTCTGACTGGTGTGAGATGGTATCTCATTGTGGTTTTGATTTGCATTCCCTTAATGATCAGTGATATTGAGCTTTCTTTCACATGCATCTTGGCCACATGTATGTCTTCTTTTGAAAAGTGTCTGTTTATGTTCTTTGCCCACTTTTTATAGAGATGTTTGGCGTTTTTTTCTTGCAAATTCGTTTACATTACTAATAGACTTTATATTAGACCTATGTCAGATGCATAGTTTTCAAAATTTTTCTTCCATTCTATAGGTTTTCTGTTTGCTCTGTTTATAGTTTATTTTGCTGTGCAAAACCTTTTTAGTTTAATTGATCCCATTTGCCAATTTTTGCTTTTGTTGCAATTGCTTTTGGCATCTTCATTTTGAAATATTTGCCCATGCCTGTGTCCTGAATGGTATAGCCTAGGTTGTCAGATTTTTGTTGGCATGTGGTCTTATTTCTGGGTTCTCTATGCGGTTCTATTGGTCCATGTATCTGTTCTTGTACCAGTACCATGCTGTTTCGGTTAATAAAGCCCTGTAGTATACTCTGAAGTCAGTTAGTGTGATGCTTCTACGTTTCTTCTTTTTGTTTAGGATTGCCTTGGCTCTTTGTTCTCATTTTTGGTTCCATATGGATTCTAAATTAGTTTTTTCTAGTTCTGTGAAGAATGCCAATGTTAGTTTCATAGGCATATCATTGAATCGAGGATATAGAAAAACTTAGTAATACCATTAACCAACAAGTTCTATTTGATATTTTCAGAATACTCAACAACTGCAAAATACACAATCTTTTTAAGTGTCCGTGAAACATATGCCAAGATAGCATGATTCTATACCTAGAGAAGCCCATAGTCTTGGCACAAAAGATTCCTAAGTTGATAAACAACTTCAGCAAAGTTTAAGAATAGAAAGTCAACATACAAAACTGAATAGAATTCCTATACACCAGCATGATGCCTACCAGATCATGGTGGATGAGATCTTTGATGTGTTGTTGGATTCAGTTGGGTGGTATTTTTTGAGAATTTTTGCATGATGTTCATCAAGGATATTGGCCTGAAGTTTTCTTGTTTTGCTGTGTCTCTGCCAGGTTTTGGTATCAGGATGATGCTGGCCTCATAGAATGAGCTGGGGAGGAGTCGCTCCTCCTTAATTTTTTGAACCATTTTAGTAGGAATGGTACTAGCTCTTCTTTGTACATCTGGTAGAATTCAGCTGTGAATCCATCTGGTCCTGGGTTTGTGGTTTTTGTTTTGTTTTGTTTTTTTGGTTGGTAGGCTGCTTACTTATTACCAATTCAATCTTGGAGCTTGTTATCTGTTATTTGTCTGTTCATGGATTTGTTTGTTCTTGTTCAGAGATTCAATTTCTTCCTGGTTCAGTTTTTGGTGTGTGTATGTATCCAAGAATGTATCCATTTCTTCTTGATTTTCTAGTTTCTGTGCATAGAGGTGTTCATAATAGTCTCTGATGGTTATTTCTGTGGGGTCAATGGTAATATCCCATTTGTCATTGCTGATTGTGTTTATTTGGCTATTCTATCTTTTCTTATTTATTAATTTAGTGAGCAGTTTATTTATCTGTTTTTTAAAAAAATCAGCTCCTAGCTTCATTGATCTTTCAAATGGCTTTTCATGTCTCAATCTCCTTCAGTTCATCTCTGATTTTGGTTATTTCTTGTCTTCCTCTAACTTTGGGGTTGGTTTGGTCTTTCTTCTCTAGTTGTTTTTTTTTTTTTTTTTTTTTAGTTACAATGTTTGGTTATTAATTTGAGATCTTTCTAACGTTTTGATGTGAGCATTTATTGCTGAAAATTTTCCTGTTAACATTGCCTTAGCTGTGACCCAGAAATTCTGGTATGTTATGCCTTTGTTCTCAGTATTAGTTTCAAAGAACTTCCTGACTTCTGCCTTAATTTCTTTATTTACTCAGAAGTCATTCAGGAGCAGGTTGTTTAATTTCCATGTAACTGTATGGTTTTGAGTAATTTCTTAGTCTTGAATTCTATTTTTATTGTGCTATGGTCTGAGAGAGTAGTTGGTATGGTTTTGGTTCTTTTGCATTTGCTGAGGATTATTTTATGTCTGATTGTGTGGTTGATTTTCTAGTATGTGCCATAATGCAGATGAGAAGAATGTACATTCTGTTTTTTTATTTATGTATTTTTTAAGATGAAATTTCGCTCTTGTTGCCCAGGCTGGAGTGCAGTGGTGCGATCTCAGCTCACTGCAACCTCTGCCTTCCAGGTTCAAGCAATTCTCCTGCCTCAGCCTCCCAAGTAGCTGGGATTATGGACATGCACCACTACACTCAGCTAATTTTATATTTTCAGTAGAGACGGGATTTCACCATGTTGGTCTGGCTGGTCTTGAACTCCTGCCTTGGCCTCCCAAAGTGCTGAGATTGCAGGTTTGAGCCACCGCACCTGGCCCGTTCTGGTTTTTTGAGTATTGAGTTCTGTAGATGTCTGTCAGAAACATTTGGCCCACAGTAGAGTTTAGGTCTTAAATATATACATTTTTCTGCCTTGTTGATCTGTTTAATGCTGTCAGAGGGGTGTTGAAGTCTCCCACTGTTAATGTGTGGGAGTTTAAGTGTCTTTAAAAGTCTCTAAGAACTTGCTTTGTGAATCTGGGTGCTCCTGTGTTGAATGCAAATATATTTAGGATAGTTAGATCTTCTTGTTGAAATAAACCCTTTACAATTATGCAATGTCCTTCTTTTTTTTTTTTTTTTTATCATTGTTGGTTTAAAGTCTGTTTTGTGTGAAATTAGAATTGTAACCCCTGCTATTTTCTGTTTTCTATTTCCTTGGTAGGTTTTTTTTTTTCATCCCTGTATTTTGATCCTATGGCTGTCATTGCATGTGAGATGGGTTTTTGAAGACAGCATTCCACTGAGTCTTGCTTCTTTATCCAGCTTGCCATTCTGTGCCTTTTAATTTGAGCATTTAGCCCTTTTACGTTTAAGGTTAGTATTGATATGTGTGGATATGATCCTGTCATCATGTTGTTAGCTGTTTATTTTGCTGACTTATTCATGTGGTTGCTTTGTAGTGTTACTGGTCTGTTTACTCCAGTGTGTTTTTGTAGTGGTTGGCAACAGTCTTTCTATATTTAGTGCTTCTTTCAGGAGCTCTTTATGGCAGGTCTACTGGTGACAAATTCTCTCTGCATTTGATTGTCTGAAAAGGATTTTATTTTTCCTTCACTTATAAAGCTTAGTTTGTCTGAATATGAAATGCTTGCCTAGAATTTCTTTATGTTAAGAATGTTGAATATAGGTCCCTAATCTCTTCTGACTTGTAGAGTTTCTGCTGAGAGGTATTGTGTTAGTGTGATGGGCTTCCCTTCATAGATGACCTGTCCTTTCTTTTTGGCTACCTTTAACATTTTTTATTTTATTTTGCCCTTGGAGAATGTGATGATTATGTGCCTTGGGTATGATCTTCTTGTGGAGTATTTTGTGGGGGTTCTCTGCCTTTCCTAAATTTGAATGTTGGCCTCTCTAGCTAAGTGGAGTAAATTCTCATGAATGGCATCCTGAAATATGTTTTCCAAGTTGCTTCCATTCTCTCCATCCCTTTCAGGGGTGCCAGTGAGTCATAGATTTTGTCTCTTGACATAATCCTATATTTCTTGGGAGGTTTTGTTATTGTCATTCGCTTTCTTTTTTTTTTTTTTCTTTATTCTTATCCGACTGCCTTATTTCAGAAAGTCAGTCTTCAAGCTCTGAGATTCTTTCCTCTACTCGGTCCATTCTCCTGTTAATACTTACAGTTGTCTTATGAAATTATTGTAGAGTGTTTTTTCAGCTCTATAAGGTTGATTACATACATTTCTATACTGGGTATTTTGTCTGTCAGCTCTTGTGTCACTTTTTCATTATTCTTAGCTTCCTTGGGTTGGATTTCAATATTCTCCTGAATCTTCATGATCTTCATTTCTATACATATTCTTAATTACGTTTCTGTCATTTCAGCCATCTCAGCCCAGTTAAGAACTCTTGCTGAAGAACTAATGTAGCTGTTTGGAAGAAAGAAGGCACTCTGGCTTTTTGAGTTGCCAGAGTTCTTGTGCTGGTTCTTTTTCATCTTCATGGGCTAATGTTCCTTCAATCTTTGAAGTTTCTGTTCTTTGGATTTTTTTTTCTTTTATCCCATTGGATGCCCTTTGGGATTTGATTGTTGTATAAGGTTTCTTCAGTCAACTGGCTTAATTACTGGAAGATTTTTGGGGGGCCAAGGCTCAGTTCAGGACTCCTGGACTGCTTGCCCTAATTCTGGGAGAGTAGTATTGGACCCCAGCTTTGTTCTTTGGTTCCTTGAGATTTAAACTTGCTGTGCTGGAGGGGGCGAAGTGCTCCCAGACTTCTCGTCACAACACTCCAATGGGTGGTGCCAGCCAAAGCATTTCATTGGACAGTGTCCTGAGATCTGTCTTCATTTGCATGTGCTGGCAGCAGTGGCAGCAGTAGCAAGGTGGAATGCACAATCCTTGGCAGTGGCAGGATGCTAGTGAGTGTGAGGATGCTGGCCTCTGTGCAGGCATCACAGCAGCAGCAGTAGTAGTATGGCTTGGAGGGGCAGGGAGTCCCCGCTGGCAAATGTGCATGCATTTGCACCGATCATGGTGTTAGTATGAGGACAGGGTGCTGTTGGGCACAGTACTCTGTGCACACTCTGTGTACATTCACACTGGCAGTGGTGGTCACTTAGGGCTGGGGGCAAGTCCTCTTTTTTTGTGTGCCTGGTTTCTTACCAGCAGCAGTGTCAGCATAGGCTCAGACCACTGGCGGGAGGTGGGTAGATCTGGTGGGCGTGGTGCTCACCAATGCTCCAATGACAATGGTGCAGCAGTGACAGCGAGGGTGGGGTGCGCTCATGCTGTCAGCAGTGACACAGCAGGCAGGCACACACACACACACACACACACGTGCACTAACAAGGAAGGGAAATCAAGGTCCAACTGTACACATACATGCTGGCAATGTGATGTGGGGGGGGGGCATGGGTGAGTGCTTGTAGGCAAAGTAGCATTGGAGAGGCTGCAGTGCAGGAGGGAGCAGGTGGCTTTGTGTGTGTCCAGAGGCCACTTTGCTGCAGCACTCTCCTGGTCAGGTGCAGTCTGCCAGTGCAGGAGCTATGATACAGGCCCCCAGGAGGTACCTGGGGGCTACACTGCACGCAGGCATGGCCAGGCTGCAGGACCTGGGAGAGGCCAGCTGATTAAGGGGGACTCAGGTCAGACCACCCGGTCTCATGGGCAAGACCACCCTACAGAGTTCAGGCCTGATAATTCCTCTAGGGTTAAAGTCTCCTATGGGAACATAGTGAGCCTAGAGGGATGGGTGCTCCTGGCTGTGCTCTGCTACAGGCGCTCCTGCACCAAACCCTTTGGGCTCCATCTTGGCTGGAGTTGTGCCCCTACCGCTTCTCTAAGGAGCTCTCCCTGACAACTTCAGTGTCTGTAGTGTTCAAGGAGTCTCCTCCTGCCAGAATTCCAGAGGCCTATGGCAAGAGCGGGTTGCTCCTTGCCTGTTCAACTCACTCCCTCCACAGGAGTTGTTGGGTGCCAGAAATGAATCCTGGTGCACAGTAGCCCTGTGCAGAGTTCCCATCTTCCTTCACCTTCATCCCAGCATCTGTGTCTTCCCTCTGCTTGCTTTCAATGCCATTACTCTGATGATCTGCTAGAAGTGTGCCAATCTTCTTGATATCCCAGTCTCTCAATGGAAAATGTTTCTTCTGGCTGCATCTGGTTGGCCATCTTGGATCCAGTGTTGTCCTAATTCTTTAAGTGTTTGGTAGAATTCTCCAGAGAAACCATCTGGGCCTGGAAATTCCTTATTCTGCAGATTTTAAATTAATGCATTCAATTCCTTTAATATCCACAAGACTTTTCATGTTCTCTCTTTCATCTTTGCTGAGTTGTGGTAGCTTCTGATTTTTAAGGACTTGTTCCAATTCTTTTAATTTGTGGAATTTGTTAGTGTAACATTGCTCATAGTGTTATCTTATTATCCTCTTAAGAGCTTTAAGATTTGCTGTGATATCTTTGTCTCATTATTGTTATTGATGATTTGCATCTTGTCTCTTTTTGATCTTTGTTACTATTGCTAAGTGTTTATCAATAGTATTGATTTTTTTTTCAAAGAACCATCGTTTGTTGCAATTACATTTCTCTACGGTATTTGGGTTTTCAACTTTTTTATTTCTACCCTTGTCTTTATTGTTTCCTTCCTTTTTTCTTGCTTTGGATTTATGTTTCTCTCCTTTTTCTAGTTTCTTTAGATGCCAGAAATTAAGGGGGAGGTGGTTGTGACAATTAAAGGGAAGCACAAGGGATTCTTGTGATGGAACTGTTCTGTATCTTGACTGTGGTGGTAGTCACACAACATATGTATGTGATAAAATTTCTTTGAATATAACACACACACACTGACAGAAATGACTATGTAAAACTGCAGCAATCTGAATAAGATTGTCTCACTGTCAGTTTCCTGTTTGTGATATTGTACTGTAACTATTCAAGATGTTATCATTGGAGGAAACTGGTTGAAAGGTAAAAAAATATCTTTTTGTATTATTTCTTACAACTGCATATGAATCTGCAATCATGCAAAATAGACAGTGTTTTTTAAATGAAGGTAAAATAAAGATGGTCTCAGTTATCCAAATGCTGAGATAATTTATCACTAGTTGTATTAGTCAGGTTTCTCTAAAGGGACAGAACTGATAGGATAAATGAATATATGAAGGGGAGTTTATTAGGAGAAATGACTCACATGATCACAAGGTGAAGTCCCACAATAGGCCATCTGCAAGCTGAGCAGAAGGAAGCTAGTCCAAGTCCAAAACCTCAAAAGTAGGAAAGCCAATAGTGCAGCCTTCAGTCTGTGGCTGAAGGTACAAGAACCGCTGACAAATCATTGGTGTAAGTCCAAGTGTCCAAAAGCTGAAGAACTTAAGAACTTGGAGTCTAATGTTCAAAATGTTCAAGGGCAGGAAGCACTGGGCACAGGGGAAAGATGGAGGCCAGAATACTTAGCCAGTCTAGGCCTTCCATGTTCCTCTGCCTGCTTCTTTTTTTTTTTTTTTTTGAAACGGAGTGTCGCTCTGTCGCCCAGGCTGGAGTGCAGCAGCGCCATCTCAGCTCACTGCAAGCTCCGCCCCCCGGGTTCACACCATTCTCCTGCCTCAGCCTCCCAAGTAGCTGGGACTACAGGTGCCCGCCGCCACGCCCGGCTAATTTTTTTGTATTTTTAGTAGAGACGGGGTTTCACCGTGTTCACCAGGATGGTCTCAATCTCCTGACCTCGTGATCCGCCCGTCTTGGCCTCCCAAAGTGCTGGGATTACAGGCGTGAGCCACCACGCACAGCCTGCCTGCTTTTATTATAGCCACACTGGCAGCTGATTAGATGGTACCCACCCAGATTGAGGGTGCATCTGCCTCTCCCAGTCCAGACTCAAATGTTAGTCTCCTTTCCTTTGGCAGCACCCTCACAGACACACCCAGAAACAATACTTTTCATCCTTTAATCCATTCAAGTTGACGATCAATGTTAACCATCACACCAGTAGTTGTACACCAATGTATTTTCAAAAGACATTTTGCAGATTGAAGGAAAGTGGTAGTGGATGAAAAACAGACATGCAAAAATAAATGAACTTCTTATGAATAGTAAAATATTGGTAAATACAAAAAATGACTGTTTAAAGAAACAATAATAGTAATGAACGCAGGGTATCCACTATATGTAGAAGTAAAATAATTAAGAGTAGCAAAAATGGTAGAGTGGAAAAATAAAGAAAAAAAATAGGATGAAAAGAAAATAACAAGATGATAGATTATATATTAAACACTTTGGTTAACATACAAAAATTGTAATACTGAGAAAAAAAAAAACAGCCCTGGGTTGTTTAGAATAAAACTACTTTATAATGACACAGATAGGTCTCCAGATGCATGCAACCCCCAACCCCAAAAATATTAATTTGTTTATATTAGTATCAGGCAAGAAATATAATAAGAGATACAAAGCATTTCACCCTGATAAAATGGGTCAAATCAATAGGATATATGGAAAAATAAAATTTCAATAATAATGTACCTTCAAAATGGATAAAGCAAAATTAACAGCTAAATAGAGATCTGGACAAATCAACAATCATATTGGATATCTTAATGTATCTCTTCCAGTAACTAATACAACATGCAAATGAAGTATCTCCCAACCATATTTGACAAAGTTGACAATTTCCTCTTTCTTTAAATTTCTATCCCCTTAACTTCCATAATGCCATATCTATTTACTTTTTTGTTGTTGTTCTCTGAACATTCCTTCTCAAAATCCTGACAATCTCATTCTTCTCTATCCAAGCATTAATTGTTAGAGCTCCTCAGGGTGCCATCCTAGGCTCTTGTCTCTTCTCCTGGCTTACTGTGTCTTTATTTTGTTCAGATGTATGGCTTCATTTGCCGTCAAACACTGCCTCATCTTAAATGTTTATGTCTTCTGAAATCCAGACCCTAGTATTTGTGTTCTGTATATTTTGCTTAAAGGACTCCCAAGTGTCACAAACTCAACAGAAATAAAATTGAAGCCATCATTCCCTTTCCAACCTGGCTTTTCCAGAAAATATGCCACCATTCACTTAATTGCTCAAGTTGAAAACATGGAAGTACTTGCTGACTCCTTCATATCCCTGAACCCTCCTCAATTTCGAAGCAATCACCTTGTTCTATCAAGTCTCCCTTGTTAACATGTCTGGAATCTCATCGTTTCTTTCTATCTTCTTTGCTAGCAGTCTAGTCAAATTACATTTCCTGATATTCTGAAATTCTCTTTTAACAAGCCTATGTGCATCTAGAATTACTGCCTGCCTCATTTTAATTCATTCTTACCAGTACATTCACGCTTATATATTTGTTACCAAATTTAGTCATGTAACTCATTTACTTAACAACTTTCAGTTTCTTTCCAATGTGCTTACACTAAACTCCAGGATCTTTACCATTGCTAACAAAGAAGAGAAGCCCCACATAATCTACAACTACCTAGACTGAGACCCTCATCTTATTCATCATGCTTCACTCTCCCCCACATTGACCATGCTCCAGTCATGGAGGACTTTGTTCAGTTTTTGAATGTTTTCCTGCTTTATTTCCTCTGCCTATAGTACTCTCTGCTTTTATCCCTTGACCCATGCAATTATCATTTATCTTTTAGTTGTAAGTTTAAGAAGAATTTTCTATGACAAAATTAGCCCTATCACCATATACTTCTAAAAATTCTGTATTGATGTCCCTAGTTCTTATCAAACTTTATTTGTCTAATATCTATCTATCCCACAAAACTGCAAACTCTACGAGGACAGTGGTATTCCAGCACCCAGAAAAGTGTCTCGCATAAAATAGGTGCTTAATAAACGTGCACAAATGAATAGATAGATAATTCACAGTATCATATAATATTCTCTTGTAATAATTATAGTGTTGAAATATCATTGTTATGGGCAGAGGCCTAATAAACTTAGTATATTAGGTCCTGTCTAGATAGTTTTCTAGGAAAAAATCCTCGATTTTTTACAGTAACTTTTGTTATTTCCAATGGAAAGAAACATGTATTCCCGTATATTTTGAGAAAAACATGTGAGTATAGACAGCTTTCTAAAGCCACCTATTGGAAGCCAAACAATAGCAGTAATCCTACATATTAACTATTTTTCCATTGATTTATTTAACAAATATTTATTTTGTGCTTGCTCTGTGCCAAATGTCTTTTGTTTGGTTGGTTGGTTTTTGTTTGGTTTTGTTATTTTTGTTTAACATGCCAGAGATAGGGTGGTGAATGAGGCATACGATGGAACTCCCATGATGGAGTTTATAGTCTGTTGAGAGAGAAAATCACTGGGCTAACCGATCAATAATTTGATACCAGGTGGTGATAAGTGCTGAAAGGAAAAGTGAAGCAAAGAAAAAAAAGAGAAATGGATCAAGGTCAGGGAAGTGTTAAAGACACAAGTAAAAAATGGGCCTTCTGAGGAGGTGACATTTTTGCAGAGATTAGAAAGAAAGAAGTGAGTCCTGCAATATCTACAGAAGGATACTCTTGGTAGGAAGGAACAGTTAATGAAATGTCCCAAGCAGAAATAAGTTTCATAGGTTAAAAGAGAAATAAGGCTATCAGTGGGATTAGAGCAAAGTAAAAAAAAAAAAAAAAAAAAAGGAAAGTAAGGGGATGTATTATTTGTGATCTAACAGGCTATAGGAAGGACTTTTTGTTCTAAAGGTATTGAGAAGCCACTGAAGAGATTTGAGACAGAGACATAATCTGATATTTTATGTGTCTCTGTGTTTTAAAAATATCCTTTGGCTGATTTAGGCTGAGTAGAGAGTGAAAGTGTTAAAATAGAATGATGAGGCCAGGATTTTCTTCTCTTCCTTAATCCAACTATAACTTCACAGATGTAATAATTTTTATAAGTTTAGTTATCTGGCTTTTAAAAAATATATTAACATATTTAAAATGCCATGTGAGAAAATTGTATGGGTGAATAAATTTTATTATTTTCCATGCTTGACTTTTCCTTTGTCCTCTTCTCCCCTAAATAATCATTGAATTTGATATGATATCCATTGCTGTGAAATAAGGATAACTTATAAAATCAAGTTATTCAACATTTAATCATTGTTTAACAAAGGAAGCTTATTCCAAGGTTTCACATAACATAGAATTATGTAGCAACAAGCTAATATTGGTCAGTACCTTAGATTTTATGCAGCTGACCATTTTATAACCAGACTAATAATTTATTTTACTGGCTTAGGTGCTCACAATAAATAAAGAAAATCATATATGTTAAATGGAACAAAATTCTCTTGTTATTGGAAAATAATCAATTGCAACATTGTCCAATGATGGCATAAAGAACTACAAATAACAAGTGGTGAGAAAAATTATTTTGTTGGGATGTTCAGCATTATATACAGTCCATAAAATTATTTAGTGCATACATTGTTTCTATATGAAGTTTTGTAGATTATCTTTTATTTTAAGGAAGTGATTGTTATATTTTAACTATTTTGTTAAATTAATAGGAATACTCTATAATAAAAGGAGTTTTAAAGTGTTATTTTTAGGATTTTTAGGTATAACTTACATACAATAAACCATACATACTGAAAATGTTATATATATGTATATACACACACACACACACACACACACACACGAAACCATCACTACAACGAAGATAATAAATATATCTATTATCCAAAAAGTTTCCCTTTTGTAACTCCTCCTCCTCATCTATCACCCCCACCTTCCCTAGGCAGCCACTGATATGCTTATTGTCACTGCAGATATATTTACATTTTCTAGTGTTTTGTATGAATGAAATCATACAGTATACACTCTTCTCGTTTGGCTTCCTTCAGTTAGTACCATTATTTTGCAATTTATTTATATGGTTACATGCATCAACTTTTCAGTCCTTTCCATAGCAAAGTAGCATTACATTATCTAGATACACTACAATTGTTTATCCAGTTAGACATTGGTAAACATGTGGGTCATTTTCAGTTCGGGTTATTACAAATATAGTTGCTATGAAAATTCATGTCTAAGCTTTTATGGTGGCTAACGCTTTCTTTTTCTCTTGGATAAATCTGTATGGGCATATGCTTTCATTTCAAGTAGAAACATGACTCTTACAGTATGTATATGTTTAGCTTTCTCAAAAATTGCCAAACTGTTTTTCAGAGTAGTTTTTTACCATTTTACATTCCATCAGTAGTGTATATAAGTTTCACTTCCAACAATCTTTGTTAATACTTTGTATTTCTTTTTATAATCTTTATTTTTTATAACCCTTTAGTATCTAACTCGCTTGCTAATGATATGTAACAGTTATTAAAAGTGAAATAGATGGGCCGGGCATGGTGGCTCACGCCTGTAATCCCAGCATTTTGGGAGGCTGAGCCAGGCAGATCACGAGGTCAGGAGATCGAGACCATCCTGGCTAACACGGTGAAACCCCGTCTCTACTAAAAACACAAAAAAATTAGCCAGGCGTGGTGGTGTGCGCCTGTAGTTCTAGCTACTCGGGAGGCTGAGGCAGCAGAATGGCATGAACCCCGGAGGCGGAGCTTGCAGTGAGCCGAGATCACGCCACTACACCCCGGCCTGGGGACAGAACGAGACTCAGTCTCAAAAAAAAATTAAAAAGAAAAGGAAAAAAAAGTGAAATAGATGTCAGGCATTGTACTAAGTATTTTACAATCATTTTCTTAATGTATTATCACAAGAATGCAAAGGAGCAATTACTATTCCTATTTTGCAGAAGAATAAACTGAGGTTAAGTAACTTGCCCTAGAACACATCAATTATAAGTCACCTATCGATAATTTGAACCCAAGTAGCCTGACTATGGAGACAGTGCTATTAAAAATACGCTATATTCTCCTATTCCCTAGACCAGGGATTCTCAAATGAGCCTCTTTGACATGTGGTAAAATTTAAAGCCCTGTTCCTTTAAAGCCTTTGACATCTTGTGAAGTGTGTCTGAATTTTATTGCATATGCAAGATAAAACATTTAGGATTACAACAGAAACGAGTTGTATCGAAATACAGTTTTCTAAAGATTTAAAAGTTGTAATATAATAATATGCATACTTCTTTATTAACACATTAAATAACAATATATATTTGTGGACTTAATAACAACCATAATGCCAAAGTAGTAAAAATGTGAAAATATTTTGAGATTTATACAGCTTCCTTTTTTTTTTTTTTTGTTTGGAGATGGAGTCTTGCTCTGTCGCCCAGGCTGGAGTGCAGTGGCTGGATCTCAGCTCACTGCAAGCTCCGCCTCCTGGGCTTACGCCATTCTCCTGCCTCAGCCTCCCGAGTAGCTGGGACTACAGGCGCCCGCCACCTTGCCCGGCTAATTTTTTGTATTTTTTAGTAGAGACAGGGTTTCACCGTGTTAGCCAGGATGGTCTCGATCTCCTGACCTCGTGATCCGCCCGTCTCGGCCTCCCAAAGTGCTGGCATTATAGGCTTAAGCCACCGCGCCCAGCCTTTATACAGCTTCTATAAAATGATATGAAATATTTGTTACTCCTTTTAGTGACAAAAGTCACAGGTAGTTCTAATACTACTATGGTTTATAACCTACAAAAGTAAATAAAAATACTGCTACATTTTAATGAGACATTAATGAAAATAAAGGTGTAGTATTTCTTTCATGCCAATGAACATTTCTCAGTTCTGTCTATGAACCCTCAGACCTGAGTTTAGTACTTGCTCACAAGTGCCAGGAACCCAGAATCCATGCTTATTTTAATCATCTCCATATCAACAGTGCTTAGTACAGAACATTGGATAAAGCAAGTTCTACTAGATAAGTGAATTCATGAAATGCAACTTTTCAGGTACTGTCCTGGACATTAGGATTTAGCAATTAACAAGACAAACATAGTATCCAGTTTCAAGAGCTAATAGTATACCAGAAAATACAAACAATTAAATAAAGTTGTGTGGCCTGGCCAAGTTTTTATGAGACTGACTTGCTGCCTATTGTGCTAAGAAGATAGACTTGGCAAAGTTTTTAAACTCTGTGCCTCGGGTTCCTGATCTGTAAAATGCATGTAAGAGTATCCCTCATAGGTTCAGAGTGAGGATTTAATGAGTATTTATAAATTAGTTATGGGTAGGTAGATAGATGGATGGATAGACAAACTGACACATATATATGTGTGTGTGTATATATATACATATATATACATATACACACACACATATACACACACATATATATGTTATATGTATATAATTTTATAACAGTGCCTATTCCCCCGTGTTATATAGTATGTGCCATTACTATTAGAAGATAGAGGAAATACAAGGTGCTGTGAAATTGTGTAGCAGAATATAATTTTATCTGGCGTCAATAATGCCTCATGCAGAAAATTATATTTCAAGATTATACCTAAATGTTGGATGGAAGGTAGACAATCAAACGTGAGGGGAAGCTGCAAGCCAGAAGAGAAAGAAAACTGTCTACCAAAAATACTACCTTTAGCAAACCTGTCCTTCAAAAACGATGGCAAGAGATTTTCTCAGACAAGCAAAAGCTGAGGGTGTCCAGCAGCACTAGAACTACCTTATAAGAAATACTAAAGGGAGTTCTTCAAATTGAAATTAACAGACACTAAACAGTAACACTAGAGCATATGAAAGTATAAAACCCATTGGTAAATGTAAATACATAGAGAAAAACAGAATACTGTATTACTATAACAGTGTTGGGTAAATTGCTTTTAATTGTAGTATAAAAGTTAAAAGTGTTAAAAATAACCATAAATAGATTATATTAATGGCTATGTAAAATAAATATATGTAAATTGTTTTTTCACTAGCATAAAATGGGGAAGGAGAGGTAAAAGTATGGAGTTCTTGTGTGTACATGAAGTTAAACTGCTATCAGCTGAATGTAGATTATTATAAGATTTTATGTAAACTCCATGGTAGCCACAAAGAAAAAAAACCTATAGTTGTTACATAAAAGAAAAAGAGGAAAGAATCAAAGCCTATCAATACAGAAAAAAAAAAAAAAAAAAAAAAAAAAAAAAACAGCAGCAAATCATGAAGGAAAACAGCAAGAGAAAAAAAGGACAAAATAACTATATGAAAAACAAATAAAAAATGGCAATAGTCAGGCCAGGTGTGATAACTCTTGCCTGTAATCTCAGCAATTTGGGAGGTCAAGGCAGGAGGATTTCTTGAGGCCAGGAGTTCAAGACCAGCCTGGACAACATAGCAAGACCCTGTCTCTACAAAAACATATAAATAAATAAAAATAAAATTTCAAAATGGCAATAGCAAGTCATTTCTGATCAATAATTACTTTAAATAAACATGGATTATACTCCCCAGTCAAAACATATAGTGGGCCCGCATTAATGTAAAAAAGTATCCAAATACATGTTATCTAAAGGAAACTTATTTTAGATTCAAGGAAACACGGGCTGAAAGTGAAGGAATGGAAAAATATATTCCATGGAAATAGTGACTAAAAGAAAGCAGGAGTAGGCCAGGCATGGTGGCCCATGCCTGTAATCCCAGCACTTTGAGAGGCCAAGGCGGGCCAATCACCTGAAGTCAGGAGTTCAAGACCAGTCTGGCCAACATGGTGAAACCTCATCTCTACTAAAAATACAAAAATTAGCCACGCATGGTAGCAGGTGCCCATAATCCCAGCTACCCAGGAGGCTGAAGCAGGAGAATCATTTGAACCCGGGAGGCAGAGGTTTCAGTGAGCCAAGATCATGCCACTGCACTCCAGCGTGTGTGACAGAGTGAGACTCTGTCTCAAAACAAAACAAAACAAAAAAGCAGGAGTGACCATACTTGTATCACAAAATAGACTTTAAGTTAAAAAAAAAAAAACTCTAGAGAAAGACTTATAATAATGAAAGGGTGAAATCAGCAGAAAGATATAACTATAGCATATCTATATGCAGTCACTATCAGCACTTAAGTATAAGCATATACTGACAGATCTGAAAGGAGAAATATACAGCAAAACAATAATAGTAGGAGACTTCAATATCCTACTTGTAATAATGTACAGAACATTCATATGGAAAATTAATAAAGAGTGCACTTGAACAAAATTAGAGAGTAAATGGACCAACAGACATACATAGAACATTCCATCCAACAGTAGAAGAAAACACATTATTCTCATACACACACAGAACATTCTCCAGGATAGATTACATGTTAAGTCACAACACAACTTTTTTTTTTTTTTATTTCAACAGGTTTGGGGGTACAGGTGGGTTTTGGCCACATGGATAAGTTATTTAGTGGTGATTTCTGAGATTTTAGTGCACCCATCACACAAGTAGTGCTCGCTGTATCCAATATGTAGTCTTTTATCCCTCAATCCTCTCCCAACGTTCCCTACTAAGTCCCCAAAGTTCATTACATCATTCTTATGCCTTTGTGTTCTAATAGCTTACCTCCCTCTTATAAGTGAGAACATACTATACTTGGTTTTCTATTCCTGAGTCACTTCACTTAGGATAATGGCCTCCAGCTCCATCTAAGTTGCTGCAAAGGCCATTGTTTCATTCCTTTGTATGGGTGAATAGTATTCCATGATGTATATATACATTTTCTTTATCCACTTGTTTGATTTCATATCTTTGCAATTGTGAGTTGTGCTGCTATAAACATTCATGCATATGTGTCTTTTTCATATAATGACTTCTTTTGCTTTGGGTAGATATCCCGTAGTGGGATTAGTGAATCAAATGTTAGTTCTACTTTTAGTTCTTTGAGGGATCTCCATACTGTTTTACATAATGGTTGTACTAATTTCTATTCCCACCAGGAGTTTAAAAGTGTTCCCTTTTGACCACATCCGTGCCAGCATTTATTGTATTTTGACTTTTTAATTATGGCCATTCTGTTAGAAATAAGGTGGCAGCTCATTGGGGCTTTAATTTGCATTTCCCTGATAATTAGTGATGTTGAGCATTTCCTCATATATTTGTTCACTGTATGTCGTCTTTTGAGAAGTGTCTATTCATGTTCTTTGACAACTTTCTGATGAGACTTTTTTTTCTTGCTGATTTGAGTTCCTTGTAGACTCTGGATACTAGTCCTTTGTTGGATGCAGAGCTTGAAAAGATTTTCTCCCACTCTATGGGTTGTCTGTTTACTCTGCTGATTATTTCTTTGGCTATACAGAAGCTTTTTAGTTTAATTGGGTCCAATTTATTTATTTTTGTTTTTGTAGCATTTGCTTTGGGGGCCTTAGTTATGGATTATTTCCCTAAGGTAATGCCCAGAAGAGTTTTTCTGATGTTATGTTCTAGAATTTTTATACTTTAAGGTCTTAGATTTAAGTCTTTGATTCATCTTGAGTTGATTTTTGTATAAAGTGAGAGATGGGGATCCAGTTTCATTGTTCTACATGTGGTTTACTAGTTTTCCCAACACCGTTTATTGAATAGGGTGTCCCTTCCTCAATTTATGTTTTTATAAGCTTTGTCAAAGATCAGTTGGCTGTAACTATTTGGCTTTATTTCTAGGTTCTCTATTCTGTTCCATTGGTCTATATACCTATTTTCATACCAGTTCCATTGTTTTGGTAACTATAGCCACATCGTATAATTTGAAATTGTGTAATGTGATGCCTCCAGATTTGTTATTTTTGCTTAGTATTGCTATGGCTATGTGGGCTCTTTTTTGGTTCAGTATGATTTTTAGGATTTTTTTCTAGTTCTGTGAAGAATGATGATGGTATTTTGATGGGACTGCACTGAATCTGTAGATTGCTTTTAGCAGTATAGTCATTTCCACAATGTTGATTCTTCCTATCCATGAGTATGGGATGTTTCAATTTGTTTGTGCCATCTATGATTTGTTTCAGCAGTGCTTTGTAGATTTCCTTGTAGATAACTTGTACCTCTTTGGTTAAGTTTATTTCCAGGTATTTTGCTTTTTTTTTTTTTTTCAGCTGTTGTAAAATGGATTGGATTCTTGATTTGATTCTCAGTTTGGTCATTGTTGGTGTGTAGCAGTGCTATTGATTTGTGTACATTGATTTTGTGTCCTGAAATTTTACTGAATTTATTTATCATGGTTTTCTAGGTACAAGATATTATCAGCAAACAACAACAGTTTGACTTATTTTCCAATTTGTATGCCACTTATTTTTTTCTCTTGTCTGATTGCTCTAACCTAGGACTTCCAGTACTATGTTGAATAGAATTGAATAAAGAGGTCACACTCACAACACAACTCTTAATAAATTTAAGCATATAAAAATTACACCAAGTGTCTTTTCTGACCACAATGGAATGAAACTGAACATCAGTAACAGCAAGAGAATGGGAAAATTGACTAATACGTAGAAACTAAGCCACATACTCTTGAGCAACCATTGTGTCAAAGAGAAAATTAAAAGGGTATTTAAGAAATATCTTGAGACAAAAAAGAATTTTAAAACAATATACCAAAACTTATGGAATGCAGAAAAAGGAATACTAAGAAGGACATTGATAGCTATAAAAATATACATTTAAAAGGAAAAATTTTAAATTGGCAATCTACCATTATACCTCCAAGGAACTAGAAGAAAAAGAAGAAACTAAAACCAAAGTTAGGACAAGGAAGGAAATAATAATGATTGGAGCAGAAGTAAGTCAAACAGACAACAGAAAAACAATATAAAAAATAAAAACTAAGGATTGGTTTTTTGAAAAGATAAAATCAGCAAACCCTTATATATACTGAGAATAAAAGAAAGACTGAAATAAAGAAAACCAGAAATGGATGAGGAGACATTATAGCTGATGCCTCAGAAGTAATAAGGATAATCAGGGACTATTATGAGCAGCTATGTCCTAAAATATCAGATAGTCTAGAAATTGATAAATTCCTAGAAACATACAACTTACTAAGGCTGAATCAAGAAGAAATAGAAAGTCTGAACAGACCATTAACAAAGAGATTGAAGCAGTAATGAAAAATTTCTCAACAAAGAAAACCCTTGGACTAGATACCTTCACAGATTTATTCTATCAAACATTGAAAAATAATTAATACCAATTCTTCTTTAACTCTTGCAAAAAAAAAAAAAATGAGAAGAGGAAACACTTCCAAACTCATTTTATGAAGCCAGAATCACACTGGCACCAAAGCCAGAAAAAGATACCACAATAAAAGAATACTACAGGACGGTATCTCTGATGTGTATAGATCCAAAAATCCTCAATAAAATACTAGCAAAACAAATTCAACAGTACATCAAAAGGATTATATACCATGATCAGGTGGGATTTATCTCCAGGATGCAAGGTTGGTATGGCATGCAAATCAATCAATGTGATATATCACATAAGCAGAATAAAAGACAAGAACCACATGACCATCTTAATAGATGCAGAAAAAAACATTTGTAAAAGTTCAACATGTATTCATGGTTAAATTGAAAACTCTCAACAAAATGAAGTGTAGAATGATCTTGCATCAACATAATAAAGGCCATTTATGAAAAATCCATAGCTAACATTGTAATCAATGGGGAAATAATTGAAAGCTTTTCCTCTAAGATCTGGTACAACGTAAGAATTCCCATGAGCAACACTTCTGTTCAACATAGTATTGGAAGTCCTAGTCAGAGCAATTAGGCAAGAGAAAGAAATAAAAGGCAATGGAATTGGAAAGGAAGAAGTAAAATTATCTGTTTGTAGATGCCACGATTCTATATGTAGAAGACCCTAATGATTTCATTAAAAAATTGTCAGAACTAATCAATGAATTCAGTAAAATTGCTAGATACAAAATCAACATACAAACATTGGTAGCATTTCTTTCCTCTAAAAAATGAAATCAGTTGATTTCATTTTGAAAAGGAAATCAATAAAATGTTTAGATTTAGCTTTTTATTAATACTTTACACATTTGTGGGGTACATGTGATATTCCAATATATGCATACAATGTGTAATGATCAAATCAGGGTAATTAGGATGTCCATCATCTCAAATATTTATCATTTCTTTGTAATGGGAACAGTCCAAATCTTCTCTTCTGGCAATTTTGAAATATACTATAAATTCATGTTAACTATAGCTGCCCTACCATGCTATCAAACACTAGAGTTTATTTCTTTTATCTAACTGTACTTTTGTATCATACCCATTAACTATCCTCTCTTCATCCCCTTCTCTTCACTACCCTTCTCAGACTCTCGTAACCAACATTGTACTCACTACCTCCATGAGATCAATTATTTTAGCTCCCACATATGGGTGAGAACATGTAATATTTGTCTTTCTGTGCCTGACTTATTTCACTTAACAAAATGTCCTTCAGTTCTGTCCATGTTGTTGCAAATGGTAAGATTTCTTTTATATAAATGAATATTCTGGTGTGTGTGTCTGTGTGTGTGTGTATACCACTTTTTTATCCATTTATCTGTTAATGGCACTTAGAAAGCAATTTCATTTACAATATCATCAGAAAGAATAAAATAGGAATAAATTTAACTAAAATGGTGAAATATTTATACAGTAAAAACTACAAAGCATTGATTAAAGATTTTTTTTTTTTTTTTTTGAGATGGAGTCTGGCTCCCAGGCTGGAGTGTAATGGTGGGATCTCTGCTCACCACAACCTCTACCTTCAGGTTCAAGCGATTCTCCCACCTCAACCTCCCGAGTAGCTGGGATTACAGGAGCCTACCACTACGTCCGGCTCATTTTTGTATTTTTAGTAGAGATGTGGTTTCACCATGTTAGTCAGGCTGGTCTCAAACTCCTCACCTAAGGTAATCCACCTGCCTCAGCCTCCCAAAGTGCTGGGATTACAGGCATGAGCCACCGTGCCTGGCCTGATTTAAGAAATTTTAAAAGACACAAATGGGCGTATGTTCTGTGTTCATGCACTAGAAGAATTAATATTGTTAAAATGTCCATGCTACTCAAAGCAATTTACAGATTCAACACAACCTCTATCAAAATGCCAATAGCATTTTTTGTAGATTTTTTAAAAATCTAAAATTCATATGCAACAACAAAAGAAATAGAATAGCCAAAGCAATCTTGAGAAGGATAAGCAACATTGGAGGCATCATACTTCCTGATTTTGAATTATATGACAAAGCTTTAGTAATGAAAATAATATAGTACTGGCATAAAAGCAGACATATAGACCAATGCAACAGAATGGAGGGCCCATAAATAAACCCATTCATATATGGTGAACTAAATTTTGAGAAGGGCAACAAGAGTACACCATGAGGAAAGGATAATCTCTTTAATAAATGGGGTTTGAAAAACTGGATATACACATGCAAAAGAATAAATTTGGATGCTTATCTTACATCACACAACAAAAGTCAACTAAAAATTTATTAAAGATTTAAATGTAAGATCTGAAACTACAAAATTCCTAGAAGAAAGTGCATGGAAGAAAAACTTTTTGAAATTTTTCTTGGCAATGATTTTTTAGATATGACATAAAAAGCACAGGCAGTAAAATAAAAATTGAACAAGTTGTACTATGACAAACTATAAACCTTCTGTATAGCACGGGAAACAATTAGCAGAGTGAAGAGACAACTGTGGAATGGGAGAATGTATTAGCAAACGACATGACCAATATGCAGCTTTCGTCCAAAATATATGAAGAACTCAGAGCTCAAGCAAAACATACAAAAACCAAAAAATCTGATTAAAAATGGGCAAAGCCCCTGAATAGACAGTTCTCCAAAGAAGACATACAAATGGCCAACAGATATATGAAAAGATTCTCAAAAGCACTAATCATTGGGGAAATGCAAATTAAAGCAACAGTGAAATATCACCTCAAACTTGTTAGGATGGCTATTATAAAAAAGACAAAAAATAGCAAATTTTGGCAAGAATGTGCGTAAAAGGGAATCTTTATACATTGTTGGCAGGAATGTAAATTTGTATAGCCATTATGGAAAACAGTATGGAGATTCCTCAAAAAGTTAAAATATCAATGCCCTAGGATCAAACTACCACTCTTTTGGGTATATATAAAAAGGAAGTGAAATCAATATCTAGATGAGATATCTGCACTCCCATGTTCAGTGCAGTTATTCACAATAGCTAAGGTATGAAAACAATCTGAATGTACATCAACAGATAAATTAATAGAGATATATGTAAAATAAATAAAATAATATTTAGCCTACAAAGGAAGGAAATCCTGCTATTTTTTGATAATGTGGGTGAACCTGGAGAACATTACGCTAAGTGAAATAAGCCAGACACAGGAAGAATAATACTGCATGATCTCACTTATATGTAGAATCTAAACAGTCAACTATGAAGAAGCAGAGGGTAGATTGATTGTTACCAAGGGCAGAGAGAGGGGGAGAATGGGAAGATAGTGGTCAAAGGGTACAGAGTTTTCATTATTAGGATGAATAAGTTCTAGAGATCTAATGTGCAGGATAAGGACTATAGTTAATAATACTACCGTGTGCACTAAGAGAGTAGATCTTGAGTGTTATCACCAAATACACAAAAAAAGGGTAACCATGTAAGAGAATGGATATGTTAATTAGCTGTACTTTAGTAATCATTTCACTATATGTATATTGAAACATGTTATACAACTTACATACATTTTTACCAAAAATATTAATTTTCACAAGCCTCAAGACAGACTTATGAATAGGTGAAACAGAATGTGGAAAATATCTGAAACAAGAAGGAGTCCAGTATTTTAGAGGAACAAATAGAAGTCCACTGTGGCTGGAATACAGTATAAAGAGGAAGAGAGGCAAGAGTTGAAACTGGAGAGGCTAGTAGAAGCCAAGAATACAACAAAAAAACACATGGCATTTATGCTATTCTCAATCTCAAAAATAGATATGCTAATCACAAAAGACTTTTTGTGTAAAATAGCAGTAGTTGATATACCAGTATTTTCAGAGTTTTGTGGAATGATAGGTATATTATTTTAGAGAAATCTTGGTGGATTCATATGGACTCAACTTGTCTTTCAGGTTTATTTCTTGCATTTATAAATTATATATAATAAACTATAAGTTACTGATTATTGTATATATCTTAATCTATAGGGATTATTTGTGTTTGTTACATAACAATCAAATGGAAGTAGAATAGCTAAAATGTATGAGTACACACATACACACACACACACACACACCTCCATACCCCATACCCCTTAGGAAAATATTATTTCAGAATAGTGATATTGGCATATTTCACATATGCTAAATGAGTTATTCCTTATAATTTCGTAATGTAGCTATGAAACGAGCTGTCTATTTACTTTTTGTGGTGGTGGGGGATAGCTTCACTAACAAACTAAATACCTAATAGAAATCTGAGAGGCAACATAAGATTTTATCAGTTTTTCTCATGAAAACACTTAAACTTTCTTGTGTTATAATTTCAAACCATAAATGCCCCAAGACAGGCAAACTTGGAAGTTTTAGATAAAATTATACTGTATAATTGATAACAATTACAGTTTCTTTTAACAAATACTGATTCACGATTAGTATTTTTTAAATACAAAATGCATTTTCCTGACTAGCATTTATTTACTTGCTAAAGACGTTGTGTAAGAGATTCAGCTAATCTAGTTTCTTACTTTGTGAAGAATCACTCATCTAAAGTCAAAATATCAAGTATAAAGTCTACCCTTGGGAGAAACACACAGAGTGCCAGACTTGAAATATCTCCAATGTGCAAAATAAATAATATTTTCTTGAAATATCCTCTTATTTGAAAATTTGCTATAGAGTCACAAGAGGCAAATTCCATTTGAGAAAGTGCATGCTATATTTTATAATAAAGCAGAGATGTGGAGCTGAGCACACAGCATCTTATTTCAAAAGTACAATTCAGAAGAGAGTTTTTACCCTTAAAATGCTGTGAAGATACGTAAAAATCAGCCAAAATTTCAGTATGAATAATATAATGTTTGGCAAGGAACTCTACTCCTGTTACACTTAGGAAAATAATCTAATCCAAAGGCTTTGCATCTGTACGGAAGAGCGAGTAGATACTGAAAGAGATTTGCAGATCCACTGTTTTTTAGGCAGGAAGAATGCTCGTTAAATGCAGAACGCTGCTCTGGCTCATGTGTTTGCTCCGAGGTACAGGTTTTGTTCGACTGACGTATCAGATAGTCAGAGTGGTTACCACACCGACGTTGTAGCAGCTGCATAATAAATGACTGAGAGAATCATGTTAGGCATGCCCACCTAACCTAACTTGAATCATGCGAAAGGGGAGCTGTTGGAATTCAAATAGACTTTCTGGTTCCCAGCAGTCGGCAGTAATAGAATGCTTTCAGGAAGATGACAGAATCAGGAGAAAGATGCTGTTTTGCACTATCTTGATTTGTTACAGCAGCCAACTTATTGGCATGATGGAGTGACAGGAAAAACAGCTGGCATGGAAGGTAGGATTATTAAAGCTATTACATTATTATGAATACAATTAGAAGCTGGCCATGACAAAGCATATGTTTGAACAAGCAGCTGTTGGAAGCTGGGGTTTGTTGCCGAGCTCTTCAAACTCTGCAAACAGTGTTGCTTTTACAGAATGGATTTTAAAATTGCCTTGTGCTGTATTAGATTTTGGGGAGGGGGGTGTGCTTGCCTCCAACCTCAGGAAAACACTTCTGGGATAGAAATCAGTGTTAGAAGATTTTAGAATAAAGTATTGTTCAAGAGTCTAGGTTTCTTCAGGTAGGTGATGACAGGGGGAAAAAAATCTATGGAGAAATCTACCCCAGCTTAGTTATATGCAGTTTAGTTGTAAGAACTGATTGATGTATTGGCATATTCAGACATTGAGAGAAATGAGAATGTATAGAATGTTTGGGTAGGTTGAAAATTGTTACACTTGGTTTCTATTTTATAAGGAGTTTGGCTGTCAGTCATTTCTCCTCATCAATTTCTAGCTTTTGACATTTATTCAGTCATTCTGCATTATATGAAGAAGATATATCAATATCTCCTGCAGGATTTTTCAACAACTCTAGCATCTGTTTCAGCTATTGAACTGTATTCACGTTTTGCCAAGTTGATGTCGACCCAGCTGGTCTATCATTTCTCGCTTGATTACTGCTCTTAATTTCTCTGTATCAGCTTGTTTCAGATAGGGCTTTGAAGGCTGTTAATGAAAAACGACAGAAATGATAAATTATCGAAAATGTGAGCATTTATTTATTTATTTATTTTGCCCTTTAATGAGTTTTGTCTTACATTCTTTCTTGCCTGCGTACAATTTTTAGGACGCTTTCTCTCTTTTGCAATATTTCTTTCCCCTACAATCAGTGGATTAGAATTATAAGTACTTTTAAGCAAATGGAGAATGAGCATGGACGGTATTTGGCTCCAAAAATAAAGTTTTTGGAGAAAGGGGAGCAATTTGTGCTTTTTGTATAAACTATGCATCCTTTCTATAACCTATCTTCACATGCTGTCATGGGGATCTGTCAGTGACTGTAATCAGACTGAACATATTGAAATAATTTTTATCACCACTAGGGTAACAAGAAAATAAAACATTCAAACATTTAACAAGTGATTGTTTAAAACAGATGTTAAATAATATAGAAATAGATTTTCCTAAGTGTGAAAAGCCTGATTATTAACTGTCTATGTAATACAGAATCTTTCGGCTCTCTACACAGTCTCCTCAATAGCCTGAGTAGCTAAATCATCCAAGTTAATAGACTATCGTATATGTACCTCTAATATGACCTTTCAGTGTACACAGTGCTACTCGTATGTGCTGTGCCTTTTCTGTAGTAATTGTAATATCCCAGTCAGTCTGGTTAAGGAACACTATTGACTGTTATGTAACTTTTTTTCTGAATGTTCTTCCATGGTTTTCAATTACGTATTCCTCTTAGAAAGGGTGAGTTACAAACAACATGTATTTAAATATCAGTAAATTAATTAGCAAGTGGTGGGCTAATTATACTAGGATTTCTCCAAAATAATTGCTAACTTCTGGTTTGAAAAATACTCAGGGATTTGGATGAGTACTTTTTAACCTTGAGGCATACATTACCATGGTTGAATATATCATTCATAATTCATATATACAGCAGGAAAGAAAATAGTTTTCTAGATGTATCATTTTAGCAGCAAAGAATTTTTTTTATAATGTGGCTCAGGCACTCTGATTATTTCCATTTAATACTTTTAAGTACTGTAGATGCTTTTGTATAGTGTGTTACAGAACTTGGTTAATCTTTGGGAAGCTCAAAGACTGACAGAATTTTGCATCCAAATGCTACAGGGTTATTTTGTGACTGGTTGAGAAAAATCAGCTCTGTCTACACTGTTGTTTAAAATACAGCCCTCTTTGGCCAATGTTACTTTTCAACTTTTTATAACTGTTTTAAGTGACAATTTGAGACTGTAAAAACTCTTTTACATTGCATCTTTAGTAGGACTCTCCTTTCGTGAATTGTCTCCTTTGAAAAAATGTGAGCTTCCTTCTAGCCTCACACTCTTGTTACCATAGTTACTTTTAAAAGAAAGTTTTTCTTTTTCAATGAAGATAGTGTAATTTAAATCCGCCACTGGAATCCCCAAACTATGTTTTTGTATTTGTTTATAGTTTAGGCTTGCTTCATTTGTGGTTACAAAGTGCTCTGTATTTGGTCCCACTGATGAATGGATTGGACAGACGCTAGGTGGCACTAGCTGTTGATTATTAATGAAATCGTAAAGTCTATATGCCACGCACCTGAAGAGCAGGCAAACACTTATTGATAAATGCATTGTAAGAGCTGGAAGTGTCTGCCAATATTTCTTGCTCTAAAACAGGGTCAGCCTGCAGAGTGATGAGACCACGTGAAGTCTTCAAATCCCAATTGCTTAATCCTGTGTCTTCTGAAGTGATTCAAGGGAGAAAAAACGATGAAGGAGAAATGCATATAAATAGAAAGAAGGTGTGAAAGAGAAGTGGGACACAATGAAATAGACTATAAACATTTTAATATATTTTTAAATCCAGAATTAGTGACTTTTGTACATCTATGTGAGTTTTCCCCAGTTCTCTCAAACTCAGATTGTTTTCTCTAAGGCATTTATAGTCTAAAACAATTATTTATCTCTTTTAGGTAAGAATCTTATTGAACATCATTATTTTTTAAGTAAAAAATCTCCTTTATTTCTCTTTTTGTGATAAGACTATCAAGTGAAATTTTCCACATGAGATAGAGTAGCTGCCTCTCAGGTGTGTTGCTCTTCAGAAAGATGAGCAGGGGAAGACACTATCGGTTAAGAAATATGCTTTGAAATGTTTTGCCTGAGAAGCTTGCTCCATCCTATTATCCTCCCATTATCATATAATCCATCTTTTAGGAAGGAAAAAGCAAATAAAAACAAACCACTTAAGCATGTGCATACACATACACACACACACACTCTCTCTCTCTCTCTTTCAAAAAAAAAAAAAAGTCGTAACTATTTAAAAAGAGAAAGCCACGACAATATTTTAGTTGGTCCTGGAGTTAATAAAGTGAAAAATAGGAAAGAAAGTCCATAATTAGATTGTGGAGAGTAAATAATTACTTAAAACTGGAAATATTTTTTCCAGAAAAATATGCAATATTTTTTCTTCACTGGGAGTAACTGACAATTCCTGAAGAAGGTGAGATGGTTTAGAAAGAGTGCAAAGGTAATATATGCTGTGATTCTCCAATGTTACCTGAAAAATATGTAATATGGCTAGTTATCTTGATTACAGCATGGACTTTGGTAAAGATTTTTCTTATGCCCATAAGGTGAAAATGGAGAAATGTTTTCTGTTTGACATAAGAGTCTGGCCAATAAATCAGCTTGCTAAATTACCCTGCCTGTGATGTATCAATTAATGAATCACTGTAAACCAGGAAGAGGGCCTTTCACAGGACTATAGCATAGTTCTATAAAATTGGCTCCATCTGACTTGAACCTAATCTTCTGTAATGTGCTTTATGTCTCTGTTCTTGAACCTACTTGGCCTGTGAAATATTAATATCCAAAAACTGAAGCACGATCCAGATAGCCTGTCTAGCTGGGAAGGAAAACAAATACATTGAACTATTAGGGTGCCAAAGCATTATGACCACCTAAAAACTGTGGTGAGGTCAAAAAGAATAATTGTAATAGGAATAAATACAACATCTTAAGCTAAGGTTCATAAAATCAATCTGGCAAGTACAGGACCTGAGAGAGTTAAAGCTTAACAATAATTAATTGAATAAATCTTACTGATTTTGTTGGTCATCATTATTCTCAGTCATAATTCACATGACATCAAAATACAATGAAACAAAGCAATATTGTTGGACATGTATCCTGAAAAAGGAAATGAAAAAAATGAGAACAAATTTTAGAAGGATACATATATATATGGTGTGTCTGTATATATATATATATATGATATATATGATATATATGGTATATGCATATATTATATATGGTAATATATACGTATTTTAGAAGGACACCATGCTCTAAGAGGAACCTTAACATTTGGGGGTATGTTCAGTGAAAAGTGCCCGAATGCTATAAGGTCCTACAAACTATAACATTTGAGGGGCATGGAAAGTACTAGAAAAGTGAAAAGTTGAAGAATACTTGAAGGAAAAAAATAGATAAAATTAAGTTGGTTTCAAACATTAGCTGTGCTATAATGCAGAAGAGGGTTTAGACTCACTTGCACCTTTATGGTAGCAATGGAAAAGTATTCTTCCAGTTAATGTTGTGAGCAGAGAATTGACTACTTTGTGAGACACTGCACTCCTTGTTCCTAAAGTGTTCAGTGTTAAGAATGGAGTTTCTGTAATAAATGGAAATTCAAGATGTCTGAGATAATTTTTAACTAAGAATCTGTGAGTCCAATCATTTCTTTTAAAAACATGTTCTTTTTTTAGACACTTACTTTTCTGAGTGTCTCTACTCCACTTGCGTCATCCAGGCTAGGGGTCAGTAAATGATAGCCCACATGTCACATCTATTACTGTTTGACCAGTCAGTTAAAATGGTTTTCACATTTCTGAATTGTTTCATTTCAAGAATATTTCTGACAATGAAATTATATAAAATTTCAATTTAAGAGTCTATAAAGTTTATTTGGAAGACAGCCACACCCATTTATTTGTTTATATACTATATATGACTACTTTCATGCTAAAACACAGTTAAGTACTTATGACAGAGACCATGTGGGCCACAAAGCCGGAATATTTACTGTTGGGCCCTTGATAGGAAAAGTTTGCTCGTCTCATCTCTAGACTATAAAGAAATTTTGTTTTTTGCTTATTGACTCAAGTATCTCAATAAGCAATGTCACAGTTAAATAACAGTTCCATACCATAAACAGAAATTGTAACCACCCATACTACTTAAGTACTAGAGACTTGGAAAAGTAGTTCAAATATGCAGCCTAACAGATAAAGATGGTTTCATTTGGCTGTTAGTCTATTGAGATAATTTACTTGTTGAGAAATGTTTATTTAATGTTGCTATAAAAAATTGAAGTTTCTGCAATCATTGACTTATGTATAATATCTGCCTAGTTAGACTCCATTAATCTTGCTGAATTTACCTATTTGGTAGGATTCAGTTATTTTTATTGCCACTTTTCTGTTAGTGAATGATTTCAGTAGACTTACAGAAAGGGTGAAAGTCAGTGGAAAACAAGGTAAAGTGAGTGGAATTTTCTTCTTGCAGCTACCCTCTTCTCTCTTTGTGGGTTTATAGACTCTCTCAGCAGTTTTGGAATTGCACAGTTTTAGAGACTTACTTTTATAACAATATGAGTGTGTTCTTGATCAAATATGTTCTAGAAGGGATCAAGATAAAATAAATGCAGTGCACTATAAAAGAACAATTAAAGGTTTTAGTAAATGATTGATAAGACATGCTAAATTTAAGAATTGGCAATGAGTCATTTATAATTTCCTGAACATAGGAATATGAGAAGGGATTGTTTTTTACATCATAGGAGAAACTATAATCAAATTCTAAGCATAAAGCTGAGGGGTTCTGAATTTACCACCAAATATTACAATCTCCATAGTTCCGTAACGTGCAACTAAAATCCACACATTTTTTTTTTCTAGGGAAAGATACAATTTCTGCTCACTGGTAGCACTGGAAATTCCTGTAAAACCCATAGGATTCTTATTGTATTTCCATGAGGATGTTCCTTAGCAGCTATTTTGTGATGCCTGCCTCTATGGTAACAGATACAAGGCTTAGGGGTCTGAAAGAAATTCTTCCTGTTGGCTTAGGAATATGGAGTGGTGAGGGAGACCCACTGAAGAGGATAAAACTGAGGAAAAGCAAAAGAGGCAATTGAGAAAAAGTTGTCATGGGGGAGTTTTTCTGTGTATTTGAAAACAATTTCATTTGCTCTTAATATAACTGAATGAAATAAGAACCAACATACAAGTAAAGTTTTACAGAAAGAAAGAAATCTGTGAAAGTATTGTTTCTCAACCATCTAGTCAATTTTATGTAATTGAAGTCACACATATTTTTTTCTTTAGTTGGCTTGCCTTTCACTACACAGGAAAAGATTGCTTCTTGCCTGAAATTGATAAGAGGACAGCTCTACTCCTGGCAAATTTAGATCTTGTTACTGCTATCAAAGATCTTGATCTTTTAAAGGACTTTCTTTTTCCTGATTCCAAGGGTAAGAATATTGAACTCTGGTTCACATTACTCATAATCACTGGGCTTCTCAGGGAATTATGAAAGTACACTAGCCTTCCAAGATATTCTTTTTTCGGTCTATTTCTCTTAAAGACCAGTAATAAATAGAACAAATATTACTGCTTATTTGAAAATTGAGCATTTTGTAAGAGGATGCTGGGTGAGATTTTGCGTTTTTACATGTTTTACTTTGTTTCTCTTATTAAAATAACAAAAAAGCAAACAAAATCTCCTAGAAGTTTAAAAATATTTGATTTTCCATTTATTTGACTTCATCTTACTTTCAGCTTAGCAAATAAGGACACATCATATTTGAATTGTTTTAGAAAGGAGATAAATATGACTCTCCTTTCCTTTAGATTCAAAGTATATGTTCAAGGTGTCATCAAATAGCCAAAAGTGTTTAAAATATTTGTGCTATGTAAATGTCCTTCAGGAAAACGTAAGTCAGAGGGAGGAGATGACTGTCTTAGTATAAAACTCTCATGTATTTGCAGTGTTAACATGAGTGTTGATGTTTTATTTATCTTCTTAACATGTTATATCTGAACATGTCTTCATTTGTTATATGTTAGAGTCAACAGAAAAAATAATAAAGTTACTGCAAGTAAGCAAAAACTCATAACTTGATCAATAAAAATTAATATTTTAGGGTTTGGAGATAAAGACACCTCAAATGACATTTTATAAGATCAAGTTAACAAATATTAGCATGCTTAAAGCTTTAGAGGAATTAAATCTTTTTAGGGTTTATTTTCTGACCTTGAGAAATTTATAGACTCTGAGTAGATATACCTTTTCACAAATTTAATCCACTCTATATCGATATTAGTAAAACGTAAGACAGTGTCTTCAGTACCTGTTCACACTATCTTTAAATTAAATGAAAAAACTCAAGTTAGCTGTAATGTTTCAGTATCTCCTTTGGTAGTTTTGGAAAGCAAACTTTTTAAAGAAAACTTTTTTTATAACTACATACATTTTGACCTATAGATACTAAATGCAATGTAAAATGAGACTTCTGAATAAAAAAGAATACTTTAAATATTCAATATATATACTACTTTTGAAAAGATGACTTAAATTATAAACATATAAATTATATGCCTAACATGACTGGCCTCTAAAAACTTGTTTTCTTGAGCTTTGGGGTTACAGCTTAAAGTGTACTGCAGTAAATAAGCAAATGGGTAAAAATATTGTCTAGACAAAAGTACTATGGGAAGTAAAAATGAGATGTTCTTTTGAGGAAACATTTATAGAGGAGGCACAGGATGACAACTGGAAATGTAGGTGGTACACAGAGATTAATTGCTGTCCATGTAAACTTGAAGGTAAATGGATGGTGCTTATCAAATTTCCCGAAGAAATATTGACATTATGGTGCAATCTGAAGACAGGGTTATGAATACAAAGAGCTTAGAACAGTAGGGAAAATAAACTTATCAACATCATTCGGCTCTGGTCATAACACTGTTACAACTGACTGTAACACTCCCAGGATAAAATGTGATAAGGACCATCATAGTCTGTTTTTACTAATACAGATTTCTTTTATACATGCTGTAAGTAGAATTGTTCGGTACAGCAACAATAAGCCGGATTATTGAAAGTGGCACTAATGCTAACCTGAAATTGTATGGGTTTTAGGGGAGATGTGGTACTCATTTATATTCTATGACAAGTATAAAAAGAGGGAGATTAAGTAAAAGCCTACATGTGATGGACACATTAGTGAGTAGGAATCTCAGCTTCCTCTCCCTTTGGCTGCTAACCCATTCATGGACTGGTTTTGGTGGCCACAGTGGCAGGAAACAGAGTCCATTTCTCCATTAGGTCATCCAGACAGGATTAGAGCCCACCAACTGAAATGACAGGTTGTTTCTGCTGCTTTTCATTCATCCAACAAATATTTATTGATAAATTCTAACTGCCAGGCTCTGTGCTAGAGCAAGATGACTAAGATACAGTCCCTGAGGAATTTAGAGACGAACGTGGTTTATGTGGATGAGAAGAGAAAAATATCTACAGTGACAGCTAAGCAGAGAGCAACAGCAACTGTGAATCCAGACAGTAAAGCTGGCTTAGGACAGAGCTAGAGGCTTCCAGAGTTCCTAGCATGAGTGATGTGAAAAAACTGCCAAGTCCATCAAAGAGCAAAATGATAACTGAACAGAAAGAAAGCAAATCCAGTGAAAAATAGTAATTCAAAGTAAAGGGTAAAGCGACATATTTGAAGTGTCACTTGAAATAAGAAGGAGCGTGCCTTCCACCTGTTGCTCATCTTCACTGGAATCAAACCTAGAAGGAAAATGTCTAGACTGGTGTAAAAGCCAGTTGCATATAATGATATTAAATATGATTAAAGCTAGCATGAGCATGACCATGCAAACTTTCAGGAGGATTTGAAAACAATTACCTCTCATTGGTAGTTTATGTACGTCTATCCCTAGAAACTCTTTCCTATGCTGTCTTTAGAGACCTTGTCATATTTTATCTCAATGCCTAACACTCTTTAATTAGAAGCTACCTGAAAATATTTCACCCATGTATAAAGTTAAATTAATCACAGAATCAGACCTCAGAGGTTACAAAGGAGGGCTGAAAGGATAACATCTTAGATAGAATAGATCTATTGCTAAATAAACCTATAACAATAAGAAATTGTATTAGATAATCCGTAAGGTTTTATCCAATTTCAACATCTTCCAATGTAATTGATCTCCAGCCTCACACCCAACTCCTCCTAGGAAATTAAAAAGACACAGGTAAACAAGATATTTTCTGAAGAACTGAATCATCCAGAAAGTCATTCTCTCTCAAGCAGTACATTTTCTAAAGAATTTAATTATCAAGAAAGTCTCCCTCTCTCCTTCTCTTTCTCTCTCCCTTCTTCCCTTCCTCTCTTCCTACATATATAGATATGCATATGTATACATATATGTATATGTTTTTATCTCTATTTATATCTCTGACTCTGTGAAGTAATTTAGATATATAGGCTAAAGGAAAAGAAAAATTCCTCCCAACATGCATTAGTAATTTCCCTTTATAGACTAAGGAAAGTAATTCTCTCCAGCTTGATTTTTAAAACATTTTACTGAACTATAACACGAATATATAAAAGTTCACAAATCAGTAGGTGTGCAGCTTCATGAATTTTCACAGATTGGGCACACCCCAGTAATTACTCAAGGCAGGAAAAGAATGTTACCAGCATCAAAAACTTTGTCTTACCACTTCATAGTCAATACTCTCCCAGAGATAAGTGTCATACTGACTTCTAATGCACCATCGATTAGGATAGACAGTTCCTGAAATTTATGTACTTGAAGCCATACAGATGTACTCTTTTGTTTCTGCCTTCTAATTCTCAACATTATATTTGTGAGATCTGTCTATTTTGTTTCTTGTAGTTGTGGTTCCATAATTTTCAGTGTTATGTAGTATGCCATCATATAAATGTACTATAATTTACTTATTCCATCTACTCTGGATGAACATTTAAATTGATTCCATTTGTGAACTCTTAAAAATAATTCCACTTTGAATATTCTTGCAAATGTTCTGTTATGCAAATGCCAAGAAGTAGAATTATTAGGTCATAGAATAGTAAAATACTCACCTTTAGTTGAAAATGCCAAGTAGTTTTTCAAGGTAGGTAAACAAAGAACCATCATTACTTTATAGAAGTTCTGGAGATGTCAATGTTTAGTATTATTAGTCCTTAATTTCAGCCTTTCTGGCTGTTATACTATAGTAACTTATTGTGTTTTTCATTTCTATTTTTTTCTAATGACTAATGAATTTGAGAACCATTACTTTGTGTTTATTGCTCATGCTGATGTTATCTAGAGTAAGGATAACATTTCCTCCCAACTTTCATTGGTACTTTCCCTTTATAGATTAAAGAAAGTAATTATATCAAGCTTGATTTTTAAAATGTTTTACTGAGCTATAACACAAATATATAAAAGTGCACTTTTCTAATCTCATGCTCATTTTTCTATTGATTTACACTTTTGGTTTTTATAGGTATGAGATCTTTACATTTTTATATGGTCCCTACATTTATTGTATGTGTTGCAAACATCTAGACAGATATCTTTTATAGAAACTTAGAATTTCAAAACCCGGAGTCCATTAAAGAGTATTTAGTCCCATATTTTAGTCTGAAAGACGAGGAAAGTGTGACTTATAGAGAAATTGTCATTTCCTTTAAGTTTCTTCTAGTTAGTAGTAAGGCCAGATATGTAATAAAGTCTCCTGACACTGAAGTAAAGGGTTTTTTCTAGTAAACCATGTAGGGTCTTTAGTCTTTTCTAATAATATGACTCAAACTCCTTGTCTCTTTGGGAAGGCCACAAAATGCAGGACATAGTAATTTTAATAGCAAGTATAGAGTGATGCATGATTAATCTCATTGATTTTGTAAACAAAAATATCTTCAGCTAACAAACTGTCATACAGCATGGCCATGCAATATTTAAACCTGTATGGGACGGGCATGGTGACTCACACCTGTAATCCCAGCACTTTGGGAGGTTGAAGTGAGTGGATCATGAGGTCAGGAGTTCGAGACCAGCCTGGCCAATAAAGTGAAACCCCGTCTCTACTAAAAATACAAAAATTAGCTGGGCTCATGTGCCTGTAGTCCCAGCTACTCAGGAGGCTGAGACAGAAGAATTGCTTGAACCTGGGAGGTGGAGGTTGCAATGAGTCAAGATCATGCCATTGCACTCCAACCTGGTTGACAGTGCGAGATTCCGTCTGGAAAACAAAACAAAACAAAAACTATATGCTTTTTGACATCAGATTTTATTTTTTTCCTCTTTCATAACTTTATTATTATATTCAGTTTCTTTTCACATTTATTATTACTTGGATATTCCCATTTCAAATTTGGTTCTATTTCAAAAAATTTTCATTTTCTGTAATGGATGAAGAACAACATAAATTTCACAATATTTTCTTTCTTTTAGTGAGATAAAATTTAGTTTATAAAACATAATTACTGGTACATTAATATTTTCTATTTATTTTTAACATGCTAGGTGCAGTCCATGCATTATTTTAGCTAATCTTTAGAACAACCCCCTCCAAAAATGTTTTTTTGTGCCTAGTTTATAAATCTAGAAGCTGAGTCTAAGTGAGATTAAGCTACTTGTGAAAGAGCTCTAATCAGAACCAGATTTATAAGATTCTATGCATTTCACTCTTTCCATGATCTACTTCTGTACCTGCTTGGAAGGAAATTGAGTTAGTGATACAGATTTGGGTCACTACCTGCCTTTAGTTCTTCTGCCATAGGTCTTAGGGATAACCCCTTTTTCTAATATCATTAAATAATTCAATTTCTGTTTTTTTTTTTTTTTTTTTTTTTTTGCAAAATGGTAATTAGAGAAGTCCCTTCATTGGCCTTGATTTTATTCATTGTATTGAATAAATACAATTTTCTCAATACTGAACTCTTATTCATGTGCAACCTAAATATGGATTAGGTGAGTTAACATCCAGAGACCAGATTATAGCTAAACTTTTCTTGCATTCAGAGACTGAACTTATTATAAGAATCTTTTATTTTAATTCTTTTTAGCAACCTATTCTAGGGTTGATTATTTCTCATCCATGTTTTAGTTCCAAATATTTCTTTCTCTTTCTTGTTCGTGGGAGAAGCGTTACACAGATGCCTGAGAAACGTGCTCTCAGTCTCTCTATCTTCTAGTCCTTGGCCAGAGTCCCCTTGCCACACTTCCCTAGCTTCATGCAGAGTAGATCTTCAGTAGTACTTCCACTTTGAAATTTAAATCCATATGAGTTACCTAGCATGCTACTTTTCTCTTAAGGAGTAAGTGAAGCAAATTTTTATAGTTGTTTCACTGTACGTGAACAAATAAGAATGTCATTAAACCAAGTACCTTTAATTCATAAGTACTTGATAATATTAATTCCTTAAATGTACAAAACTTTAAAATTAACAAAATACTTTCATGTTTAATTTATTCACATAGCAACCATATGAGGTAAGCAAGGCAGGAAGTGTTATTTCCTCCTTATAGACAGCCATGTAACTAATTTCTCCTATTTGTATGCTAAATTTCTTTTAGCTCTGCCATCCGCCCTTCGTATCTCCTGACAGTCACCATCTTAGTTTGGATCCCCATATCTGACTTTGAATATACTCATAGCTTCCTAACATACCTTCCTTCTTGCTTCTCTCCAGTTTACCCTTCACAAGGCTGCTAGGCTTATCTCTCTCAAAGACAAAACTTAATATGTTATTCCTCTGCTCAAAATCCACAGGTGGCTTTATATTATTTATAGACTATAATTCAAATAACTTGTATGAAAGAAAAGGTACCTTACAACAATTTCCCTGCCATGTGCTCAGTCTAATCTTTTATCCACCATGTGAATGCCTCACCCTAGCCATACAAATAGTTCTCTGACTGTAACACACTTCCTTTTCATGTGCCTTTGGAAATGTTGACTCCACCCCACAGTCATAAACAATTCTTACTCACACACATTTACTTGGTACATGCTTTATAATCCTCCAAAATAGTGTAGCTAGTGCCTCTTCTTTACTTTTGGCTGAATCATGTACCCCTGTGTATACTCCCATAGAATCTTCTTAATAGTTGTTTCACCACTTATTTTGCTGTAATGTACTTTTCAGGTTATTGATTTATTCATAAACTATTAGTGCCTGAGGACCATGAATTCTCTATTCATTATTTTACCCTTTGCTCAGCTCTTCTGGAGGGAGCGACTCAAATTTAACTTAAAGTAGTAATGATTTACACAGCCAGTAAGCCATTTGTTTGAGTCCTAAGGTGACATCATTTCCATTGCATCCTTCTTCACTCTAATATTACTAACCATAGTACATGAACAGTACTGTTTTCAAGATTCCTCCTCATTCAGTTTACGGAAATGCATTGACCCAAGTTACCATTTTCATCTATTTTATACTGTTAAAAGTTGGGATATTTAGTTATGATGGTATGATAGTTACCCTACATGGTATTTTAAAGGCTTTATTTCCTCTGTGATTTACACATGAACTCCCCTGAGGTCTTAATTTAATGGAATCATCACCTAAAATAATAGAAGAGTAAATTGACAGTTTCATTTATAAGGTACATGGATTCAGGCCCATTGGTAAAGTAACACAAAGCAAAAATGTGGTTCTTCATTTTTCTTGTTTCATCACTAATAGAAAATGGTGGAGTTCACCAATCACCCAATTGTACAGTGCAGCATAGTTATTGTAAATTATACCTGAAATTAAAAGCAAATGTCTGCTTCCATTTTTCCACTGGATTTTCATCAGAAAATGAGAACTACATACTGAAGGATTTGGGTTTGGCTAATAGTGGATGTATAATGCCAGCAATAGGAAAGGAGAGCAAATGCGTGATTGGTTTATAGCCTAAACTTTAGTAGTACTCTGCAAAGCCTGCCAGCACACAGGTGCCTTGAGGCTGCAAAGAGAGTAGGAATTCAGTGGATGTATCAAATGATATGAGATGTTAATACCTACTTCCTCTAATGCACAGCTTTGTGATATTACAAAATTAATAAAGAAGTGAACAAATTAATTACTTTATAATCTCCTAAATCTTCTCTGTGGAAGGAAAATCTCAAAGATGCATTAAGTAACTAGCAAATTGGTTTTGAAATCATCCATTATTAAAAATCACAATTCTGTGTAACAGGAATCCACATGCCAAGAGCTATGTATATTTAATCATTTATGTCGATGCTTTTTGTGGCAGTTCTGTTTATTTTCTATTGATGTTATATACAGTCCTTTTTATACATAGTGGAATTTAATGTGCTGGGTTTAAAAGACACATCAAGCCTGACAGAATCCAATTGTATACATTATACTTTTAATTTATTAGAAAATGAAACGATCATTTGTGGGCTTATATTAGCCAAAGCAGAGGATAAATTCTATTATATTAAGAAAATCAAATACTGTGACTACATTTACAAACATTGTAAACATGACACTTGTTGTGTAATTAATAAATGAACATATTGACCTTTAGTATAACAAGGCATGAAAGGGAAGGTGGAAGATATAACCATAATCAGAAGTGGAAATGAACTCAAAATCTATAATTGTATATTAAAGAAACATGTGATTCATAATTGCTTTTTTACCTTTTCCATTTTGAGGCAATAGTGTCATGTTGATATTCATTTGTGCTGTCAAATTAATCAAGGGAAAACGTCGACAATCTTTAATATGACCAAGATGGAGAATAAATACAGGTCGAAAGTGTGTAGGAAAAGAAAGAGAATTGATCACATTATAAGAACAATTACTCATGTCACTGCTTAACCCAACATAATGATGTCAACCAGTCTGATGGAAGCCAGCATCAGGAAGAATCATCTTCCAAGCAGATGGATCTGCTGATATTTTTAATTAATTGAAGGAGTGTTCCATTATTTTTAATGAAAAACTAATTTCAAATAAAATGGAAACTTCCATGAAGTTTGCAAAAATTTCTATGCATTAAGGCTCATCCTAATAGAACTACAACGTTGTGATAGTAATACATTATTTAATTGTAATGATTATTGTTCTTAACACATTACACATGGGAGTTTGTGGGAAATACCCCACCTTTCTTTTCAGGTGAGACAAATCATTCTCCTAGTGGTCTCAAGTGGTATTGAACCTCATTTTATCACAGTGATGACATGCTCATCAAACTCACACTGTACTGGTTTTGTTCTTTTCTCAGTCTCACCCACTTCTTTGCTGTGCTTCCTGGGATCACCTCTGAAATAAGTTGCTTGCACTCAAATACTTTGCTCAGGGTCTGCTTCTGGAAAAAGGCAACCCAAGCCAACATGATATTTTATTATTAATAGTTTTCCTCATTTAATTTTCTATGTAATCATTTTTTTCTGACAGGAATGTATGTTTGAGGAAATAATGAGGGCAATTATCAAAATATGCATTGGTTTGGGAGTTAGAGAAACTGTCAGAAGTGACACACCAATTTTGCTACATTGTGACTTGGTAACAGTCATTACCATTCTGGGCCTTTTATTTTCTTCTGAAAAAAATGGAAGCATTAGACTACAAATCGTTAAAGAAAAAAGAAGATAGAAAGTGATAGAAAAGATAACAAGTGTTGATCACACCATGTAAAATTGCTTGATAGTAGTTTCCAGGAGTACTGTAACAGACTGAGACTGTGTCTGTTTGGAATTCGTGGGATAAAATACCATTATTTGGTGCCATATGTGCTCAGCATGAATGCAATGGGAAGGATAGAAAATATTCCATGTATTTGCCAACTCTAGAATATACTGTAATAGATCAAGTTTCATTTTAAAAATACACCGAATACATTTTTTTAAAGAATCTCATGTGAAAGCCCAACAAAGCAAAGAATTGAAGGGGTAGACATCTTGAATGAAAACAAGAGGAGAATTTGACTCAACTGCCACCTATTCCCACTTTCACCCTAAAACCCCATAGACACAGCTGTAGAAAACTGAGATCTTGAAGAAAGTCACTGAATTAGATATTATCTATGACTACGTCCAACTATCAATGTAGAAATAATTGTCTTTACCTACTCATCCTCAGCTAGAAAACAGCTAATGGGTTATTTTAAATGTGTGATGCTTTCACAAATTAAACAAGACTGAGTACAACAAGCACAAGTGCAACAGCACACGTTTTCACAACCGGTATTGGATGTAACAATACATCCAACAAGTATTGGATATAATAAAAATTAGTTAATTTCCTAATCAATTAGGAAATTTTATTTTCTAACCTGTTGGTTGCCAGTTATCATGGGCTTAAGATGGAAGCCAGCACCAATAGGTAAATAATACCTTTGTTTTAAAAAGAAGCAGCCTAATTCACAGTTAAACATGTGCTTTGGCTGAGTGGCTTTGTTCTGGGTTTTGCATGACAGCTGGTGATAAATTGGGAAAATGTGTAAGTAGCACTATGGTAAGGATAATGTTGATGAAGACAGAATGTTTGAGGCCACTTTTAGGGAGAACAAAAATGACATAAAATAATACTTAAGACTGAATTTTCTTAGAGATGATAATCTCATCACTAAGCCTCATTTTGCCATTGAAAAATTTCTTATGAACTCAACTATCATATTTACATCACAATAGACAGTATTATAACTCTTTAGCATAGGGAGTTTGATTTAATTTACTTTCAACCAATTTATATGTTAAACCTATTTATATCTCCACTGTTTCATGAATAAAGCCCCGAGGTATCTTCTTTCTTGACTCACTGTCATATCTTCACATTTCATCACATTTTTGCAGCTCAAGTATCATTCACTTAGTAACACTGAGAGCATAGAAAGATTAATCAGAAATGATTTCTGCCCTCAACAAGCTGACACTAGTTAGAGTACAAAAGCCACACTGAAAGAATATATGGAGATCTATGATCCATGATCAATGATCTTTGAAGTTACTATTGTCACTTTTGGGGGCAACATGAGTCATGCCCATATGAAATAACAAACAATGTTGTGTGTATTCTGACTGTTCCACCAACCAGCCGCCCCCACATCTGTCTCCCTCTCCTTGGACCTTTAAGTTCTGAGACAAACCAATATTGAAATTGTCCAATTAACAACCCCACAATGGTCTCTAAGTGTTCAAGTGAAAGGAAGAGTCTCACATGTCTCATCTTAAATGAAAGGCTAGAAATGATTATGTTTAGTGAGGAAGACATGTCAAAAGCTGAGTTAGGCTGAAATCTAGGTCTCTTGCACCAGACAGTTAGTCAAGGTGTGAATGCAAAGGAAAAATTCTTGAAGGAAATTAGAAGTGTTACCCCTATGCACACATGGATGAAAAGAAAGCAAAGCAGTCTTACTGCTGATATGGATAAAATTTAAATGGTCTAGATAGATCTAACCAGCCACAATATTCCCTTAAGCAGGAGCTAATCCAGAGGAAGATCCTAACTCTCTTCAATTCTGTGAAGGCTGAGAGGTAAGGAAGCTGCAGAAGAAAAGTTGGAAGCCAGCTGAGGTTGGTTTATGAAGTTTAAGGAAAGAAGCCACCTCCAATATAAAAGTCCAAGGTGAAGCCGGGTGTGGTGGCTCATACCTGTAATCCCAGCACTTTGGGAGGCCGAGGCAGGTGGATCACGAGGTCCAGAGATCAAGACCATCCTGGCTAACACGGTGAAATCCCGTCTCCACTAAACATACAAAAAAATTAGCAGGGTGTGGTGGTGGGCGCCGGTAGTCTCAGCTACTCGGGAGGCTGAGGCAGGAGAATGGCGTGAACCTGGGAGGTGGAGCTTGCAGTGAGCCCAGATCGCTCCATTGCATTCCAGCCTGGGAGACAGAGCAAGTACAAGGTGAGGCAGCAAGTGCAGTTGGAGAAGCTGCACAAGTTATCCAGAAGTTCTAGCTAAGATCATTGATAAAAGTGGCTATATTAAATGATAGATTTTTTATGTAGACAAAATAGCCTTCTATTTGAAGAAGATGGTATCTAGGATTTTCAAAGCTAGAAAGAAGTCAACGCCTGGCTTCAAAGCTTCAAAGGACAGGGTGATTCTTTTGCTAGAGTTTAATGCAGCTGATGACTTTAAGTTGAAGTCAATGCTCATTTACCATTCTGAAAATCCTAGGGTCCTTAAGAATTATGCTAAATCGACTTTGCCTTTGTTCTATAAAAGTAACAATAAAGCCTGCGTAAGAGCACATCTGTTTATAGCATGATTTACTGAATATTTTTAAGCCCAGGGTTGAGACCTTGTGCTCAGAAAAAACGTATTTTTTTTCAAAAATATTACTGCTCATTAATAATGTAGCTGGTCATCCAAGAGCTCATTTGGAGATGTACAAGGAGACTCGTGTTGTTTTCATACCTGCTAATACAACATCCATTCTGTAGCCCTTGGGTCAAAGAGTAAGTTCAACATTTATGTCTCATTATTTAAGAAATACATTTAGTAAGGTTATAGCTGCCATAAATAATAAGTCTTCTGATGGATATGAGCAAAGGAAATTGAAAACCTTCTGTAAAGAATTCACTATTCTATACGCCATTAATAACATTTGTGATTCATGGGAAGAGGTCAAAATATCACATTTCACAGGAGTTTAGAAGAAGCTGATTTCAACCCTCATGGATGACTTTAGTTCAAGTTGTCACTGGAAGAAGTCACTGCAGATGTGGTGAAAATAGCAAGAGAATTAAAATGAGAAGTGGAGCCTGAAGATGTTGCTGAATTTCTGAAATCTCATAATAAAACTTGAATGGATGAGGAGTTGCATCTTATGGATGAGCAAAGAAAGTGCTTTCTTGAGTTGAAATTTACTTCTGGTGAAGATGCTGAGAACATTGTTGAGACGACAACAAAGGATTTAGAATATTACATATACTTAGTTGATAAAGTAGTGGCAGAATTTGAGAAGACTGACTCCAATTTTGAAAGAAGTTCTACTGTGAGTAAAGTGCTATCAAACAGCATCACATGCTACAAAAAAATATTTTGTGAAAGGAAGAGTCAATTGATGCAGCAAATGTCATTGTTGTCTACTTACGAAATTGTCACAGTCCCTCCCACCTTCAGCAACCCCACCCTGATCAATTAGCAGCCATCCACATTGAGGCAAGAGCCTCCACCAGCAAAAAGATTTCAACTCACTAAAGGCTCAGATGATTGCTAGCTTTTTTTAGCAGTAAATTATGTTTTTTGTAAAGGTATGTACATTTTTTAACATAATGCTTTGCACACTTAGTAGACTACAGAATAGTGTAAACATAACTTTTATATACACTTGGAAGCCAAGTAATTCATGTGAATTGCTTTATTTTGGTGATCTGGAACTGAGCCTGCAGTATTTCCAAGGTATACCTGTATATCTTCACTCAACCTTTCACCCTCTAACCCGCTTACTTCTGCCCCTGTGGCTATTGTCCCCAACATCATGATAAAAACAAAACATCACATAGAAGTATGGGAATTGTATTAAATGTATTGTACCATTGGCACTTGGTGTCTGTCGTGCCATCACAATTGAGCCTCATTCTTCTTTGTTAAAGCCTAATTCAGAGAAAATTTTTATTGAGATTTTATAAATGAGTAATATGGCTCTGGTTATTGCCCTGACTGCTTTTATCTCTATACAATATTGTGAGAGTTGCTAAAGAGACTTCTGATGCTGCCATATATGTAATAGGATATTTTTAAATCCCATACAGTCATCTAACTGACATCTCACCCACTCACCAAAAATTACAACTCTCTCTATTTGCATAAGGTAAACTGTGGAAATACATATATTTTACCTTTTTCAATCTAGATTATTGCCCATGGAGAGTCTATTTCACCACAAACAATGCTATATTCTTACCTTAATGGAGTATTACAATGTAATTAGCCATGGAAATGGAAAAAAAAAATGAAAGAAACTGTTATGAACACACCTTCCCTTTTAAGTCAACTTGTCAGATTTTGATAGATGAAAAACTTTCAAAGTTTTCTTATGTGAGTCAGGTCCCATTTTCTTATATTTGCATTCTGCTAGATTTGCATCTGTCTATGATGATGATGGTAAAGGTGATAATGATGATAAAGGTTATACTTATGATAATTCCTCATAATGGGTAACTATAATATCAGATAATACACTATAAGCTCTTTAAAAGAAAGATGACAAGTGAATCTCATAGGAGTTCAGAGCATGGTGAGGATGACCCTGATTTTTCATTTCTGTCTCTCTAGTGCATTTTCATACACACTCATCATGGGGGAGGAAGACACTCAATTCAGTTTATGGGATTTCATCCCATATTTCTAAATACATTATACTTATGACTCTGTTCATTGTCCCACCCCTCCCTTCTCTGATTATGGATGTAGTGATGCTGATTATTTTTATATTCTTCACTGTGAAATAACTATCATTATTCATCAGTTTGTACTTCTATAAAAAATACCATTAACTGGGTGGCTTAGAAACAACAGAGATTCATTGCTCACAGTTCTGGAGACTGAGAAGTCCAAGATTAAGATGAGGGCACATTCTGTGCCTGATGACAGACTATTTCCTAGCTAGTGGATGGTACCTTATCGCTGTGTCCTTATATGATGGAAGAGGGGAGCTGGCTCTCTAGGCTCTCTTTTATAAGGGTACTAATTCCAAACATGAAGGCTCTGTACTCATAACCTAATCACATCCTAAAGATCCCACTCCCTAATATCAACCTCTTGGAGATTAGCTTTCAACATTTAAATTTTGGACGAACACAAATATTCATACCGTACCAACACTGTGAGCAAAAGTAGAATAATGTATTAGTACTGTTGTGTGGAATATAACATGAGCATGTTAAGAAGAGAATCACTGGATTTTGGAATGTGGTAAGGCCAATTATCTAATTCCCAGAGGAAAATACTCATTAAGACTGAGGAAGTAGGCCAGGCAAGGTGACTCATGCCTGTAACCCCAGCACTTTGGGAGGCTGAGGCAGGTGGATCATTTGAGGTCAGGAGTTCGAGACCAGCCTGGCCAACATGGTGAAACCCTGTCTCTACTAAGAAAAAAAAAAAAAAATTAGCTGCGCATGGTGGTGCACTTTAGGGTGACTGAGGCTGGAAAATCACTGGAACTTGGGAGGTGGGGGTTGCAGTGAGCTGAAATGGTGTCCCTGCACTCCAGTCTGGGTGACAGAGCAAGACTCTGTCTCAAAAAAAAAAAAAAAAAAAATAGACTGAGTAAGTAAGTGTGTAAACATCATTTTTAAAAAACGTTTAAAACTAGTTTTTAAACTTTTAATACTTTTAAATTTTAAATCATCTAATCGAACAGGTATATAAAGACCAAAACAAATTATTTCAGTAGAACAATGGTACCTAGATAACTTTATTTCTCTGGACCCAGTTATTCTTAATTCATCAAATCATATGTATATCTGTTTATTCATACATCACTCCATATACACCTAAGATAGATACATAGATTGAATCATATGAATTTGCTGATATTGGTCCATTTTGATCAAAAAAATAAGTTTTTAGGATTCAAACTAATAGCTCTATTACTGTATTGATTAAGTGGAGTGATAAGGTGCCGATGCAATATGTTATCACCCCACTTAATCAGCACAGTAAGCCTAAGAAACATAAAACATAAAGAATGTTTTAGAAAATGATGATGATGATTTCATTTTATCAAAGCTATATGCTCCTCTACTGAAATCAGATAAGGGAAAATGTTCCCTTCTGTAGAAACCTTATTAATCCCATATGATCTTAATACTATTAATAATGGACTGGACTGTAAAGGATTAAATAATTGAAGTGTTCAATATGGATACTTTTTTTATATTTAATCAAATTTATCTGACTCTAAATAAATTTGGCTGAAACTAGACAGGCTCCTTTTCTACTGAGACGGTGGGCTCTATTAAGCACTATGTCTGCATAGAAAACATTACGATTAATTTTGCAGTGACAGTATGCTTGTTAACTAACAGACTAATGGAAGGAGGACTAATATAAAGTATAATTCTCAAAAAGAGGGGGGTAAAACCTTGGTTTCTACTACAATTATTCATTTTATAGTATGGTTTGATAACACATACTTTATTAAATTATAGATGCATTGTAAGTTTTTATAGTGTATGGGAATCTAAATAAAAGGAGTTATTTGGTTGTTGTGCCATATTTAGTGTAAATATTACCATCCATGAATGTTGTTGATTTAAAACACTGTTATTTTCTAAAATGTAAGCATAGACAATGAATAAAATTCCTAGTTGATATTGCAGAAATATATTATAGTGTTTGCAGCATGAAAAGGTTTTATATATAATAATATACACTAAATGATTAATTTCCAAAGACTGCCTGTGGTCAGCCTTCTTTGAAAGCATGGATTCTGGCAAATGAGCAATATAATCACTTTAAGACCATTTAAGCTTTTAATCTCTTCAAACCGGTACCAAAATCTGTTCATTTTGTTGTAATGGTTATTGTGTATTGTTTCTTTTTAATTGTGTAGGTGAGATTCAGCATCAGTTGTCAAATAAGAAAAAAAAACTTCAAAATAAATGTATTGGCTATTTTTCCCATTATTGCTAAAGAGAGCTTGGCATTTGAAATTTTAGATATTCTTAAAATTCATTTTTAAAAATTTAGAATTAAAAGCACAAGAAAAAAGAAAGAAATAGTATTTACAATTATTCCCCAAAATGAAATAGTAAGATATTAACAAAATATATATGAGATATTTATCCTGAAAGTTACAAAATGCTGATAAAAGAAATCAAGACCTAAATAATTTCAGGGACATATTGCATTCATGGATTGGAAGACTCAGCATAGTAAAGATGTCAGTTCTTGCCAAATTGATCTATAGATCTCATGACTAAGAAAGATTGAGTCGCTTTACTCAACATGAAGACCTAGTATATAGCTACAGTAATGAAGACAATGTGGTATCGGTGGTGGGACAGAAACATGGAGCAATGGAATAAAATGCAGAACCCAGAAATAGAAGCAAATTATTATGCCAAACTGATTCTTTACAAAAATGTAAAAGCAATTCAATGAAGGAAATTATCATTTTCAACAAATGGTATTAGGGTATTTGGATGCACATTGACAGAGAAATAAACCTTGACCTAAACACCTCATACTTTATTCAAACATTAACTCAAAATAGATCATGGATACTAATGTAAAACCTAACACTTATAGATTTTTCATAAATGTATGTGTATGTGTACGTATACCTGGATTATTTCCATCTGTGGATATATATGATTTATTCCTTCCTTTCCCTTAAACCCAATGTAATTGAGAATTAGTGCAGGGGTTTTTCATCTTTCCTAGTTCAATTTTACATTAATAATCTTTATGCCTTTAATGATATTGATATTGAATTGTTGGAGTTTGGTTTTCAGAACAGATTTTTTTTTTTTTTTTAAATACTTTAAGTTCTAGGGTACATGTGCACGACGTGCAGGTTTGTTACATATGTATACATGTGCCATGTTGGTGTGCTGCATCCATTAACTCGTCATTTACGTTAGGTATATCTCCTAATGCTATCCCTCCCCCCTCCCCCCTCCCCACAATAGGCCCCGGTGTGTGACGTTCCCCTTCCTGTTTCCAAGTGATCTCATTCAGAGCAGATGTTTTACAGTCTCTGGTAGCTAATTGAGTTTTCCCATTTCCTTGATTGCTTCTTGTACTCTTAGATGAAAGATGAGTATGTTTTTCATTGTTTATTGCTAGGAAATAGTTGATTACAGAGTCATTTGCTAGATAACAAACATGGAAAGTAATATGACAGGATTTGCTTTTAATTCTGCTTTTAATTTTTATTCTACATATAGGAAAGGGTCATTTTCAAAAGATATATTGCAAAACATTTGATAAAAATCTCTTAAGAAAACCGAATCTTGACTCAATAAAGGAACATATCTTTCCAAACTTTTTTGACAATATTAAAACAAAAAACAAAAAAACAAAAAAACTAGTCCTCTGGTCAAATAAATTGAAGAAGTTTCTACACAAGAGTCATATATTTTATGTATTGTTGTAGGCATAATAATGATACCCCAAAGACATACATGTTCTAATCTTAGGAAGCTATGATTATGTTGCCTTATATGGCGATACTTAGGAGTCCTCAAATCTACTCTTGGGTTCAATTATTCCTTAGGAGGACTCATATAATTCTTAAAAGCAGTTACACTCATGATTACAGTCTATTACCACAAAAAGATAAAGACTGAAGTGAACAAAGAAAAAAGTTGCATACAACAGGGTTCAGGAAAGACCAGGTGCCACCTTCCAGTTTTCCTCTCCTAATGAAGTCATCTGGACAGCATTTAATTATCCCAACAGTGATGTGTGACAACACACACATCTTATTACCAACAAAAAGTTGCTTAAGTCTTGGTGTTTAGAATTGTATTGGAATTTGTAACATAGGCATGGAACACTCACATGTCTGACTTTAGTCATCTCCAGCCTCTCCAGAGTTCAAACTGATACAGTGTAACCTAAAAGCTGCACCATATATTATTAAAACAAACTATCTGGTATTGCCCAGAAGCCAGTCAAGATCCAGATATTTCTTTGGAATATACAGAGTTTGAACAACCCAGTCCCATTAAGTTAATATTTTACCATACAATGGCAAAGTTTACTTTGCAGATGTGATTAAATCGGGGACTTTGAGATGGTAAGATTATTCTGGATTATGTGGATGGAACCAATTAAAAACATGCACACACACAAAGATCCTTCAAGGTGACTAGGTGCGGTGGCTCATTCCTGTAATTCCACACTTTGGGAGGCTGAGGCGGGTGGATCACCTGAGGTCAGGAGTTCAAGACCATCCCGGCCAACATGGTGAAACCCCGTTCTACTACAAAATTAGCCAGACGTGGTGGTGCATGCTTGTAATCCCAGCTACTTGGGAGACTGAGGCAGGAGAATTGCTTGAACCCAGGAGGCGGAGGTTGTAGTGAGCCAAGATTGCACCACTGTACTCCAGCCTGGGCAACAAGAGTGAAACACCATCTCACACACAAAAAAACAACAACAACAACAAAAAACATCCTTCAAGGAGTCAAAGGAGATGATGGAATGAAAAGCAGTGTGTCAGAGTAATGTGATGTAGACTGGAAGATGCTATACTGCTTGCTTTGAAAATGGAGGAAAGGGGCCATGAGTCAAGGAAGGTAGGCAGCCTCTAGAAGCTAGTAAATAGATTCTCCCCTAGAGTCTCCAGAATGAACAGCGCCTCATTGACACCTTGCTTTTAGTCCAGAACTCTTAAGAAAGATTAAAAAACTAAAAAACCAAAAAAATAGTTTGGGTGCGGTGGATCACGCATGCAATCCCAGCACTTTGGAAGGCCGAGGTGGACGGATCACATGAGGTAAGGAGTTTCAGACCAGCCTGGCCAACATGGTAAAAGCCCATCTCTACTAAAAATAGAAAAATTTGCTTGGGGTGGTGATGCAGGCCTGTAGTCCCAGCGACTTGGGAGACTGAGGCATGAGAATTGCTCAGGCCTTGGAGACAGAGGTTGCAGTGAGCCGAGATCGCGCCACCACACTCCAGCATGGGCGACAGAGTTAGACTCTGTCTCAAAAAAATAAAAGATAAAAAATATATGTACATTTAAATCACTGAGTTCATGGTAATTTGTTATATGAGCCATAGGAAACTAGTAGAGTTTAATATGATGTCTGTGTAGATATATACATAAATAGGGTGTGTGTGTAATCTAAAAGCAAACTTTTTAAATGCTTACTTCTTGTACATGTTAACCTCAAGGCACCCAAACACACACTCAGATGCATAAATGCACATTCTCACATTACACACACATGCACGCGCGCGCACACACACACACACACATATATATATATTTATATAAACATACTACATTCTGTTCTAGCTTCCTTCAATGACAGCTCACAAATATGTGAGTAGAATACATTGGGTTTGACTTGGGATTATGAAATTCATGGTAAACATCATCAAGGCAGATGGATATCTAGGTGTTTCATTATATCGATGAACAGGTTTTGGTATACAAAGTGACAGTTGTTATTAAAATTTGGATTTCATACCTATTTCAAAGTAAATTGTGCCTACAGTACCTTTGCAAGCTCCACTTTTTAGAAATTCAGCTTTGTATTCACTGCATTTATGACATTCCTTTGCATTTTTTTTTTTTTTTTTTTTACATCCACTTCACTTAACAAGAAGACACTGAAGTTCTAAGTAGCACTGTATAGGACTAAATTATTAATACAGTTCTTCAGTTGGTAACAAGAATGCTGTTGGAAGTATCTTGTACATTTTTCTTCTCCTGGTTACTTAGTATATTGAGCATTTTAAAAAAATCTTTTGCTTAAAATTGCAGTACATCTTAACTGACAATACTTCTTAACAATAGTGCCTGACAAAACCTGGATATTATAATCTTGACATACAATTTGGTCCAGCAGTTGGTCTGTGCTCAGATCACTCAAAAGGGCAATTAGAGAACGTCAACAATATACATGTCTATAATTTAGTTTTCTGTAAAAACACCATAACCAAATGGGATGAAAGGATTTAACCATTTGCAACTAAAAACAGTATAGTGCTTTATAAAAAGGGCCTAATCAAGCAGTATATTGATTGAAACTTTGTACAGATGGTTCTCATTATTCACACATTCTGTGTTTGTGAGTTCTCAAAACGTGCTAAATTTAATTTGTATCCCTAAAATCAATGCTCATAGCATTTTCACAGCCATTTGTGTATATGCATAGAGTGGTGAAAAATTTAAGTCACCCACCACACATGTTCCCAGCTGAGATCAAAAAAGGAACACTCTGCATTCTTGCTTCAGGTCTCATACTGTAAACAAATGTCCTTTCAGTGGTATATTTAATGCTATTTTTTTCATATTTTTATGCTTTTTGTTGGTGATTTTGCTGTTTTAAATGGCCCCAAGCATGATGGTGAATTTCTGTCTCGTGTTCCTAAGCTCAAGAAGGCTGTGAAGTACTTTAGAAAGAAAAGAGGTACATTAGGCAAGCTTCCATCAGGCTTGAGTCACAGTGCTGTTGGCTGTGTATTGAATGTTAATGGATCAATAATATATATTAAATAAGATGTTTTTAAACAGAAAAACATGCAAAATGGGATTATACATTGATGGTTCACAAAAATGTCATAAGCAGAGGCTTCCAGGAATCTATCATTGTATGTCTCCTGGGTGGAATGCTTCATTAATCACTAATTCAGTGTTCACAGTGACTTTATAGAAACACAGTGAATAACAAGAATTGACTGCATATTGTCATCCTTCATCCAACCCACTTGCATAGTGTAGGGTCTACACTTTCCAACAGTACTAAAAACCTGCACGTTATGCACATGTACCCTAGAACTTAAAGTATAATAATATTAAAAAATTAAAAAAAAAAAAAAAAAAAACCCACAATGACATTCAAATTATGCAGATTTATTATTTAGCTATATTTGGGTTCTAAGACATGAATAAAGTTATATATTTGTAACACTCCCAACTATATACAGTTGTCCCTCAGCATACATGTGGTATTGGTTCCAGTACTCCCATGTATACCAAAATCTGAACATACTCACATTTCACAGCCAGCTCTGCAGAATCCACATATAGGAAAAATTGGCCCTCTATATACGTAGGTTTCACATTCTGCGAATACTGTAGTTTTGATCTGAGTCTGGTTGAAAAAAAATGGCATGTAAGTGGACCCACGCCGTTCAAACCCGTGTTTTCTCAAGGTTCAACTGTGTTATTTATCCTTTTACTTTTTTATTCCTGTGTATAAAAATTTGTACCACCAGTACAAGGAATGTCATGAAATTGAAATGACACCATTCTGTGTTTCTTAAATAAATGTCATACAGGTTCTATGAAGAATAAATTCTCTTGCTGAAAAAAATAGCTTGCTATTTTTCATCATGTGATTTTTCTCATCTTAACATTTTTCATCTTAAATAGTCTTTCTCTTTACTATTTTCCTTCACGTTTCTTGAAAATTCTTTTTCTTGGCCAGCTGTTTTGTATCTCCTTATTATTTACTTTCCATTTTTATTATGCTAGCCATGATAATGGTAGAATCTCCAGCCTCCAACTCCATGCACCATTTGGCACTTGGCAACTGGCTTTTTATGTATTTATATTTTTGTTATGTATATGTCTATATCCTAAAAAGAACCCTATGCATAAGAACAGGTGGCCAGTAACTAATGGCACTGATAAATTAGAGCCCTTTACCTATTCCCGAAACATGCTTTCAAGAAATTCCTTGTAGTAGGAATTTCTTGGTTTATCATAACATTATGAACACAGCAAAAAACAGGAAAAAAAATTCAGACTTTAGTATTCATAAGTAATGTCAATACAATATTTAGTTTAACAGACATACAATCATTTTGTTTGCTATTTCACCATATTAATTTTTATGTAAATAAGATAGATTATTTCCAAAGTCTTTTCGAATTTACTAAAATCTCATTTTACATGACCCTACTTTAGTACCTTAACTACCACCATCCTAGGAGTATATCTGTGGTAAGAACAGACAGGTGTATATATATTATAGAAAAGTGTGCATATGTGTGTATGCATACATATGTGTGTTTATCTGTATATGAAAGTATGTATATGCAATATGAAGGTATGTATGTATATATGCATGAATTATATTAAGTATATGTATACATGTTAGATATGTATGTATATATGTATATTTATAAAATTATAAAGTTCTATATTGAACTGGGATATGAAGTCTATGATATCTTTGCATAGCTTAGAACAGCAAAACTCTCAATTCATTCCTGTTTTCGGAATCCCTTTAGCTTCATTTTCTCTGGTGCATGAAACAACATAAAAATTCCTCTTCTTGCCATTAATCTCTTCAAATCTTATGCCAGATATTTTCAACATTACAGCTATAAAAATTTTAGAATGTTTTAGGGACATCTTGAGATCTTTAAATTAAAATATCCACTAAATTAACATCATAAACCTAGACTTGTAATCTTTATTTTTGATCTGACTTTCTGTGGCTTGCAAATTTAGAGGCAGGAAATGAAATAATACTCAATTTTTGCAGAATTAGGGCTTACTTATGATGCAAGGCTAATAGGAATAATTTCTTAATTGACTGTATCTGCTAAGACAAAATCAGGAAATGACTTAATTAAAATGAATAATTTAGGTGATATTCTCTGTATTGTAATCCAAATTTTAAAGAAGCAAACCTCTCTTAGAAGAAAAATATACATTTAATAATTGGTTCAATGTTATTATAGACCTTTTTTGTTCTTTCAGAACATAATAATGGTTGCTAATTTTCTGGGCAGAATCTCTTGATAAGAGAGTTAAATTGACTCAGATTATCTACAATCCACTGGACTGTTGTGGTAATGGCAGATATTTTTTAAATTTAATTCACTGATATAAAATATTTAGTCTTTTATAATAAGCAATTAAACCTTTGTACTTAAGCCACTTTAACAAAAATATTATAAAACCATTAGGCAGCTACAATAGGCTCCATGCATTTTTAAGTATAGTTTATACAGAGTAAATTATTTCTGTATTGGAATATCTTCTTAATAATATTGATGTTTTAAGAAAACATCCAAGCTATTTTGTAAGTTATTTGAATGGAGACTGAATTATATATAAGTTGTTTGTTGTTGTTATTTTAATTCATACACCTTTTCAGTAGAAAAAGATGCCTTAGTTTTAACTTTGTTACCCCACGAGCACACATATTAACTTTTATTGCATTCTTCACTAAAGTACGTTTTGCATTTGATTTCCCGAGATGAATAAGGCCATTATAGCTAATGAATGAATAAAATAAATCAATACCCCAAATACTTCTGTGCTTCATTGTTGGTGGAAGTAGAAGGAAGGAATACAAGCTGAAGGCTTCCTATATACAGTACTTCTACATTACCTTTTTGTTATAATTTTATAATAATAATGTCATCACACCATATACTTCTAATAAAAATATAATATTCATCTGGGCTAATTGGTCAGGTCCTGAAGTAAATATGTCTCTTCACAAAAGGCCAATGAGTGACCCACCTGCTGGTAGATTTTATGCAAATGGTTGCATCTTATGCATCTTTATTATTTTTTAAGTGTATTTGTTTCCTACTTGTAACCTATTCTAAAATAAAAAGCTTATTATCTCTTTGCAGTAAAAATAAATATCACATATTTATATATATAAAGATAGATATGGTATATGCCTCAGTATAGATGTAGATCTATTTATTTATTTATTCATTTACTTATTTATGTTTAAATACAGACAGATTTCCAGAGTTTAAAATGCATTTCTTCTCACTGAATATTAAGGGACTTACACTATATACTCAATTTGTCAAAGCTGACTGGGGAATATAAAGAAAGGGCTAGATATGTAATGTGTGTTGCTAATATTAACTAGAATCATTATTTTGAAGTACAGATCTTAGTTCAATAACATAGCATGCTAGAGCAGACCAAAGTTATTAACTTCAATTGATAAAGAATTATGAATATAATTATAATCCTGTTAATTATTTAACACCATGAATTATGCAAATGCAGCAGGTATTATTAATCATCTACAGGAACCAGAACAATTTCCCTAAAAGAACATATAAATATTAAAAAGTCTGACTTGGCTCTATTATGTACTGTTAGAGCTTTAGTGTTCCCTTATGAACACTGTTTGGATTCAATTATCCTTTATAACATGAAAAATGCCCCAAATGCATCCTCTCCAAAGGCCAAATGAATGTCATTAGATTTCTCCTTTTGTCTATAAAATGTTTACTGACTGTGTGGTCTCACATGTTTGTTTATATCAAAGATATCTTTCATCCTATTAGGCTAATACTGGTCTGTGGCGGCTGGCATCCTACTTGCTAATAGCACATTGTATGGATATCCTTGCTGTGAGACTAAGCTACATGTGATAGTCCTGTAGTATCTAAAAAAATTCCCAAAATTAACATATGTTGAACGTTCCCTCAATACTAAGGAACAACAGAGCATTCAATGGAGTAATTTTAACTAATTTCCATAAGTATGCTCACCATTTACAGAAAGGAAAAAGAGAAAAAGATAAGGAATTCCAAATCGGACCTTTGGAAAACACTCAGTTGGGAAGAGGAATTGGTAAGAGGCTTGAAGATCTAGTTCGGTTAACAGATTGTTGTAAATTTTTTCTGAAGGAAATATTAGCCCTTTCCTTTAAAGAGCTATTTGTGGAAACCTTTAAAAAGGATTTTCAAAATAAAGACTGTTTGCGTCAGTATATTAGAGTTTAATTCCTATCCATTTTTATTTTATTTAAAGTTAGACAATTGATTCTCAGAAAAATTATTATTTTAAAAGGAAGAATTATTTATTTCGAAATCTCAAAATATTTCTAAATACCACTGCGATTCTTGGAATGCAGTCTTTCTTGGGAAAATGCCAACGTTGGGCAGAGACTGGGGTAGGAGTTAGGAGAGCAGGCAAGGACATGTAGGAAGGAAGGCAAGCTAGGAAACTATTGTATTTTTTAATCTTTTAAACTCTTAGCCTTTAGAACAATGTCTGACATAGAGACTTCCAAAAATAATGGTTCAATTGAATGTCATAAGTAGCTTGTCGTTTATGGCACATTCACAATAAATGACAGTATAAATCAACTGTGCATTGGTAGACCTACCGGAGTCATGACTATTTCAACATTCATTTTACCCATCTGTTTCCAAGTATGATAATAACTGAACATTACGTGGTACTCAATGAAATTTAGATTTATGTTTATGCCTTACATTTTAGCAATTATATTTAAAAAAATTGGTGTCTGTACAGAGTGTTACAGTTTAAAAAGGATTTTGGATAAGTAACTTTTGTAGGAGGTGGGATTTCGGGACTCTAAAATATTTTTCTTCTTATTTTTATTGAATTTCTGCCTGTGACTCTGCTTTCTACCCTAACAATAGAGGCTCTGCTTACTGTGCTGCCTGCTGTATCTCACTGGAACCATTAGTACTTACAATGTGCCTTTCTGATCTTTATTTTTATATATTTATTTATTTAATTGTTTTTTTTGAGATTGACTCTCGCTCTGTCGTCCAGGCTGGAGTGCAGTGGCGCAATCTTGGCTCACTGTAACCTCTGCCTCCCAGGTTCATGCGATTCTCCTGCCTCAGCCTCCTGAGTAGCTGGGACTACAGGTGCCCACTACCACGCCCAGCAAATTTTTGCATTTTTAGTAGAGACGGGATTTCACCATGTTAGACAGGATGGTCTCGAACTCCTGACCTCGGGTGATCCGCCTGCCTCGGCCTCCCAAAGTGCTGGGATTACAGGCATGAACGGCAGCTCCCAGCCTCTGATCTTTTACTCTTTCTAAGGATGACTCGTGAGTGAAATGTCAAACTCTTTATTTATTTATTTATTTATTTATTTCACAAAATTAAAAAGATATAATCTGGGGAAAATATAGCATCTGAATTTTTATTATATGTAAGTCTATTAGTTGGAAGATAGAAATAGGGCCAGTCAGTAGAAACGGAATTCTTTGCATGAAGGAGAGCAAATTTAGGTGTAATGTAAGAAAGAACTTTCTAATAGCTAAATCTGTCTCGACTTGCAATGATCATGCATTCTTCTCTTCTCTTTTATTTTCGGCCACTGCTGGATTTCAGGGCTCATCATCTGGACTCTCTCTGCTCCAGTACATACTTGGAATCTATGAATGTTGTTATTAAAAGGACATAATTTTACATGCTTTAAAAAATTTTGTCCAACACTCCTCAAAACAATCCAATGAGCTAAATATTAATATCCTCATTTTGCAGATATGTAAACTGAGGCATAGAGGATGTATTAGTCAGGATGGGGATAAACAACTTGTCCAAAGTCACTAACTATTTGAGAGCACATTGAAACTTAGGCAGAGTAGTGCCATAGTTTCTTGTTGTAATGTCTACTCTACGCTACATCTGTACTCAGTATTACAGAGACAGAGTCTGGGTTCCCATGGCTTTGAACTAATTGAGACTTTGCATTGTTTGCGCCAATTTTCTTCTCCAGACTCACTTTCCAACATGACATGTATATTCCTGTGATGTAGCCACATAGAATCTGTTACCTCTCACCCAAATATGTCAGGAGTTTTCGAGCCTCTGTGCCATTTGCCTTTCCCCTCCATGTCCCCCACACCCATCACAGCCCTACTTCTACAATTCTTTCAATGGAAATCTCCTATTTATTTCCTCAATCAAATGTTGTTCCCTCTATACGTTTAGCAAATACCAGGCCCATTTAGGTACTCCTTCCTCATTTTAGCCAAAGCTTCAGATTTTCATCTCTATTATGACCGTATGATATATTAAATCATATATATTTCAGTTCCTTGTTATAAACTGGAAACTCTGCAAGATCAGGAACCACATCTTCTTCATTTGTGTACCTTTAGACTTCAATAAGTAAATGCATTAAAAATTTGTCTAGATGAATGATGCACATGTAACATAAAGCAAGAGTTTCTTTTCGTGATAAGTATTCAAGCAGGAGCTTAATTGACCAGCCATCATCACTGTGGTAAGGGAGACAACTGCATAGGGAGAAAGGTTAAGCTGGATACTTGTCTCTATGGCCTTTTTGTAGCTCTCTCATTGCAATTTCATGTCATGCCTTACAGCTAAAAAGTGCCAGTCAGAAATACCTATCCATTGTGTGTGGCTCAGGCTAGTTGATTATGATCCCCAAGGCCTAGTTCTTAGAAAATGTGTTTGTATTATAGTCCAAAAGGAGCTACTCTCTGTCTCCTTTCCTCACTAAATTCTCTTTTATATTTTTCAAGTTTACAGAAGCTATATTTGGGCACAGACTTCAGTAATTTTTCCTCTGCTCATAAACACTCAACCAGGAAATATTTATCCCTCAGAGATACTGACAAAAGGTGTGTTCTTAAATTATTGCTAAGAATTAATCCTTTTCATCATGGGAGGAAAACATAATGCTCTATAATGTGACTTATGAGACTGAAGGCTTTTTATAACATAGAATTAAATGAAAAGAGAATACTCTTGAATATATGTTTGTAGTGAATTACAGAAGTGTGCAAACTTCTGACATTAGTTTGTTTTGTCTCCTAAATTAGGTAAAGATTTCTAATTGTTGGAGAGATAATCTGTTTACATATTGGTGACCGTTACAAGCAAATCTAAAACATACATTTTACATCATTTTTGGATTATATTAAAATTCATTAATAAATTTGAAAGGAATTCATGTTTATAATAAATAATTTCAGAAGAATTCACTGATTTAATGGAAAAAATTGTTAATAAAATTACATTAAGAAGAGAGGAAACAAAAGACATTAAATAAATTTGAAATGATAAATATTCAGACATTAAAAAAAAATAAGTATATTAGTCCATTCTCATGCTGCTCTAAAGAAATACCTGAAAATGCATAATTCATAAAGGAAATAAGTTGAATTGACTTACAGTTCATCATGGCTGGGGAGGCCACAGGAAACTTACAATCATGGCAGAAGGGGAGGCAAACACATCCTCATCACATGACAGCAGCAAGGAGAATGACAGCCAAGCAAAGGGAGAAGTCCCTTATAAAACCATCAGATCTCATGAGAATTTACTCGCTATCACAAGAATAGCATGAGGGAAACCACCCCCATGATTCAGTTATCTCCCACTAGGTCTCTCCCACCACACATGGGGATTATGGGAACTACAATTCAAGATGAAATTTGGGTGGGGACACAGTCAAACCATATTAGTAAGTATCTACATAATCCTTTTGTAATTCTTCCCATCCCATATTCCTATTACCCAGGATCTGTGTAATCTAGGAGACATAAAACTTCTGAGTTTGTATTATATATAAGTCTCTTCAGTGGGAAGTAGAATGTTGGCTTTATTTTATCATTTTAATCTTAGAAGATTTTAAAACCATAATTCTTAATTGAAACTAAGTTTATTTTGCCTTTTTGTATATACCACACAACTTAAAATTTTAAAATGTACAATACCAAAGGAGTTGAAAATTATGTCCACAGAAAACCCTGCACATGCATGTTTACAACAGCTTTATTCATCATTGCCAGAATTTGGAAGCAACCAAGACATCCTTCAGTAGGTGAATGGATAAATAAACTGTAGAACACTCAGATAATAAGATGTTCTTCATTGCTAAAAAGAAATGAGCTATTGAGCCATGAAAAAGACATAGAGGAAACTAGTAAACAAGCAAATCTGAAAAAATCTACATACTATATGATTTCGGCGATATGACATTCTGGGAAAGCAAAAACTATGTAGACAGTCAACAGATCAGTGCTTTCCAGGGGTTGTGAGGGAAATGGATGAATACATAGAGTCCAGAGGAATTTTAGGACAGGGATATTCTCTGTAATCATACTGTAATTATGAATACATTTCATTATATATTTGTCCAAACCCGTAGAATGCACAACACCCAAGAATGAATCTTTACTCTTAACTACGGAATTTTGGTGATAATGATTTGTCAATATAGGTTCATCAATTGTAACAAATGTACCCGTCTGGTGGGAGATGTAGATGGTGTGTGCGGCTGTACATGTGTGGAGGTAGGGGATATATGAGAAATCTCTGCACCTTCCTCTCAATTTTGCTGTGAAGCTAATACTACTCTAGAAAAATGAAGTTCTTTAAAAAATGTGTAGCACTACTAATACCACTATAGAAAAATGAAAAGAGTAAAGAGAACAAATAGCTTACCACAAAAGAAATATATATACCCAAGAAATATGAACGTATGTTCATGGAATTAGTAGAATAACTAAATCAAGTAGTTTTTAATTTTAAAATTTATTTTTATTTAATTTTTACCTATCAAACTAGAAATGGTGAATACAGTAGAAGAGTCAATGAAGTGGACATGCCCTTTCTTGTTGGTGAGATTATAAATCAGTCTAATGGTTTTTGAAAGCATTTTGGTAATGTGCATAAAGAGTGTATTTGATCCTGTGATCCAGCAATTTGTCTTCTGAGACTCTTCCCTAAAGACATGATTAAATAGTATGGACAAGGTTATTCTTTGCTATGTTACTTTTAAGAGAACAAAAGTGGAAATAACCAGCAACCTAAGTAGCTGAAAAATAAAAGTCAGATAAACAAATCTTGGCATATCTATTGCAATGGAACATTATGCACTTATTAAAATTATGTTTTCAGAATATTCAATAAGATGAATAAAAACTGATCACATTTTATAAAAATATATAATATAGCCAATATGTGTAATACTATGAAATACACGTGTAAAAAAAGGAATATTAAAATAAGAATTTTCAAAATATTAAACCTTAATATCTTACATGATGAGATGTGTCATGTATGTATGTTATCTTACAAACTGCTATGATCTGAATGTGCCCTACATAATTCATATGTTGAAATTTAATTGCTAATATGATAGTACTAAAAGGTAGAGGACATTAGGAGGTGATTAAATCACGAGGGCAGAGCCTTAATGAATGGGATTAATGACCTTATACACATGCTGGTGAGAACTAACTAGGCTCTTATATTTTTCCGTCACTTCCACCATGGGAGGACACAGTGTCCCTTCTCTCTGGAGGATGCGATGTTCAAGGCATCATCTTTGAAGCAGAGACTGGCTCCTCAGCAGACACCTCACAAGCCTACAGAACTGTGAACAATTAATTTCTGTTGTTTATAAATTACCTGTCTCAGGTATTTAGTTTTAATGGCACCAATGGACTAAGACACAAATATTTTCTTATAACAAAGGGAAAAAACTGACTGCATAATTTTGTAAAATCCAATTGGAATGAGATACACTGTGTTCACAATTTTAAAAAGTGAAATTGGGCATAAGATCATTATGCTTGGCATATCTTCCTTAAAAAAAAAAAATATATATACCTTGAAGTATAATTTCCAAGCATTATGTAGACAGCCACCTATTTCTGTCTGTTTGGAGTGGGCGGGGTCTCCACATACTATTTTGAAGAGATGCTTGCAAAATCGAGATGGAAAAATATATAAGTACAGTTCCTAAGGCCTTACCTGGAGAGCGAATTGCGACCTGGTTTCTATAGGTAATACCACTTGGAGGGAAATTTGTGCTTCTCCCTAAATAAGACTATGCCTGGCCTTAAGTGGTGTCAGGGTCCTGGTAATAATGGTTATTTTAACCTCCTGCTTTTCTACTTCTAGCATATTCTGCCTTTGGCTTCATGCAAAGTACCGAAGGACAGCGAGTGCATGGATACCGCTTTATCGAACCTTGTTAATTGGTCTCTTTGCTATAAGAAATACATTGTCCCTGAAGCCACAATAGTAACGCAACTGGTTCTACATCTTAAAAATCTTTGATTTTTTTACACTGTGTCTGTTACATGGCTATTATGTTTAAACTCCCTTGATTAGATTATAGAAGTTTACATTGGGGAAGAGTATATAAAAGAGACAGCAATTACTGCCAAAATCTTCTCAAAGTCAGTGTCTTAGACCTTTTGGATTGCTATAACAAAAATACCATAAACAGAGTGACTTATAAAGAACAGAAATTTATTTCTCCCAGTTATGGATGTGGGGAAGTTGAAGGTCAAGGTGCAGGCACGCTCAACGTCTGGTGAGGTACTGCTTCCTCACAGATGGCAACTTCTTGCTGCATCCTCACATGGAGGATGAGCCAAAAAAGGTCTCTTGGGCCTCTTTTATAAGGGCACTAATCCCATTCATGAAGGCAGAGCCCTCATGACCCAATAAATTCCCAAAGGCCCTACCTTATAATATAGTCATCTTGGTTATTAGAATTCAACCTATGAAGTTTGAGAGGACACAAACATTCACACTATGACATCCAAACATCTCAAGGAGTTATAGTTTGTCTCCACAGTTAGCTTAGTATTAAACTTTCCTCATCAGCAAGATAGGAAAAGGTTAGTTGAGGATGAACCAGAAGTTTTCACCTGATCATTTTGATGTGGATGCTTGATAATCTCATGCTTTTATGGTAATAGTATGTTCCTCATTAAAAACGAAGAATTCTGGCCTTTGCCAATGATGACTTTAAACTAGTACAGGCATTCTGGGTGTGGCTGTGGTATTTGATCAGAGCTAATGTTTGCTAATTTGCATGTTCAGTAAAATACTGGATAGTTTCAGGTCTAGTTTATGTACCACAAAAAAGCAATGATAAAACTCATTCATCTTCACTTTACAGTCATTGTGATGTGGCTGTTTCCACTAGGAATATATAGGTAGCATGTAAAACAGTTGTCTTTTCTGGCAAAGGGGTTTCTTGTTAAGGCATGACCACAACCAAGTGATTCTTTCTCTTTTGATTAGTATTCACTGTCTCTTCTGAACTGTCTCCAGTGGATACAGTTTAGAAATTTAACACAAGTAAAGAAAGAGCTCTCACACTGTAGGATTTGCAGCATGCTTTTTAAGTGCAACTGCTACCACAGTTAAAGGATCATCGGAAACATCAAAGTGAATGGGAAAGTGGAGAGAGTCAAAATTCAAGAAGAGACTTTTATATTATTAAAATGCATTCACAATGTAATTGTAAAAATGGCATGAAGGAAAAGTTAAAGTCGAAAATATCAACAGTATGTAAAAAAGGACAATGTAAAACATCTACCAATTGTCAGAATGGCTAGAAAAACATATTCTATTATTCAGCCAAATCTTCTTGCCTTTCCCTCTCCCTATTCTTTACCTGTCCACCCCTAGACTGTATCTTTCTTGCATATTTCATTTTAAGGCTCTTGCACATAATTTAGAGTATGGAAGCAACCACCTAGCCCATCTTACCTCACTAGGCCTTCCTTAGAATCTGCCCAGAGTCAAGTTTATGGCCCCTTTGAAAAGCTGCAGCTCCTTACCAAAGTTTTTTCAAAGAGAAGCTAAGAAGGAAAGGAGTAGAAGACAACTTTTGTATAAACATTAGCTCATGTAATCACTATAACCACCTATTTAAGGTAGATGATATTAATTTCATATTCCCGAGGAAACTTACTGCCATTCAGATCAAAAATCTTCCGCAAAGTCCTACAAGTACCAAAAGAAAAAGCCAGGATTTTTACTCTAACTCTGTTTATGTCATTTTTCTTTTCTCTCATTTTGGTTTTCAACTATAGAGTAACATAATAACCACTTACTCCCAAGAAAAAAAATGTTAGAATTAAAATTTACAGACCTTGCTTATAAAGATTTAATTACATTTGAAATAAATAGAGAAAATATTTGGAAAGTTTATTTTTAATAATGATGAGTTGCATTTAAGTTATGTATTCTCTATACCTATTATGACATATATTCTGTGAAGCTGTAGTTATCTGATAAAGGTGAAGGTGGTAGACATTAAGGCTCTTGATAGCTATTCTGCCTCGGTCCCCTTTCTGGTACATGGAATCACTTCCGCACTCACTTGAAGTTGAGTCTGACTATGTGACATGCCTGATCAACGAAATATGAGAAGAAGTGAACTGTGTCACTTTTGGACAGATGTTTTTTGTTTGTTTGTTTGTTTGTTTGTTTGTTTGTTTGATTTTTTGAGATGGAGTCTCGCTCTGTCGCCCAGGCTGGAGTGCAGTGGTGCAATCTCGGCTCACTGCAAGCTCCGCCTCCCAGGTTCACGCCATTCTCCTGCCTCAGCCTCCAGAGCAGCTGGGACTACAGGCGCCTGCCACCACGTCCGGCTAGTTTTTTTGTATTTTTTAGTAGAGATGGAGTTTCACGGTGTTCGTCAGGATGGTCTCAATCTCCTGACCTCGTGATCGGCCCGCCTCGGCCTCCCAAAGTGCTGGGATTACAGGCGTGAGCCACCGCGCCCGGCCACTTTTGGACGGATGTTCTAAGAGCCATTGGATGTTTTACTATGTTCTGTTTTCTCTCAGACCTATCAACCAACGGCACTCGAAAGTTGGCTGCTTTATCTTCCTGAGACCAACAACAGTCAAAATGTTGGCCGTTTTACCTTCCTGAGTGACTACACTATGTAGCCATCCTCGGCTTATTGGGATGGGCACAGAGTATCAACAAGAAATAAGATACTAAGATAATAGAATTTATTATTACTGAAGATTTTCCTAAAGTGTCTGATGCACTCAACATTGATGATTGTTTTACAGCCAAAACAGCAAATATATTTAAGAAATGTATTTAAGAATCACATATTGAATCTGTGGTTCACATTTGTTGTGATGTTAAAATATTTGTGTAGTTTTCTCTTTGTTTTCAACTTATTTTAAAGAACATAAATTGTTTGAAAGTTTGTTAATGGTTCTTGAAATTACAGATGTCCAGCAATAATATGGTCTTAATAGAAGGAAATTGTTTTCCATCACTGAAGACTAATTAAATTTTGAGTAAGAATTGAGATATGTGAGGCTAACACAGGGAATTGCCTCTGTGTTTTCTGATGAAATGGGATTATTAAAACATGAAGGAACTATTTTCCTGTTGTGGTAAGAGAACAGTAACTTAACAATAATGAAAATCAGTTGATCATCAGATGCTTGTGGCTAAACATCAGTTTGTCCTTTTTGTAGCTGCTGTAATGGTATGTTATTGAAATCACTTAGGGATACTTTTTTGTTGTTAATTTTTATTGAGGTATTACTGAGAATGAAAACATTGTATCTATTTAAGATATACAACATGGTGTTTTGCTATAATTAACATATCCATCACCTGGCATAGTAATCTTTTTTTTTTTTTTTTTTTTTTTTTGTGATGAGAACACTTATGATCTACTCCCTCAGCAAGTTTCACGTATAAAGGACATTATTATTAACTACAGTTACCATGCTGTACATTATATCTCTAGGAGTCATTCATCTTATAACTGAAGGTTCATACACTCAGACCAACAATTACCCATTTATACTACTCCTGGCAACCACTATTCTACTCCCTACTTCTATGAGTTCAACATTTTATATTCTACACATAATATCATGCAACATGTGTCTTTCATTTTTTTCTGCCCTTATTTCACATAACATATATCCTTCAAGTGCACCTTGTTGCAAATAGCAAGATTTCCTTCTTTTTTTATGGCTGAATAATATTTCATTGTATACATACCATAATTTCTTTATTCATCCATCCATGCACATACACAGATTGTTTCTATATCTTGGCTATTGTGAATAGTGCAGCAATAAATGTCAGAGTACAGATATATTTTTGAGATACTAATTTCATGTTCTTCTGGAAAATATTCAACAGTGAAATTGCTAGATCTTATGGTAATTCTATTTTTAATTTTTTGAGAAACCTCCCTACTGTTTTTTTTCTGACTGTAGCGATTTACATTCCCACAGTGTACGAGGGTTCCCTTTTCTCCAAATCCTCACCAACATTTATTTTTAAAGATACAGTGAGACAAACTTTTTATTTAAAATTATAGAACAAGAATGAATATTACCAATTCATCAGAAGGAAGTCTGTCTACTATCAAAGTCTATTTTTAAACTTTATGTTCTTTGACTTAAATATTTTTGGAAAAAAATTTAATTATATACAATGATATGTGTACATTTCACAATTTGGCATATACTATTAATTTGGTTTAAATTTAATTTGGACATAATAGTAAATTCTTTAAACTTGCCAGACTGCTTAATAAGTAGGTATTAGTGTATCCCACCTCATCTACAGAGATGAAAACTACAGTGTAAGTTATCTAAAACAGTAAGTGTATTTGATCTCAGGAAGTATCACTTCAGAGGTGTTATTCTTAACAAAAACAATATTCAGCCAATGCTGCAAGAATAAAATCATTAAAATAATTTTTTAAACGTCAAATAAGCCAAAGTGAATATAAGCTTATGTAAATAAGTTTAGATTCAGTTAAATTTCTCAAGGACCAAGTAAATTTTTAATTAAAAATTTCAACTAGGTACTAAAAGTATATTTGTGTCTTCCTTTGACATATGGGCTATGTATATGTTATATAAAATGAAATAATGGGATATTTCTGATTATTATACATTTGAAACACATCATTGTGTCTAACTTCATAATGTAGCTATCATATTTTGGTAAGTTAAATTGTATGTCAAATGGGTGCTCAATCTGGAAGACTCAAAAGCTAGAATTTTTCTTTTTTCTAAAATTTAGTTATTATTGACAAAAGCATCTGGTACCATTATACTTCCTATACTCTATAATATTCTCCTATCATGATAAAACTGGAATTCACATTATATTGAAAAGCCTCTTTTTTTTTCTTTTGTCTTCTTTAACTACATTCTACAGTGTACCCTAGAAGACATAAATTCAAAAGTGTGAATAGTTCTGAGAGGTTTTCTTGGGATTTTACCTTTTACAAAACTCCTCTAATTTATAGAATCTGCTTGTGCTCTGTCACCTAAATTTAAAAAGCTGCCTTTTATTATTTGTTTTTTAGTTTGCTCCATTCAGACAGCGATGTTTCACGTGGGAGACATCACCACAATGGATTACTTTAACTTAGAATAGCCTTGCTTAATAATTATATGGAATACCTTTCACAAGAGAAAGCATTACTAGGAGAGAAGCCAATAAAGCTACGAAAGACATGGATAAAAGTCAATAGCTGATTGGATATAGAATCTAAATAATGTGATATGATTTAACTTACCTGTATCTCATAGGTAAAATGGAGAAATGATAGTTACATATCAGAATTCATATAGAATATATGTGAGATAATGCAAATAAATATTTTAGTATCATATTTGTCACATAATAGTTTGTCATCAAATATTTCATATGTCCTTTCATCCCCCATGGATGTCTCTTGTCATACGGTTGATAGAATTCCATGTCCATTTGTGTAATTTGAGCTCCCTAAGGATAGCCACTATTTATCACTCATTGTTTTATCTACAGAGTACAGAAAGTGATAGGGAGTAGTCAATGACTCAGTAAATGTTTGGCCAATGAATGGATTTACAACATCCCTGTGGAAATAACCATAGATGTAGGTCTGTTTATTGCACACCGCAATTGTCAGTATGTTTATTGCCTAACCAATTGTCACTGGTTATCTCCATGTTTGTTTCTGAATTTGTTGAGAACAAGGCTTTATTTTTACTTTATTATTTTTACTGAAAATATAACTTGAGTTGCTCACAGATTTTCAGTTTTTACTCATTTACCTTGCTGGTATAGCTAGCTGAATTTATGTATCTATATCAATATTTGTATTTATCTTTATCACTATATATTTATATTATATATACTTATGTCTGTATCTTTCTATATCTGTCTCTTTGGGGATGCGTACTGCGTAGGTATATTTTTAACCCCCAGCTCAGTAAGAACTCAAGTTGTGATTTTTAGTGTTTGCTTATTTCTGTGGTGTAAATACTTCAACCACATCCAATTTCAAGCTATCAACACGATGTTGCTGAGTGTGGAGTTGGGATGAGATAGGTAGTGGCCAATTATTACATAGCATTTTCACCATACAGATAAAAAGATACAAATAACCTCACAAGTATAGGTGATAGTGAAATGCAGTAAAATAATTAAGAAGTGATGAGTTTTGAACATTTGTTACAGTTGCTTTAATATAATTTATTTAATCATAAGTTTATATAATTTAATTTTAAGAAGGGCTATGTTTAATTGTATGCACTCAAAATTCCTTGAGATTTAGCATTCTACTTTCACAGTCCATACTAAAATCTTTCATTTCAAAGTCTCTGTTGCTTTTCATTTTTAAGACTAAACGTAATCCATGCTTTAACTCTTTTCTGGTTGTTTTCATATGTCCTTTAAATTCTCGATGTTTTGTAAGTTTCTACAGTGAATATTTATGAGTTGAAACTTTTGAAATAATTCAAGAATATACTTTTTATGTGTGACTTTGAAGTTGCATATACTGCTTGAATGATTTCTATAATCTATTGCCAAGGGTAATAAGAGCTAGTCTTAAAATCACAAAGGCACTATATTACTCTTTGATTCTCTTTTTTTCCTCTTAATGAAGCTGAAATAACTGGGAACCAAAGATGAAATATATGTTAAGTAGAAGAGTATATGCTATAAAATAAAAAATTTGACACATTTTGGCAAAAGTGGTTTTTTTTGGTAGTAAACATTTTACTGTTTAGTATCAAATATATTAAACTTAACAAATATAAGAAAACAGAGCCTACAAATGCAAAGTATAAATCCCAATTTTTACCTGCAAATATTACTTATATAACTTCATTTTTCTAAATTAAAATTAAACCAATCTACTCCACCCCCTATTCACAGCCTCTGCCACTGCAGTCCTGAAGGTTGAGGTGAAGATACTCATGTTTTACCAAGTATGTGAAATATTAACTAAAAAACTATGGCAAAATATAAACATGAACATCTTGGAGAGAAACACTTCTGAAATGGTAGTGTGTAGTGTCAGGGGCTCCATGGATGCTGTCCCAAGTAAAACCACTATAACTGGTGAAAATTGTAATAAAATAACCACTGAAAGTCTCTGGAAATTGTCTTAAGAGCATATAGCAAATGGAGAAATATTTATTCCTCCCCCCCCCAAACAAAATACCTGCAAAATCTCAGTCAGAACAGTGAGAGTCGATGACATTTGAGCAACAACCCCCACCCCCACCCCACTCTCTCTAGCTCTGTGTGACAGAAACTTTACTCTGGATAGACATGGCCTAGACATGGCCAAAAACAGGGTGCTGCTTCTACGTGATTCTCTTCTTTTTACTCATAGCAGAAGCTGCTGTGGCGTATCTGGTCATAGCTGAAGAGGTGTGGCTGCTTCTGTATCTCCTGAGATACCACACCTAGCACAGATCCTTCCTCTCATCAGTGAGGGAGAGGCTAAGACCATGAAAATAAGAAAGAATCATCTTTTAAATAAATGGTGCTGAGAAAACTTGAGATCCACATGCAGAAGAATGAAGTTGACCCCTTACCTCTTGGTGAGGAAGAATATAAAACGTGTGGGCAGTTCTCTACCTTTTGGACATGTACTTAATATTAGCTACACTATGAATTATTGGTTTGGAGTGAGTTAGTGAGAAACGGGTTCATTTTATATGTTTAGCCTAGAGGCAGGTGTCAAGAGAGGGCTTAACTGAACATCCTACAATAAAGTTTACATTTTTCATCCTCCATTGCAACTAGGTATGATCGTGTGACCTTGTTCTGATAGGACATAATAAGAATTAATGTGTGAAACTTCTAGGAAGAGAAGTCGATCTTCCCCCGTCTTCCTTGTTTTTTCTCACTTATTTGGAATGGTAATGTAATGGTTAGAGCTGGAATAGCCATCTGGACTACAAAATGGAAGTTGTATGTTGAAGAAGACAAACTAATAATATAAATTGTCCATGTCCCTGATGATCATGGAGCCACTGTGCTGCCTCTCAACTGTCTCTTCTTATTTGAGAAAGATGCAAACTTCCATTGTTCCTGATATTGATTATTTTGGATTTTCTGTCACTTGTAGCTCGATTGTAATCTCAATGAATACAAGAAAGAGTCACTGACAACCTGCTATGGCCAAAGTACTATATTAGGTACTGGCAAGTCTAGGGTGAAAAAGAGACATTGCCTTGTTTTCACAGAGCATACTTACTAGTGAGAAAAGATAGATAAAAATCAAATATTTAAAGAATATGATTTTGAGGGATAATCATATAACCTATAGTGAGTGAATCTGGATTTAAGGGTTTCTCAAGTCAAAGGAAAGGGAAGGCCACTATGAAGCAGTGATAGCTGAGCTGATACACGAAATAATAGGCAGACTTATACATGTGACGATCTGGATAATAGAATTTTATATAGGGAAACAGGAAGCACAAAGGGAGGAATGGACTAAAAAAAGAGAATCAGAAAAATTGACTTGTGTGGTTGGAGTAGACAGGGCAATGGTAAGAGCAACAATGGGAGATGAGGTTAGAAAATAGGGTAGGAGTCAAATGAAACAGGGTTTAATAGGTGATGGATAAAAGCAAAACCAAAAACACTTCAGAATCTTGTCCTGGCATCTGTTTTTCCTCCAATCATCTCCCCCTTTGCATATTTTCTTTCTTTTTTTCTTCAGCTTTTATATATCTTCTCATTTCATTCATTCAATCACCTATACAATGTGGTCCACTATTTCCAGAATCCAGAATCCAGGATTGTATCCTACTATTTTTTTGTATATTTTCTACATTCAATTGTACATAAAAAACTGGCCTAGGAAATCCCCACCCCATCGTAATTTGCACTACAAATTTAAAACCAATAGCTCTCACATCAAATTTGGATAAGAATCAATGTACTACATTGAAGATCTTATGAATATGTATATCTGTTTATAAATAGCATATATTTTAAAGTGTTAACTTACCATCTTTCGTTGATACATTTCTGTTTTATCAAACATGATATTCATGATAGATCTATTTTATTCATTTCAACATAGACCTTATCTTCACTACTCTTTTAAAATAGTTTTGAGGTTCCAACAACCAGAAAGTATTGAGGAAAATTTGCATCTTCTGATGGTAGTAAATATAATGTAATTGACTTTGAGCTCTATAAAAAGTAATTCCAGAATGTGTCCTAACTCTTTGTTTTAAAGGTAATGTAGGTGTGAAGGGAGATGTGACAAAAACCCAAAGATTATTACAGAAGCTTTGGGGAAGGGAATGAAAACAAACCCACTGAGGTAATTACTCCTAAGACTGATGAAAATAGAAAGTCTTGTGCAGAATTAGTAGTAGAATACATACATTCTTATAAATTTACTTGAGATAATGTAGACAATGTATATTAAATGTTAAAATTGGCATATATAATTTGCATAAATATACAAATGGCTTACATCATATTCCCTAATACAAGTGTGGTCAAATAAATTATGTAAGATGTATAAAATAGCAAATTATTCAGCCATCAAATTATTGAATTGTTTCAGTATATAAAAGTAGAAACATGGCCAAAAACTACTGAAAAATATTACAAGTGAGTTACAAAACAATATATGTAGTAGGATTTTTATGGTAAGTTATATTGAAGCAGAATGTGGGAAAGATGAAGACAGGGACACAAAAAAAAAATTGTGTAGTTTGGAAATAATCTTCAAATAAATTGGGAGTCTATCTCTTGGCAATAAAATTGTAACTATTTTTCTTTTTATTTATATGTAAGTTTTTCCAGTGAAATAATAATTATTATAATAAAAAGACTTTTTAATTCAAGACAAAATAATGAGAACACAGTGTGATTAGAAGGCAGTACATAGGGATTAATGGCAGCCATGTCATCTGCAAACAGAGACAATTTGACTTCCTATTTGAATACCCTTTATTTCTTTCTCTTGCCTGCTTGCCTTGGCCAGAACTTCCAATACTATGTTGAATAGGAGTGGTGAGCGAGGGCATACTTGTCTTGTGTCGGTTTTCAAAGGGAATGCTTCCAGCTTTTGCCCATTCAGTATGATATTGGCTGTGGGTTTGTCATAAATAGCTCTTATTATTTTGAGATATACCCCAAAAATAACTAGTTTATTGAGAGTTTTTAGCATGAAGGGGTGTTGAATTTTTCCAAAGGCCTTTTCTGCATCTATTGAGATAATCATGTGGTTTTTGTCGTTGGTTCTCTTTATGTGATGGATTATGTTTATTGATTTGCATATGTTGAACCAGCCTTGCTTCCCAGGGATAAAGTCAACTTGATCGTGGTGGGTAAGCTTTTAGATGTGCTGCTGGATTCAGTTTGCCAGTATTTTATTGAGGATTTTCACATTGATGTTCACCAGGGATATTGGCCTGAAATTTTCTTTTCTTGTTGTTGTGTCTCATAGTTGGTGGGAAATACATATATGATGCAAATGTATCTGTTGTTTGAAAAACATTACTTTTATATTCAAAAGATGTAATCTTTTTATGAAGATGCATTTTTTTTTTTTTTTTTTTTTTTTTTTTTTTTTTTAAAGGATGAAGGAGGTGTAGATGTATTTTTAAGCTAGGAGGAAAGAAATTCGACTTTCTGGCAGCTTTACATTATTTTGTGACTATGTATAAATCAAGCAAACAAAAGCTTTCACCTATAGTAAAGTTCACTTGAAGATAAAAATTGACCAGGAATTAAAGATATTATATGCACTTGTCTAGTTTATTTTTCTTGAAGGTGGTGGTAAGATGTTTTCTGGCTTATATAACATGAATGTATTAAAGACCTGAGACATAAAGAAGCAAGTATATTTGAGCAACTAAAGTCAAGCATAGCCAGAATGAGGAAAGATGAATGAATCAACATGGGTTGGGGGAGGTATGTAAACAGGGATTACCTCATGCAGCATCCTATAGTTTTTGTTTAGCATTCTGGATTTTATAACAAAAAAAATAAGGAGCCACTTATGAGATTTAGTCAAACAAAATAACATCATCATCTTTATCTTTTTAAAGCTCATTATGAGTTCATGTGGCAGAGAGACTTTATTGGGAATAGAGGTACTTACATAGGGATTGGAGGATCAACAGGCCAAAGAAAGATGAAAGATCAGTAGGAGGTCATAGTGGTTATAAAGTCATGAGTGTATTATGATTTTGATTAGAATAGAAGCAATAGACATTGTTTAAAAACACTTTTTAGTGGTAGAATCTACGTGTCTTGGCGCTTGATTAAATGAAGGTGAGGAAGACAAAAATCCTAAATGATGCAAAGATCTGAAATTGTTTTTGAAAAATGAGTAAATTAGTGTTGATAATCTTATAGGACATGTATACAGTTTTTAAAATATATTGAATGTAAATAGTGTCTTTCTGTGTGAAACTAAACAAACATTGGGCACCTCCAAAAATATTTTACTCTGAAATTTTCCTTGAATTGAAAAAAAGACTCAAATCCCATATTCTACTTACATCTTTATTGTAGCATGACTTAGGGCTCCTCTGTGAAAAAGCATTTAGACGTTATTTTAAAAAATTTTGTTTTAAAACAATTTCCTTTGAAAATAATTGTTTTCAAAGGAAAAAAAGAGTACCTACGGCTCAGAAAATTTTCTTTATACTTGCAATTCAAAGTTATTTTCCTGCAGCAATTTCTTAAATGAAGATTTTTTAATTTAAAAAAACTATATTTGTTGTTGCAAGATAGAAATAATAACTTTGTTCTTCAAAACTGACAGAGACAACCCTAACGACTTCCTTGTCTGACCTTGTCTATAAACTTGGAAACTTCACAGTCTCGTCTTCCCGTTGAGTCTTCGGATGTAATTTTGTTTGTAGCTCAGGTCATATTTGCTCGTGTCTGTAGTAACTGAGCCCTTTTGGACTTTAAGCACCATACAAGATTGTTGGCATATGCCACAAGAATAAAAAATAAAACCAACAACTATTGTTTCTTGGTTACAATCCTTAATGTTCTAATGACCTTTCTAAAAAGGTGATGTTTATGCTGAGATCCTCTGAACTATAAAAACTGGAGGGAGAGAGAAGGGGAGGACATTCAGTACAGAGAAGTAACATTACAATGACTTTTAAGCTTCAAAGAATTAGTGAACTTAGGGAACTGATAGAGGCCAGCATCTGTGGAGCCATGAAATGAGGCAGGAAAGTTTGATGGGAGACTTGTGTGTTTTTTTTTTTTTTTTTTTTTTTTTTTTTTTTTTTTTTCTCTTTGTAGCTATCTTTTTTTTTTTTTTTTTTTAATTATACTTTGAGTTCTAGGGTACATGTGCATAACGTGCAGGTTTGTTACATATGTATACTTGTGCCATGTTGGTGTGCTGCAACCATCAACTCGTCAGCACCCATCAACTCGTCATTTGCATCAGGTATAAGAGACTTGTGAATCTAGAAAGTGTTTTCACTTCATCTGAAGGTCAATAGGAAGCCAATGAAGATGTCACAATGTGTTGTACACTTGGGCATTACTCTGATGCTGTTTGCAGTGAGAAGAATATAGATAGGACAAGATCTCAGGAGATACAGAGTTTTATGTTGGGTACAGGTTGGCTGAAATAAATTGTGTTTTCTATACAATACGGTTAGATGTTTACAATTGATTTAGTTAAAAAATTTCAAAAACTGGATGACCACATAAACAGGAACAGATAACCTATTCGGAAATATGACTTCCCCTGGCCCATCAGATTTCCCAGTGGCATGGCACCCATGACACTAAAGGCCCAATGTAAGATCTGCCTAGTTATAGAAAGTAAAATCCATTTTTACCTTAGTCTGTTCAACTTGGATATTACATCACCACTTCAAAATAATTTGAACGAATCATCTATGTGCTTCCATTCAAGAGAATATTTATATAAATATCTGGTTTTTATAATCCTTAAACTAAACTTACAATAAAAAGGCCACATCATCATCAGCGGCTCAGCCAGCTTTCCAGAAGGCTGGAAAGCCCATTAACCTTGAGGAGGCTCTTTCATTTTTGCAGGTGACTTTGACAAGGGTGGTGGCACTTATGATGGAAAGAAAGTAGCCTCACATGAAGTATTACTTGCAGGGAGCACTGACAGGCTCTGCAGATGAGTTAAATGGCAGGAATTGTTTTGGAGAAGGTAAGAATCATAAAGGATTGCCTGACAATGGATTGTGGTGCAAGTTAGCTAATATTCCTAACTCAGAAGCATCTTCTCCTTAAATTAACAACTAAGGTGTGATTGTGTCCCAGTTTAGAGTTCAGCTTCTATTTTTGCGCTGGCCTAGTGCTCTAAATTCTACTCCTGTCGTTTTAACTGTTCCTTACTTTTCAGATCTATATAATTTTATGCTTTACTTTTTATTGATATTGAAGAAAAGGCATTTCCTCGTCTTAGGTAGCTGATATGGATATCATAATTCAGCTCAAAATCAGTTACAAGGATTTTCATTGTTCAATAGTGTAAAAATATAATAAATATCCTTGATGCATGTGGTGAAACACTATCAAGTAGCTAAAAAGAATGTATTAGATAAGCGGTTCTCAACCAGGCATGATTTTGGCCACGACTAAGACATTTGACAATGTCTGGAGATTTTTTTTATTGTAATTACTGTGGAAGTGGTGGCATTGTACTGGCATCTAGTAGGTAGAAGCCAGAGATTCTGGCAAACATCCTACAATGCAAAGGACGGCCTCCCCCGAACCAACAATTATCAGTCTAAAATGTTAAAAGTTCCACTTTTGAAAAACCATGTACTAATTAAATCCATATCTCACAATAATTATGTAACCCAAATATATAATATTGAGTGAAAAAGGAAAGATGTAGAATGATTGCAAAGCATGATAGCATATTCATTCGTTTAATGCTAGCTAGTATAGCAAACCAAACCCAAAATTTCAGTGCCTTAACACAACAGATATTTATTGTTTGCTCATGTCACAGTCCATGGCAGCCCATGGCACCATGTTGCTTTCCTGCATGTGACGCTGCAAGGATCCAGACGTTTTCCATTTTGTTGCTCCCCCCATCTCTTCAACCTCAGAGTCATCTGCATACAGCCATGGAATGGGAAAGAAACAGCAGAGAAGATATATTAGCTTTTTAAAATCTCAAGCTCAGAATTGACACAAATTACTTCCACTCATATTCTACTGGGAGAAACAAATCAAATAACCACACCTGCATGCAAGAAGAGCTATAAAATACAATTAGAGGCTGAACAGCCTGTCAGCGATACTACCTGAGTATGGAGTGGATCAACACGGATTCTTATGGATAGCTCATTAGCTCGATGAAGGATGCCAAGCACTCAAGTAAATTTGTAAAAAACACACACACATACATACACAACAACAACAACATTATGTACTGTTTATGGATATAGGAATGTATGTGAAAAGCGGAACAATTGGGCTAAATTAAGTAACATAAAATTCATATATTATGGCCACTTATAAAGAGGAGAGCAGGAGAACAGGCCTGGAGATAAGGAAGTAAAGTGTCTTCACATGTATTTGAATCATTGTCTTTTATAATTAGATTATGCACAGTAAATTCGGACAGGTTATTCGTAATTATGATTTCCTGGCCATATGTACTCATTGTATAAGTCTCTGGACTTCTCTAATTTTACCTTCCTCAAAAGAAAACAAGTAAGTTGAGTAAGTTGAATGTATTTATATCAACCAATTAACTTTTAAATTGATATTTTAATGAGATATAACATCTACATATTTTTTAAATTTATGTAAAATTTTAGTTATATAAAACAAGAATTTTTATAAAAGCTCTTGTTGTTATTAACTTATATTTTGGAGGAACATTGTACAGTATTCTTTATCATATGGTCCTATTCGGATTACCTACCAAATGAAAAACTAATATACTCTCAAGCTTCTTGAAAAAATCATATTTACATCACAATAATATGTTGGTAATATTTTTCTTCCCTGTTTACTTTGGTATCTCAAGTAGTGTCATCTTTTCTTTTGGAATATACCTGATTTTTAAGTCATCTTGTAAATATCAATAATGTCTTTCTTGCAAGAAACAGAAACCCAAACAAAATGCTATTCACAATTCAAGGTACATTTGTGCATACTCTGGATTATCTACTGGTGGAATCCAAGAAAAATTTAACCTACAGGCCATGGGAATGATGGGACCATAGGCCATCTCCATAGTGGTATGCTACTAAGAATGACTCATTGCCCAAATTCTCATGTTATGAGTCTCAGGTGAAGTATTTCAGGAAATGCATCTGTTTGTTCCAAGTTGAATCAGACCTCAGTCTTGCTCCAATCAGCCTTGTCCTAGAGGCAAATGTCACACAATACAAACATGATACCAGGGACTCTGCTTATGGATTGTTTGAGTGGAGGGTGATAGTTCTCAGAGAAAGGAGAAAAATTATGGACTGAGTAGAACTTCCAAAATATCTCTTGTTTGGTGTGTTTCTTGTTCCACATTATTTTGACATAAATAATTCTGAGTTATATTATTTGATCCTCCAAGTTTCAAAATCCTTACAAACAACAATGTTTTTAATGACTTCACATGTGTGTTTCTTTCTATCATGTTACTTTGAATTATGGATGCATCAATATGTAATGTTACAGTGTTAAATGTATCAAGTTTGCCTCTCCACTACATTACAACACATACACACAAATGAATTGGTATTAGACTTTTTGAAATCTATGATTTAAATAGAGAGATGAGAAGAATAATGACTGGTTCACTCTATTACACAACCAAACCTTTGTATACGGTTTTCTTTTTTAAAAAATGTACTTTGTAAGTTGAGGGAAAAAAGATAATTGACAAAATACCAGTGTAAATTTTGAACACAATAAAATAAAATTACGTCAGACCAATTACAAAGCAACATGTATGAATAGCTTAACCAACTCTCCTGTTTTAGGTCCTTACATGAACCAAAATCCTGTTGTTATTTATCACTTAATAGGAACCAAAAAGAGCCACAGATGTTGCTTTGAAGAGCAGGATGCTATGAAGTACTGTTTTAAAGACCTTATTAAACACTTCAGTGAAATAGGAAGTCATTTATGTAGAGTCGTTAATACCCCTCACTGCATTTAAACCGCAATTCTCAAAGGAAAAAGCTGCTCCTCTCTCATAGGTTTGTTGTTACTTACTTTTAAAAATCAGAGATCAATACTTTTAATGAGAACATATTGGGAATATCTATGTGCTATGCTCTGAATTAAGCATTAGGGCAAAAAAAAAAAAAAAAAGAGATGATTTTTAAAGTCTTTTCTTTTGAATTTTGAGTTGAGATAGAAAACCAACATTATAGGCCCATAAAAGGGCCTGTAACTGGAGACAGAAGGGGAAAAGGTTGAAAAATATACCTATACCTGAAGAGAGCATTGATAGTCAGTAAAAATATTGCAGCAACATTATGAAAGTTTGTGTAAGCCATGATAAAAAGCATAGAATAAAATACTTAACATAAAAAGTAGAAGTGGCTCAGCAAAAATTTCCTTCTATTCACCTGCCTTAAAAAGTCAGGTATTTTTATCTTGTGTTTAATTAAGAATTTGTAAACTAAAAGTTTCAAAAATTAATAAATTTTTGACTATGCACTGTTATGCATAGCCAAGTGGTTTTTTGTTAAAAAAAAACCACTAATTGTTGAGAAAAACCTGATTGCTGTATCATCTTTTTATATTCAAACCAAATGTGCTTGATTAAATGTTTTAGATGTCTTATTAATAGCCAGTCTTGACCTTGGTTAAAACATCTGTAGAAAGTCTAAGGCAGTGTGCTAGGTGCATGTTGAACTCCCTGTGTTGTTCACAATAGAGACATAAATGATTAATGAATACTTTATCGTATATTATATGTGTATTATATATATATAAAACTATAGTAATGTACTCATTGGTAATTTCAAGTTGGTAGACATTTTTGTTTGCATAATTTTGACAGACGTCTTCATAAAATTAAATAATAAAATACAATCTACATATTAAAGTTTTACATATTTCTGTAAATTGAGATATTTTTATTGTCAGCACTATTTTTAGTTAGGTCGCTTAAATAAATACTAAATATATAATGAAAATGAACATACCTAGTACAGTCATTCTACTCATCACTTGGTATAGTTGATGGTTTTTGTTACTTTTTTTTTCTCTGAGACTGCATTTAGCTCTTATTACCCAGGCTGGAGTGCAATGCTGCGATCAAAGCTCACTGCAACCTCCGCCTCCCGGGTTCACACCATTCTCCTGCCTCAGCCTCCTGAGTAGCTGGGATTGCAGGGACCCACCACCACACTCGGCTAATTTTTTGTATTTTTAGTAGAGATGGGGTTTCACCATGTTGGCCAGACTGGTCTCAAACTCCTGACCTCAGGTGATCCACCCACCTCAGCCTCCCAAACTGCTGGGATTACGGGCATGAGGCACCACATTTGGCCAAGTTGATGTTTTATTTGTTATTCATTTCAAAGGCTAACATGTACTTATGATTTCAGTAGTTACCAGCTACTCTACACGCAGCATGCTATAATTAAATGTATATTTAGCTTTTGTAACATTTCTTTTTAAAAGTTGTGCACATTTTAAAAACCAAGTTATCTGAATCACCTGTTAAAACATATTAAAACAAGACTGAGAATTCCAGTTCAGACAAGATGGCATAAACTGATTTTTCTCTGCTCCTCATAGTGAAGAAGAACAATGAAACCTAGAAATAAAACAAGAGGCCATCAAAAGAAAATTGTAGAGAAAAGCAAACTGCTTTGAGACCCTAGGGCTAGAGGAAAACAAACTGCAGCACATTCTCATATGTGCCCCTATCCAACAGAAGATGGGGACCCCGACCTGTCATTTTCCCACTTTCAAGCCTAGTAGCAGAAGGTAGCCCAGCTAGTTTCCTCTGTAAATTGAATAGGAGTCTCTCAGACAATACTAGATGATACAACTGGCAAGGGCTATTGAATGGGAGCCCATCTAACAGTAAGCAGCTAGGGTAAGTGCCTCTCCTTTTCCAGAGATTTAAGAATACCATGCTTTACTGAAAAATATAGAGACAAGTGGCAGTATTGTTTAAAAGAATTTTGCCACAGCGAGTGGCCCAACTTCGGAAGTCTCTTTGTCCCTACAGGCCTAAGACACTCTCACTCATCACAGGAAATACTTAGGTGGCTGGGTGCAACTGCCACAAGGGATTTTACCACTCTAAGTGGCCTAGTCCAGGAAGCCTCTTTGTTCCTATGGGTCTGAGGCTGCCCTCTATTGTACAGAGATACTGAGGCAGCCACAGGGTACTAGAAGAGGGATCCCTCAAGAACAAAATCCCGTAGGGTTTTTATGGTATTAGGTCTAACATTTAAGTCTCTAATCCATCTTGAATTAATTTTC
>NW_012107497.1:1133644-1235721 GCF_000951045.1 Mandrillus leucophaeus
GACGAGTTGATGGGTGCAGCACACCAACATGGCACAAGTATACATATATAACAAACCTGCACGTTATGCACATGTACCCTAGAACTTAAAGTATATATATATAAAAAAAAAAGAACAAAATCCCGTCCAGAAAGCATTCTCTGTTCCCAATAGGCACGGAGATCTTTGCCACAAGCGTCCTAACCACTGAAGCCTCTTCATCCCTGCAGAGCTGGGACTCCCTTTTCTAACAGGAAGACATCGAGGTAGAAAGGCAGAAATCACAAGAGACACAATCATAATAAGTGACCTGGTTCAGAAAGCATCTTTGGCCCTGTGGACCTAGAACTTCTCTTCCCTACCCAGAGATACCTGGGCAAACACAGAGCACTGGTAAGGCTATCCACCACAAAAAGTGACTAACCTGGGAAGCCAGTTGGACCCTGTGGCCATGAGAATCCCTCCAGTTTCACCCAGAGACATTGGAGTAGCTGGAGGGTACCAATATAGGGATTCTAATACAATAATCCTATCTAGGAAGCACTTTTGTCTCTATAGGTCTAAGAAACACCTACTCTACCTAGCAGCACCAGCACCCTAGTCTGGAGAACTCCTTCTGCCCACTCAGAATGTACCATCAAGGAATTTTGAGAGTACCAGCGTCACTAGATAAACAAAGCAGGCTGCAATAACACTAAAAATACTCTTAAAATAAAACTCTCTTTGGAACCACAGCCCATAAAAGTAGAATGGCACCTGTGTATTGAACTATGTATGATAAATACCTGCTAAAATAAAAGATTGAAATAAGATCCAGATTCTGCATATATAATGGACAAAATGTCCAGAGTACCATCAAAAATCACCTGCATACTAAGAACCAAAACAAACAAAACCAGAATGAGAAAAGACATAGACTAATGCTATCACTTAGATAAATTAGATGTTGAAATTATCTGACAAGAATTTTAAAGTAGAAGTCAGGCCAGGCGCGGTGGCTCATGCCTGTAATCCCAGCACTTTGGGAGACCCCGGTGACCAGATCACCTGAGGTCAGCAGTTCAAGACCAACCTGGTCAACATAGCAAAACCTTGTCTCAACTGAAAATACAAAAATTAGCCAGGCATGGTGATGTGCACCTGTAGTTCCAGCTACTTGGGAGGCTGAGGCATGAGGGTCTCTTGAACCCAGGAGACAGAGGTTGCAGTGAACCGAGATTGCACCACTGCCCTCCAGCCTGGGCCACAGAGCGAGACTCCATCTCAAAAAAAAAAAAAAAAAATGCAATAGCATTTATGATTTCTGCAAAGAAACTGAAACTCTTACATATAAAACTAACAAAACATGCACAGAATCTGTATGATCCAAGTGCTATTAAAATAAATAAAGAAGACCTAAATATATGGAGATACATTATGTTCATGGATTGGAAAACTCACCATAGTAAAGATGTGAATTCTCTCTAAGTTGATCTATTTTTAAGACAATTCTTATGAAAATTTTAGCAATGTTTTTGAACTTGCACAGGCTTATTATAAAAATTATATAGGATGTATAGAATGGAATGGGACCTATATTAGCCAAAAAATGTGAATAAGGAAAAATTAATTGGAGAAATTATTCTTATTGATGTTAAAGTTAATTGTATAGCAGCAGTATTCTGGACAGTATGATACTGGTGGTGTACAGACTCATACATCAGTGAAACAGAATAGAGAGCCCAGAAATAGATCCACAAATATGCCCAATTTATTTATTTTTACAGCTTAAAGTATAATTGATATGCAAAAATCTGCACATATTTAATGTATACAATTTGATGAGTTTGGACATATTCATATACCTGTAAAGCCATCACCACAATCAAATAACAAACATCAATTCCCTCCAAAAGCTTCCTTGTGTCCCTTTGTTTTTGACAAAGCAGGAATCCAGTAGAGGAGGGTTAGCCTTTTTAGTAAATGGTGTTATAGTAATAGAACACCCATAGGCAAAAAACAAACAAAAATACCTTGATCTAAATAAACATCACAAGAACTTAAACTGTAAAACTTATGTGAAAATGAACATATTTGGGATCTAAAGTTAAACAAAGTGTTCTTAGACTTGACCCCAAAGTCGCAATTCATAAGAGGAAAATTTGATAAAGTGGACTTCATTAAAATAAAAAACTTTTGTTATGCAAAATATTCTGTTAAGAAGAAATACCACCAGGCGCGGTGGCTCATGCCTATAATACTATCATTTTGGGAAGCCGAGGCAAGCCGATCACTTAAGCTGAGGAGTTTGAGACCAGCCGGGCCAACATGATGAAACTCTGTCTCTAGTAAAAGTACAAAAATGAGCTGGGCGTAGTGGTGCACACTGTAGTACCACCTACTTAGGAAGCTGAGGCATGAGAATCGCTTGAGCCCGGGAGGCAGAGGTTGCAGTGAGCCGAGATTGTACCACTGCACTCTCAAAAAAACAAAAAATGCAATATGAGCTACACAGACTGGGAGAATATATTGGCAAACCATATATCTAGTATGTAGATATCAAGAACTAGTATCTAGAATATATAAAGACCTCTCAAAACTCAACATTTTAAAAATCCAATAAGAAAATGGACAAAAGACAGGCACAGATGTTTCACCAATAAAGATATACAGATGGCATATATAAGTGCATTAAAAAATGTTCAACATCAATAACCATTAGTAAAATGGAAATTAAAACCAAAGTAAGATATTATTACACAGTAGTCAAAATGGCTAAAATAAGAAAATAGACACCAGATGCCGGCAAGGAAGCAGAGAAAGTAGGTAAATCATAGATTGCTGGTGAGACTGTTAAATGGTATAGCCACACTGGAAAATAGTTTGGCAGTTCATTTTAAAACTAAAAATGGACTTAGCAAATGACACCGCAATTGTTCTCTTAATCATTCTTAAAAAAGTGAAAACTTGTTTTCATACAGAAACGTATCCACAAATATTCATAGTAGCCTTATTCGTAGTACCAAAACATGAAAAAAATCCCTCGATATGTAATTGCTTGAAAAACAAATCAAAACAAAAAAAATGCTGTGGTACTTGCATACCATGGAATATTACCCAGCTATAAAAAGGAATTAACTGTTGGATAAACCTAGTGCAATTTATACTGAGTGAAAAAAAAATAACAATCTCTGCTTAATTTTGTCATTCACCCAAAAGTCATTCAGGAGCAAGTTGTTTGGTTTCCATGTAATTGTGTGGTTTTGAGAGGTCCTCTTGGTATTGATTTCTATTTTTATTCCACTGTGGTCCAAGTATTTGTTTGCTTTTATTTCAATTTTTGAAATTTATTGAGATGCACTTTATGGTTGAGCATGTGGTTGATCTTGCAGTACATTCTGTGTGTAGATGGGAAGAACGTATTTTTTTGTGGTTTTGGGTAAAGCACTATGTAGATGTCTCTTAGGTCTAGTTGGTCAAGGGTCAAATTTAGTCCAGAATTTCTTTGTTAGTTTTATTCCTCAGTGATCGGTCTAACACTATCAGTAGGGTGTTGAAGTCCCCCATTATTACCATGTGGCTTTCTAAGTCTTTTCATAGGTCTTGAAAAGTACTTGATTTAGGACATTGGTGTGCCAATGCTGGATGTGTATATATTTATCTTAAGTTTTCTTGTTGAGTTACACCCTTTATCATTATGTAGTGACCTTCTTTGTCCTTTTTTACTGTCCTGTTGGTGGGAGTATAAATTAGGCTAGCTACTGTGGAAAGCAGTTTGGAGATTTCTCGAAGTATTAACAGTAGGACTACCATTTGACCCAGCAATCTCATTACCGGGTTTATACCCAAAGGAAAACAGATTATTCTACCAAAAAGACATATGCCCTGGGATGTTTGTTACAGCACTATTCACAATAGCAAAGATGTGGAATCAACCTACATATGCACAATGGTTGATTGGTTAAAGAAAATATGGTACATACACATCATGAAATCCTATGCAGCAATAAAAAAAGAACAAAATCATGTCCTTTGCAGCAACATTGATGGAGCTGGAGGACATTATCCTAAGCGAATTAACACAGAAACAGAAAACCGAACACCACATGTTCTCACTTATAAGTGGGAGCTAAACACTGGGTACACATGAACATAAAGATGGGAACAATAGACTTTGGGGACTACAATCGAGGGGAGAGAGGAAAGGGCAAAGGTTGAAAAGCTACCTATTTGGTACTACGCTCACTACCTGGGTGATGACTTCAATTTACCCCAGACTTAAATATCACACAACATACTCTTATAACAAACCTGCACGTATACCCCCTGGATCTAAAATAAAAGTTGAAATTAAGAAAGAAAAAGCAACAATCTAAAATGAATGTAGATTGTATTTTTCCATTTGTTTATACTTGTTTGTTTGTTTTTGAGACAGGTTCTCTCTCTGTTGCCCAGGCTAGAGTGCAGTGGTGCAATTATAGCTCACTGCAGCCTTGAACTCCTGGGCTCAAGTAATACTCCTGCCTCAGCCTTCTGAATAGCTGGGACTACAGGCACACACCACCCACACCTGGCCCATTTTTAAAAATTGTTTTGTGTAGACAGGATCTCACCATGGTGACAAACCAGGATCCCTGGTCTCCAGCAATTCTCCAGCCTTGACTTCTTGAAATGCTGAGATTACAGGTGGGAGCCACTGCATCTGGTCTCTATTTGTGTAACGTTTCTGAAGTAACATTATTATGGCAAATAGATGAGTGGTTGCCCGCTTGTGAACCCCTCCACCTTGAGGACTCAGAGGCTCGATCCACAGATATAGCAGAATGTATTTGCATGTGTGTCTATGAAAAGGAGTAGGAGGCTGAGGGTGGGAAAATGCCATGGAAGCAAAATGTGATTGAGCATGACTAGCTTCTTTTGTGACTGTTCAGCCCAAAATGTCCAGGAGTCATAAACATGTTGTGAAAGAAATTTCCAGGGCTTGTGTCTCATAAGGACGTGTCTGCTTGTAGGTTCTCAGGAAACTACAGACCCTGCCCTGCAAAGCTGGCCTCTCTCATGGACAGTCAGAGGGCCATGAGGTTGGATTTTTTAAATTGAAGTAAAATTCACATAACATAAAATTAACCATTTTAAAGTGTACATTTAGCATTTAGTATGTTCTCAGTGGTGTGTAACCATCATTTCTATTTTGGTCCAAAATATTTTCATCACCCCAAAAGGCATCACTGTATCCATTTATCAGTTAGTCCATACTCCTCCCTCACCCAGCTGTTGGCAACCACCAAGCCACTTTCTGTCTCTAAGGATTTGGGTGACCTGGTCTTGATGTCAGTGAAATCATGCTGTATGCAGCCCCTTGTGATTGGTTTCTTTCACTCAGCATAATGTGATGTGGATTGGCGGAAGGTGGCAAATGGTCTATAAGAGGATAACATGGGGTGTCTTGAGGTGATGGTACATCTACCACTTGTGTTGTGCTTATGTGAAGCGATCTATGTGGTAAAATGGAGTATAACTATATATACACACACATACACACACAAATGTATACATATATAAATGTTGAAATCAGAAGAAGGTTTATGGATTATACCAATGTCAATTCTTTTGAAATTATACTACAGTTTTGCAAGATGTAAATATTGAATGAGCCTTCATGAAGGGTGCACAGGACCTCCAACCTCGCTATACAATTTTTTGAAACTTCCTGTGAACTTGTAGTTGATCAAATTAAAAACAAATCAAACAGCCTTAGTTTAGTTCTTTAAAGACTGATCCTAATGAAATTAAATTTATTTTCATCCTATATATATCATATTAATTCTCACCCCAATGATTCATAGATTACATATTTTTGACAAAGAAAGAAATGTAATAGGTTGTTACTTTCTTTTTTACTTATAATACCAGTATGTTTTGCTGAATTTAATTGGGGAGATCTATAGAAGACAGCTTGAAAAATACTAGTCCAACTTATGTCAGGTGTTCAAATTAGTGTAGCTTTGTTTCATGCTCTCTGGACTTTTAGACCTCATGATTCAATTAAATTTAAAACAAGCTAGAAACGAATCAGAGAAAACCTTGAGTTGCCATTTTCTTACTTTGCTAATTAGGAATTCTCACCATTGTAATATAAAAGAAAAAGACCTTATCAGCACCAAAACTTGGAAGAACCTGATCACAGAATAAAAAATGAAATAATTTAAAAAAATACTCCAGCGTCTTCATGTGTTTCCTGTTTCACCATGGCCTGATGTGACCCTCCTCATACACTGGAACCTGAATTTAAACTCATGTTAATGAACTCCTCAAATGGCATTTACCGAATCAGGGAAACTTGAAAGAAACTTTACTAGCAGAGGTCCATTTGAGTAAAAATGTAATACGTAAAAGGAAGATCTCTTGAATTCCAAGTCTAACAAAAATTTCATCTTCATTAAATGGAATACTATATATCCCATTTTAAGACGTATGCATATGTACATCAATGGGAAATTTGCAAGTAATATATGTGATTTTAATGAACTTCAAAGAAAACAATCATACAATTTTATAGTCCCACCACATATATATGATTGTAGTGTTAGTAATAGTGTTTTCTGAGTGCAAATGATATGTATGTATGTAAATATACACAGAGATGCATGCATATATGGAATATATGTGTATGCAAGTACATGTCATATGATTTTCCATGGGCAAATGATTATTCCAATGTTTTCCCAATTTTCTAGGATGTTAATACTCAGTCTGTTTTGCTCATTTCCGTATTTACTTTTAGTCCTGTTGAATCATTAGGATGCCTTTCATTTAGTTCAAGTCTTACTAGGTGAGTTCCATAGTCCATCACAATCCCACTTTCTCTTTGAAACACTTCCTAAATAGCAAATTGCCAAGGTTAATCTCCCTTCTTCTGACCCTTCTGACCTTCTCTAGCATTAATTACATGTACCTCAAATGTTGACACATAATTATGGTATGTCTCAGCTTCTCCCAGAAATGATTTTTGGTGGTACATGAACATATGCTATATACTTTTTTAAACAGAAAAATAATTTCTGACATTTAAGACAGATCTGGACTTTTGTTTAGTATTAATTCTATTCCTCACAAAAACCCACATTTTTTGTCCATTTTTCAGATGAGAAAAGCCACAGTTAAAAGGGCTTGAAGTTCCTGTTAACTAAGCTAGTCAGTGGTAGAGCTGAGATTTATATCCAGGTTTTCTGATTCCCATGTGACTCTTCACCAGTATGCATTGCTAATTTTATGAGCAAATTTTTAGAAGCATGTATTCTTTTGAATGAATATAAGAATGACATTTACTAGGCTGTACCATACACTGATTCAATAAAACCAACTAATTTACACAAAAGCTTAAGTGAAATCTAAGATTTCATGCATCCTGAATTTAATATTTGGCATGAGATAGGAGACTGCCCTTTGCTTAGAAAACAAACAGTACAACAAAACAAAAATATAAACTTGCCCCAATGCCATTGTGTGGGAGAACACAAACCTGTGGTGAGTCAAGGCTATAGAAACTAGGTTCTGTGGTCCATCTAACTTGTTGCCCATGTCAGGGGCCAGCATGCTGTCCAGGATCCAGCCCAGTGCTGGCACCTTCGCTGTGAAGGCGATCACCTTAGGATCCTAGTTATAAAAGTTTGGAAAATGTTTCTGAGGCCCTCAAATCTTCCTGGAGGAGGCAGATATACAGATATAGCATATGCCAGTCTGGAATCTCAGTCATGGGCTCCTCGATGGCAGATCCCATCAGTAGTGTTTGAAACACATAGTTTGTACGTAATAAGCCCAAAATTTTGGTGACTAGTACTAAAAATTATTTTCAAAGTTGTATTTCAGTATTTACATAATTATTGAGGAGTGATTTCTTTTGAAAGCCTCAAACAGCAGAACCTTATTTTAACTAATGAATTTGTATATGCAGTTCCCTAATTTTCATCTCCCTGGTGGAATGGTTTCTACACTCCACCTTATCCTATAGACTAACTACGAATTAACCTTACTAAATATTCAGTTTTTTCTCACTTCTTCCTTTGCTCACAAATTTCTAGCCTGTGCCTTATATGCATGCGTTCTAGTTCAGACTAAGACTCTGATCCTTCATGCCACTTTGAATTCCACCTTGTTTCTCAATATTCTCAATATGAATTTTCTAAATATTTTCAGCTTAGGCCTTTAAATCTATCAACTTACAATTACTGCTGACTTGGTAGTAGTTAGTATAACTGTAATGCATAAAGTATAATGAAAAAATCATTTGTTTAAGAATATGAACAGTAGAATTCTCTAGGATTTACCATCAAACTACCTGTGTGACCTAGAGCTAATTATATAAATCTCGAGCTTCCATTTTTTCCAGTAATAGGGAGATGACATTAAATGATTCTTAACATACTCTTTAATATCTTTGACAAAAAAAAAAACACTTTAGTTATCTGATTGCTTATCCTACTTGTGTTTGTTTTGTATTCTCTTATGTATGCTGGGAAATGTGAATCCGTATACAATCACTGAATTATCATAATGAGATTCATCTCCTGGCACTGGTGCTAAGATTGAGAATTTTTGCCATTGATGGACAGAGCGGTGGTATTGTGAGGCAATATTTCTTATTATATTGCTTTTGTTGAAGTTAGTGAGTAGTATAATCCTGAAAGCAAAGTAAAATGTGGAGCCAAACAAATTGCCTCTCATATTTACAGAGGGCAGGCCATGCATATTACTTCACATTATGCGTAACTGAGGTTGTAAAATACTGCTGTAGTGTTTTGATGATTCAACAGTTAGAGTTCTTCCTCAATCAAAGAGCTGATGTTAACAGAACATGCCACAATACAGCATATGCTAATTGCATATGGCTTCATATGGGCCCTTCAAACATAAAAAGTGAAACTTCTAGAACCCACTGAATACCAGACATTCAAAATTCTGGGTGGCAGAAAGGGATATGATTTGATATTTGAACTCAAGAACTGGATTAGATTAGTTAGAGATGCAGGAATATTTGCAAGGTCTGTATGACCTTTACATAACATGATCTACTGGAAACCTGTTTTCTAAATGTGTATATGTATGCACATTGACATTTAAACTGAAAACAATGGGATATAAATCCTCTCATTAAGTTGGGTGCCACTGACTGATTACTATTCTTGAAGCAATGTTGTCCTTTTTCTTGCATGGTAAATGCTTCTTTAAAAAAAAAAAAGTCATTGCTATTTATAAAATGCATCATTCAGAGATTGTAACCAGGATTGGAAGTATCATATTTGAACTGTAGCTTAGACAAGTCCAGAACATGTTACAACAGGGTCACTGTTTGATGTTACATTGTTGTTCAGAACTCGACTGTATGTTAGGCATGAACTGAGATCACGGTGACACCCTTTATTGCTGTATTGCACATTTACCATCTCAGGGTAATGCTTAGAGGTGGGATATGCTCATATAGTAGTTTAAAATGTGCGATCAATAATTCAATAATTATTTGGGGAGTGTCAGATACCATGCTATGTGTTGGAAATACAGTGGCAAACAAGACTATTTTTACCCTCACGGGGATTAAAATCCACTGTTTTTGTTTGAAATTATTTCAGGGTTTGTCAATATTTCAAGGGCCTACTACTGCAAGGAAGAGCAAGTGACTAAAGCTTGTTTCTAATCTTTCCCTTTTTATTCGCTATTTTTACCTTTCATTTTCTCTCACAGACATGACTTGACCCAGTAATGTCTCAATTATTTCCCAGACCAATGTGGAGATAGCCAGGTCATAAACAGCTCCACCTCTAATTACAGTCTGCATCATTTTCTTATGTTTATTTTTTTTCCATTTTAATGTCATTACCATAGGGAGGAATCCCACAATGGGGCAACAATCACAGTCAGTTCCTCCACAACATGTGGTTTCAACCATGACTCTCGAGAGACTTTAGCTCTATCTCAGAATATTCCCAATAATTTGATTTATTTAAACTTTATGGTGCAAATAGTGTAACTCATTTCACGATTTTACCTGCTTTATTTTTCTTTTGTCCTTTTTGTTCTTTAATATGTGACTGAATTATAAACTGCCCCTTGAATTCATATCAGCCACAAAATAGCCTTGATAATTACTTCACTATACATGGATTTCTCTATAAATACATTTCCTCTCTGATTAATACCAACCAACTCAACATCTTCTGAGTTCTCCCCAAATCCAATGAACTCTTCCTTCTCTGAATTTAGAACACAAATTCCATCTCATGTATATGCATATAAGATGTCATTGGGAAAAAAGAGGGGAAAGATCTTAAAGGGATCAGGAAGGCTGGGTACGGGGGCTCGCGCCTGTAATCCCAGCACTTGGAGAGACAGAGGTGGGCAGATCACCTGAGGACAGGAGTTTGAGACCAGCCTGGCCAATATGGTGAAGCCCCATCTCTACTGAAAATACAAAAATTAGCCAGGCATGGTGGTGCACACCTGTAATGACAGCTACTAGGGTGCCTGAGGCAGGAGAATTGATTGAACCCAGGAGACAGAGGTTGCAGTGAGCTGAGATTGCATTACTGTACTCCAGCCTGGGCGACAGAGTGAGACTCTGTCTCAAAAAAATATATAAAACTGAAAAAGAACACAAACATGCTTTGCCACTCACATGGTCACTATTAAATTACATCATTATTGTGTTTTCTTTTCTCCTTTTTTTCTTTTTTTTTTTGAGAGCCGGTCTCACTCTGTCCGCCTCTGGGGTTCAAGTGATTCTCCTGCCTCAGCCTCCCAAGTAGCTGGGATTATAGGCACCCGCCACCACGCCCGGCTAATTTTTGTATTTTTAGTAGAGACGAGGTTTCACCGTGTTGGCCAGGCTGGTCTGAATACTCCTGACCTCAGGTGATCTGCCTGCGTCATCCTCCCAAAGTGCTGAGATTACAGGCATGAGCCACCACACCCAGCCTTGTGTTTTCATATCTAATGTTTCATCAAATGAAATGCAGTATTCAGAGTGGAGATTCTAGGATAGATAGATGGATAATTGCTCACAGTGCTTAAAAAATATTTAGCATTTGATAAATATTTGCTTTTTTTTTTTTTAGTTTTAGGTAAAAATAAAGATCATTAATTTTTTAGACCTTTGGTAACAGCATGTAAAAAATTAAATAATAAGCAATAACAAGTAATAGTAAAATAGGAAGTTTAGTTTTTCCAAAAAGTTTTTGATACTTTTATTATTTAAAAAGAAATATGTAAAATAATCACTTGGACACTATGAAAATGAATGTTGGGACTGTAACTTCGCAATTAGCAATGCATTAAATACAAATGCTATACAGTTACTTCATATTCAATAAATGTTCATTGATAGTAATTGCTAATTTTAAGATCTTTGAGAAAACAGATAAAATATTTCCACAAATAACACCTTTTTAAATACACCTTGGAATATCAGGGTTATAAATAAGTCTTTGTTTGGATGACAAAAGTCTTTTTTCTTTAGCTGCGGTTGTTGATAATTTGAATAATTCATTTTTAAAGCAATAAAAATAAATACAGCCGAGATTTTATTCATTTATGTTTGGGAGCCATATATAGTTTACAGAATAAAAAAAGTGGTGATCTTATGTTGACCCTTTCTCTAAAAATTAATAATTTATTCAGCTTCCTGTGTTGAAATTGTTTTTGTTTATATACTATCCTCTTATATTTTGCTTATATTTGCTCTCTTTTTCTGAAGACCAGTTATTGACCATAAAATCAGATAATCTTGGAAATTATTAACATTTTCTAGTTGAGGACGTGTGCAATGGTATGGATTTTGCTGCCGTCTAGTTTCTTCTCTGGTGTCTAAGCTGAGGCATTCCCTACTAAAACTCACCACTGTCTGGAAATCAAGGCGTTTACTCTCTGTTGTGAGGGGGTTGATTGCAAAAGCAGAAGGATCCATGCAGAGCAATGCAAATGAGAATGGGTAGATACATTTTATGCAGTGGGTGCCTTCTATTCTCAGCCCTGGTGATTCTTAGGATAGTCTTAGGTGTGTCTCAGGGTAGAGAGGCATAGAGATACCATTCTTTCTCTGATTTTTTTTTCCCTTGTCTGTTGCTTTAGAATAAACTCTAAGCCTTATTTTACTCACATCTACAATTTTGGCTCTCAAAAGATAGTTTGGGAAAATGTTTTAAAAATCTGACTATTGTTTCTTGATGTTTTCAACCCTTGTACAATAATTTTCGTTTCCTTGAATACCCATTAATGATATATGAAAAAAATAAGGCCCAGAAGGTGAAGTGGGAATTTTAAAAGTATCAAGATAAAAACATAAGCATTATCTCACTAGAGACATAAACCAAATATTTTGTTGATCAGGGTAGAATAAAGAAAGCATTGCCCCCTTAAATCACTTATAGCTACTATCCATTTAGTAATCATAAATCTATAAATATATATGTATACGTATATATAAGCTCCGTATGATTTTGTTTATTATGACCTTTTATTTTACATATCTATTAGACTCTGAACAGCCTCAGGGTATTTGTCCCAAGAGCTTTGCAAAAGTCCGAATTTGCGAACATCACTAAGGCGTATAATTCTACTCATAAAATGCAGTAAAGTATGACTAATTACAGAGACCCCATCAGACTCTTGATGATTGTATAAACTTAAGTCGTATATAATACTATTAAAATAAAATCTACTACTAAAAAAAAACCACACTGTATTACATCCCCCAATTACATTTTTATGAACTCGCCTCAATCTGAAAATAATTGCAATGAGCGAAAAATGATACTTGCTATGTAATAGGTGCCTGGCGTGTTTTCTTTAAAATAGGACACTTTTATTTTTAATTTCAACTTTTATTTTATATACAGGGAGTACACATGCAGGTTTGTTAAAAGGGTATATTGTACCCAGATAGTAAGCATCGTGCCCGATAGTTAGCTTTTCAATCCTTCCCCCCGGGCCCTTCCTGGCTCTAGTAGCCTGCAGTATCTGTTGTTCCCGTGTTTATGACCATTGTGCTCAATGTTTAGTTCCCACTTATAAGTGAGAGCATGTGGCATTTGGCTTTCTGTTCTTGTATTAATTCGCTTAAGATAATGTCCTCCAGCTCCATCCATGTTGCTGCAAAGGGCATGATTTTGTTCTTTTTAATGGCTGCATAGGATTCCATGGTGTATATGTACTACATTTCCTTTATCTGATCAACCATTGATGGGCATTTAAGTTGATTCCATATTTTTGCTATTGTGAATTGTGTGGCAAAGAGCATACCAGTGCATGTGTCTTTTTGGTGAAATGATCTCTTTTCCTTTGGGTATATACTCAGTAATGTGATTGCTGGGCTGAATGGTAGACCTGTTTTAAGTTCTGTGAGAAATCTCCGAACTGCTTGCCACAGGGACTGAAATAATTTACATTCCCACCAACAGTGTATAAGCACTCCCTTTTATCTACAGTCTTACCAGCATTTGTTATTTTTTGATTTTTTTTTTTTTTTCCTTTTTTGGTCACCCAGGCTGGAGTGCAGTGGGGCAATCCTGGCTCACTGCACCTCAACCTCCTGGGTTCAAATGATTCTTGTGCTGCAGCCTCCCTAGTAGCTAGGATTACAGATGTGTACCACCACACCCAGCTAATTTTTGTGTTTTTACTAGAGTCGGGGTTTCACCATTTTGGCCAGTCTGGTCTTGAACTCCTGGCCTCATGTGATCCTCCTGCCTCAGCCTCCTACAGTGCTGGGATTGCAGGTGCAAGCCACTGTGCCCAGCCTTTCTTGACTTTTAAATAATAGCCATTCTGATTGGTGTGAGATGGCCAATTGTGGTTTGAATTTTTCATTTCTCCGATGATTATTGATGATGATCATTTCTTTCTATGTTTGTTGGTCGCTTGCATATGTTCCTTTGAGAAGTGTTTGTTCATGTCTTTTGTCCTTTTTTTTTATGTTAGACTTTTGTCAGGTGTGTAGTTTGTGAGTATCTTCTCCCATTCTGTAGATTATCTGTTTACTTTGTTGATAGTTTCTTTGGCTGTGCAGAAGTTCTTTAGTTTAATTAGGTCCCTCTTGTCAATTTTTATTTTTGTTACAGTTACTTTTGGGGACTTAGCCAAAAATTCTTTGCCGGCCAAGCACAGTGGCTCATGCCTGTAATCCCAGCACTTTGGGAGGCCAAGGCGGGTGGATTACCTGAGGCCAGGAGTTCGAGACCAACCTGACCAACATGGAGGAACCCTGTCTGTACTAAAAATACAAAAATTAGCCAGGCGTGGTGGCAGGCGCCTGTAATCCCAGCTACTCGGGAGGCTGAAGCAGGAGAACCGTTTCACCTCAGGAGGCAGAGGTTGCAGTGAGTCCAGATCACACCACTGCACTCCAGCCTGGGTGACAGTGAGACTGTCAAAAATAAAAAGCAAAAATCATTGCCAAGGCAAATGTCAAGAAGGATATTTCCTAGGTTTGTTTCTAGGATTTGTAGTTTTAGGTCTTACATTAAGATCTTTAATCCACCCTGAGTTAATTTTTGTATATGGCGAAAGGTAGGGATCAAGTTTCGTTCTTCTGCATATGGCTAGCCAGTGATCCCAGCATCATTTATTGAATAGGAAGTCCTTTTCCCATTGCTTGTTTTTGCCAGCCTTGTCAAAGATCAGATGGTTGAAGGTGTGTGGCTTTATTTCTGTGTTTTCTATTCTGTTCCATTGGTCTGTAGGTCTGTTTCTGTACCAATATTATGCTGTATTGGCTACTGTAGTCTTGTAGCATGGTTGGAAGTTTTGTAGTGTGATGTACTGTAGTGTGAATTATTGTAAGGTGAAGTACTGTCGTGTGATGCCTCCAATTTTGCTCTTTCTGCTTAGGATTGCTTTGGCTACATGTGTTCTTTTTATTTTTTTTAGTTGCATATGAATTTTAGAATTGTTTCTTTCTAATTCTGTGAAGAATGACCTTGGTAGTTTGATAAGGATAGCATTGAATCTATAAGTTGTTTTGTGCAGTATAGCCATTTTAATGATATTGATTCTCCAAATGGGCATGAAATGTTTTTTCATTTATCTGTGTTTCTTTCAACAATGTTTTTTAATACTCCTTATAAAACTCTTTCAGCATCTTGGTTAGGTGTATTCCTAGGTATTTCATTTTCTTTGGCTATTGTAAATACTATTGTGTTCTTCATTGGACTCTCAACCTGGTCATTATTAGCGTATAGAAATGCTATTAATTTTTATATGTTTTACTATAAAAATATATTTTTATGTATTGTATGTCCTGAAACCTTGTTAAAATTGTTTATCAGTTCTAGTAGCCTTTTGGTAGAGTCTTTGGGGTTTTCTAAGTATAGAATCATACTGTCAGTGAAAAAAGATAGCTTGACTTCTTTTTCTATTTGGATGCATTTTATTTCTTTCTCTTGCCTAATTGCTCTGACTAAGACTTCCAGTACTATGTTTAATAAAAGTGGTGAGAGTGGGCATCCTTGTTTTGTTCCAGTTCTCAATGGAAATCGTTCCAACTTTTGCCCATTCAGTATGATGTTGGCTGTGGATTTGTCATAGATGGTTCTTATTATTTTGAGGTATGTTCCTTCAATGCCTAGTCTGTTGAGGGGTTTTATCATGAAGGGATGTTGGATTTTATTGAAAACTTTTTTCTGCATTAAAATAGGACACTTTCTGTCTATGCTTAACATCTTGTTTATTCTTATCTACTTTTTACTTGATGAGATGTTTCTTCGCAATTAAAAATATTTAAGTGACAATACAGCTACCCATATTTTTATTGCAGAAATAAAAAATGCTTTCTCTCTCATCTGTCATTTGATGAAAAAATCCAAGACTTTCTTCTAAAACCTGCAAACATCATGATTCATATTTGTATTGCCTCCAACTATCTTCTTTCAAGTTAACCACCCTTTCAACTTTCACTAAATCTTTAACTCCTGTTTGACGACGTATTGAACACTGTACTCAATGAAACACTTTCATAGCTTCTCTTTTGGTTATTTATTTTTCTTTAGTTTTCTATAGAGAACATAATGGGATTGAATAATTCAAAAATACAAATCCTTACTGATTTCAACATTGTGCTTTTAATTATATTAAACTTGTACTTCCTGTGTCAAAAATCATCCATGTTGTAAGGCTCTAGTTTTTCTACATTTTATTGCCAGCTTTGTCAGCTATCTTTAGGGTAGAAGAAGTGGGAGAGGTGGTAAAGCAATTAATTGTGACTTATTTTTCTCAAAAGAGTAAAGTTTGCTTCAAATCAAGGGAATCAATACCTACATAAAAATAAGGGGAGACCAAGGCTGATTTAATAAAGAGAAAGCTGGAGTTTCATCTTGAATCTCTCACTAGCATAGTGACTTATGTATGAACCTCAGTAAATATCAATATTCTAGACATAGTGGAGCTTCGGTGTTTCTCAAGGATAGTCAGACACATCAGTATTTAATCTATAATTTAGTAAATCCAAGGGTCTTCTTATCTGGAATAAAGCTGACTAAATAAGTTGCTTATAAAGCACTAATATTTAGTACTAAAATGACCTGTCAATATTATTTACATTTATTTTATGTTAGCTGAAAGTTAAGTTGCTGACAAAGCTTATATTAAGTTCAGGAGTTTTAACTTGGAATTCTATTAATATGGAATCTTAGGACTCAAAGTGTTTTTCATTAAATATCCTGGAAAGTATGATATAAAAATTGAGAGGTTTATCTTTATGTGTTTTGTTGGGCCCATATTGGTATTTTCAGCTTATTTTCAATCACAGATTTACATGGGCCAAGACTGAATCATAGAATGGGATATTGGAATTTAATATAGTTTGTTGATGCTATGGAATCATTTTTTGAATTATCAGTAACTTATTGGATCTTTTATTGCCAAAGTTTCCTAGGATTTCAACTGAAGTGCAAAAAGAAGAAATAAAAGATATTAACATAAATTCTCAGCAGTTTATACAAATAAGTTCACAAGGGGCCTAGGTAACAATATATGTTGATTTTATTTTTGATTGTAGCAAGAAAAAAAAGGTAGTTTGCCAACTTCTAGAGTGTTGTAATAATGACATCTTTTGACTTTTGGAGACTTCAAGGAAATTCTTCAGGTTTCCAATAAGAGCCCTCAGGGTGTGTTGAATTCATCTGTACCTGTGACAGGATCTAGGCAAAAATCAGAAAAACAGTGAGTACACTAAATATAGACTTGCCAAGTCTACAGTTCTTTAGGGAAAAAAAAAAATTCCTAGACTCAGCCTAAAGTCCCCCTGAGTTTTAGAGGTCAATAATATTTCAAGTGACTAGAAAATCTGAACTAGGTACATCATCCTGGTTCTCACACTTAGAATGATTGTTCTCACCAAGCATCATTGCCTTTCTCCTTTCTGCATAATTTTTCCTTACTCCTTGATTGCCCTTTCACTCTTATGTGACCATAAGCCTCTGAGTTTCCATAATGTAGACATGAAATTTAATGGACTACATTATGAAAATATTTTTTCAATGTCATCATAATTTCTGTGCTAGGATAACAAGCCCAGAATATGTGAGTTTATAGTCTAGCATCTCTCCCACAACCTAGTATGACTGTAAAGAAATTGTAACCTGCTCCTTATTTTCTTCAATGCTAATTTATTTGAAAATTGATTATAAATGCCCTCCAATCAATATATGTAAAAAATACCTTTATCTTTACTAAAATACATATCCTCCAGATTCACAATGAAGGAGAAAATTCTTTGGTGAAAGAAGAGTGGAGACCCCTCGGTTTCAATTCTGATCCTACTGACTTTATTTTGCCCCTAGGGTTATTTTGCTGGTTGGTGGTTTACCATTCTAATCCTAGGGTAAACTAGAACCTGCCTTGTCCATTAGCAAGATTTGTAATCTTAAATCTGGCCCAGTCAAAAGTTTTAAACAAGACTTTAGATGGTAAAAACTGAAAGAGAAATAAACCAGGAATTAACAATGAACTGATAATTTTTGCTGATGAACTACCACTTGACTTGCAGAGATTAGAACACATCTTTCTACTCTTATGACACACCACCCTAGACTGAGAGTCATTCTAGCACCATCTTCGTCACCTACTCCCTTGAAAGGTACATGAAGTTTTATTTCCTTTCAAAAATTTTTTTTTTTTGGTTTTGGTTTCTTGTTTTTAGAATTATTCTCTGGCAAGGATAGGACATTATCCATGGACTCAACAATGCATTTATTTTAGAAAAAGTGTGTACATTTGTGCAATTTATCCTAGCAGAGTAAGTTCCAATATGTATATACAAGTCAAACAATTACTATAATATGTTCATTTTTCTTCATTAACTGTGTTGATTGACTGTGTTCTTTCATCCAGTAGAGGCAAAGTACTAACATAGAAGACTATCCAAAGTCTTCCAGCAGACTTTTTTAGACTAGATTTGAAAGAAGATCTTAAGCATAAGATTATTTTCATACCGTTTTCAACTCTTATATTTGTACAATTTGTTGAACAAATGAGAATTAGATATATAAAATAATTTTAAAATAGTACTTTATGAGTCAGTTTCCCTCTTTTGTAAGTTCTATTTCCCAGACGTGCAAAGCAATATAATTCTTATTATTTCAGGGTATAAATTAAATTTAACCTGAGCACACAACTTCTTGTATGATTATATTACTATTTTTATTATTTTTATTTTTAGAGAGACTGATGACATTCTATCACTTGGTTTCACATTCATCTTTTTATAGATATTTGACTAGTAATATATAATAATAGTACTATGAATGGTGCCCTTAAGTCTGATGATTTGCCTAAGGGGCTAAAGAACAGTATATAAATGGAAATCTAAATAGCACTACTGAAAAAGAATAAACCCATAGAAAGAATATTCCATAGCTCAAAACTAAGAAGCTCAAGATCTATATAACACAGAAAGTAAAAGGGAGCAATTTTCTCTATATATATATTTAAAAGCTCTCTGACTCTGGTTAAGGATGCTTGTGAATATAAAATGATGCATGTTGATAAAGCACTGTAATTTAAAGAAGTCTCCAGTCTTGCCTTTAACAGTAAAAGCAAGAACATATTAAATATAGAGAATCTATAAGAGAAATGAATAAAAAATGTTCAAATGGAAATGGTAAACATATAGACTAGTTCTTAAAGATAGTTCATGTTCATTTTCTAATTTAAATTGAACTATTTTGATACATGTATATATTTTATTATTATGAAATATGTCAAACAACTGGAGAATGACTGAAAATAATATTAATATAACATTTTGCCATACTTGATTTTAGAATGGTGGTAACAGTTTATGCCTCTGACAGTAGTGTATGCATCCCCTATTTTTCAAATTCTTATCAACTAGATATTAACACTTTATAATTTTTCTCAATTTGATGAGTATGAAATTATATCTCATTTGTTTTTTATGATCAATATATCTTTTATATTCATTGACCCTTTATTATTTCCTGCTCTGAATCATCTGCTCATGTCCTTTGCCAATTTTTCAATTGACTTTTGTTCTATTTCTTATTTCCGTGTAATTCTTTAGGTATTACAGTTTTTCCCTTTCACTCGTCGGTCTCTAAATAAACTTGGAAATAATTTTTAGGGATTTTGTGAATAGTGAATAATTTTGTGAATTATTTAGAGTAAATAACTGTCCTACCATCATTATTTAAATGTCTACCTTTTCTCTGTTCACCTGTAGTGTCACCTCTGTTTTGCATTGAGATTAGTATATACATGTACATTAGATTAGTATGTACATTAGTATTTCTGGGCATCCTTTTTTGTTCTGTTCTTCATTTGCCAATTCCTGTGCCAGTACTATATGTCTCAATTACTGTAGATTTATATTTAGCCCTGACATGTGGTGGGGCCAAACACCCTAACTTGTTTTTCTTCAAAACTTTCTTAGATAAACCTTGTCCTTTGTCTGTCTTCAGTTCTATAAAATTATCAGCTATTGTCTTTAAATCTGGCTTCTCTGCAATTCCATTCATTCCCTTCTTTAGGAACTCTTATTGTCTTATAATATTGTCCATCTTTTATGTCCTTAGTATTTTATTTTTAACATTTACTTGCCTCCCTATGTTATGCTCTGGATGAATTCTTCTTTGGTATCTTCTAATTCACTAATTTTATCTTCTTGTTCAATCCAGATACTTAAGCTGTTTATTTCTTTAAAATTGATTCATTTACTACATTTTTCATTTCCAACATTTAAAGCTTTTTTATTCTCAATATGAAATTATTTTAATTTCTACATGTTTTTGTTTTATAACTACTTGTTCTTTTTATTGAGTTTTATCTTTTAATTTTATTGTTGAGAATTCTAAACATGTTATTTAAAAATGTTCTTCAGATATGTGTAGGAGAATAATTTCATCTAGACTGAACTCCTCATGGTTGAATCTTTGTGGTGGTGGTGGTGGTGGTGGTGGTGGTCTGCCTCTTTTAGGCCTTTATTTATTCACAGATTTCTGGAGCATTTAGAGTAAAAAGGGTTTGCTTTTATTGTCATTTTGTTTATTATATCTATTCCACCACTTTGCTGTTGTCCTCATCTGGCCCCTGGAATAGCTGCCTACATTCAGATAGTCTACTACCATGTGGAGTGCTGTTCATGGTGATAATTGATTAGAAATATTGAAGATTCAGTACTCAAATTCATTTGTTTTGGGCTGCTTCCGCCTTCATGGTGTGTGTGTGTGTGTGTGTGTGTGTGTGTGTGTGTTTTCTTCCCATATCTCTAGTGTAACAGATTCCTAAAAGGCTCTCAGGCAGCAGGTCAGCAAAATTTTTAAGAAATTTTAAGAATTTTTTCTTTTCAAGAATGATTGCTAGGTGAAATTTTGCCATAACTTATGACTTCAAGCAGTGATCTTAATTCTAGCTTATCCTGTACATGTGGACTCTTAGTGAAGGAATAAATGCAAAACCACTACCCATCTGGGGAAAAGAGCCTGTCAGGACTGCAACTACTGTGTCTGGTATGTGGAGGTGCCAAGATTGTGTCTAAGTCCTACTGTGTTATAGCACTCTTTCTTTTTTTATATTCTCTTTCTTATTGTTCTGTATATTAAATAAGTGTCAAATCATGAAATTTCCATGCCATCTTGACTGAAGAGGTTTAAATGTTTTATATTTAATGTGTTATTTACTGACTTCACAATGTCATATTAAAACTCACATTCAGGCATATACTACTAAAATACTAATAGAAGGCGAACTAAGATCATTATGTTTAGGGAAAAACACACACATACTATCATGACACACTAAAATTAGCATAAAACCAAACACCAGAGGTTTCTCTTATTAAAGCTGAATTTTAATTGTTTTTATGTGTCTATATTACCCTCTAGAATACCGGTTCTTGAGAATTAGGAGTGCTGTTGTGTGTGTATGTGTGGATTGCTTTTGTTGTAATTTTCGCTCATACTTCTGGAAACTAGCATGATAGCTGGAAAACAGATCCACAAACATTAATTGAATCAATGACCGTTTAGGAGACATACAGGCATAGATGCAGCTTCTGTACTACAGTACCTTACAACCTATTATCCACAAAATACAAAGGCAATAAATACTTTCTAAAAATATGCAATTGTATAAAGTGATGAGCAGGAAAACAGAATGAATACGAATGTGTAATAGTAAACTAATCCTATTTCACTTTTGATAGACTTTTATATTAAGCTGATGCAAAATACTTTTTTAATTCTCAATGAGGCATTTGATGAATTTCCTAATAATATTTGTATAAATATAATAGCAAGTATATAATCTCTATATTTTGTAACGATAATGACTATCTCTTTAAAAGCTACCTATTTGATTCAGAGATTATTATTTTTCTCTTGTCTTCCCTAATTTTAATTCTCTGATGATGTTTTGAAAACACATCACTTGAAGATTTTTAGTAGGGCGGTGCTGTTGTCTATGTTACTGAAAAGTAACTGGACTGGAGAATGTGAACATGCACTCCTGTTCAGTATTTGGATTTTAGGAGTGTGTCACTGTTTTCTGAAGAATTTTAAAATAATCTTTTTAAGGAAGCATCATTATTGTTACTTAAAAATATTTACTCATTAAGCATCTCTTAGAATGGCCAAAATCCAAAACACTGACACCATCAAATGCTGGCCAGGATATGTAACAACAAAATCTCTTTCATTGCTGGTGGGAATGCAAAAGGGTACAGCCTCTTTGGAAAACAATCTGGCAGTTTCTCACAAAACTAAACACACACTTATATGATCTAGCAATTATACTCCTTGTCATTTACCCAAATTAGCTTAAAACATATCCACACAAAAACCTGAGTACAAATATTTAAAATTATTCATAATTGCTCAAACTTGTAAACAATCAAGCTCTCCTTCCACAGGTGAGTGAATGAATGAATGAATTAACGGGTACCTGCAGACAATAGAATATTATTCAGGACCTTTGAAATGAGCTATCAAGCCATGAAACAAACAAACAAAAAAAAACTTGGAGGAACTGTAAATGTATATTACTAAGTGAAAGAAGCTAATTTGAAAGGGTTACATACTGTTGAATTTCGACTATGTGGCATTCTAGAAATGGCAAAAGTATGACCACAGTAAACAGATGAGTGGTTTCAGTGGTTACCAGGGGTTGCAGCAGGAGATAGAAGGAATAGACAGATTGCAGAAAATCTTTAGGGCAGTGAAACTACTTACTACGGGTTGATTATGTATTATCCGAAATGCTTGCGACCCGAAGTGTTTCAGATTTCAATTTTTTTTTATTTTGAAATGTTTACATTATACTTGCAGTTGAGTATCCCACATCTGAAAATTTGAAATCCAAAATGCTCCAATGAACATTTTCTTTGAACATCTTATCAGCACTCAAAAAGTATTGAATTTTAGAGCATTTGAATTTTAGATTTTTAGATTTGAGATGTTCAACCTGTATGATTCTATAGTGGTGGACACATCCTTGAATACTTACCCAAACCTATCGTATGTACAACACTGAGTGAAACAATGTAATCTATGGACTTTGGATGACATTGTATCAGTGTAGGCTCATCAATTGTAACATACCATTGTGGTATGAAATTTTGATAGCCTGGGAAGCTGTATGTTTGTAGGGCTAGATTGTATATGAGAAACCTCTCTTCCTTCTAATAAATCGTGCTGTGAACGTAAAACTCCTCTAAAAAACAAAGTCTATTTTTGCAAAAACATTTACTAGGACAAAACATGTTTTTAGCACAATTTTTTAACTGCACGGTAAAGCACCATATGCTCATGAGCTTCCTCTGGAAGCTCCCATCTTCAAACAAGTATATTAAGATAAGTTTTGTCCATATCGTAGCAGGTATTTTATTTTCCCATTCTGCATATATTTAACATGGTAATTAATTCAGCCTGGTATTACTCTGGCTGTTATTCAAAGCCTCATATATGTTTGCTGGTTTGTCACTTGTTCCTCATACAACATATTAACTATTTAATAAGCAGTTACCAAAGTCTAGACAGTACTGCCCCAGCATGAGTTTTAATTGAGTATGTACTACATAAGACAATTAAAATCAGACCAAACCATCAGTGGCAGATGATCCTACAGTTTTGAGGAAAGCTTCTGTAGGAGTGACTGTGTAAAGATGATAAAATGATGACAGCAAAGAGCCTTGGAATATCATATATATTTATATCAGGGCTCTAAAGACATACCAGGATAAAGTGGAGAAAGGCATCTCTAGGGCTATCTTCTGTCATTTTGTTGCCAGTCATCTTACCATCAAAGCAATATTTTTATACAATTGTTTCCATCATCGTTTCCCAATATTTTAGGGAACCTTTGAAAGTCTAAGAATAAACCAGAAGGTAATAATAATTTTGCAAAATGATTCCAAAATGTTTAGTACGTCGTTTGTCTTGTTTCATCAGAACTATTTGTAGTAGCAGAACTTTTGTTGGTGGCTCTGTAATTGATGATTAGCTTTCAGTGCAAGTATTTTTCAGGTGACTGTGTGAAAATAGTTTTAAACATTTACACTGTGTTTCCAAACTGGAACAGTTTGGTATAGTTATACCTGTGAAATAAATGTCATTGTGTAAAACATTATAGCGGATCTTTTAAAGTGAGTTGACAGGATGACAGGACAGTTACTCACAGTTCAAACTACCACAATGTAGAATGTAATGAGCCATAATGCTATTATTTTTCACTTCAGAATTTTAATGGTGTGTTTTGTACAGTTCTTAAAATGTCATGCATAAAACATTGTGCTGAAACAATAGTGATTTGTATATTTATTACATCAATAGGACCCAACAGGCTAATAATGATAGGAAACAATGGAAATTTTTCCTCAGACTTTTTTGGAAACTGGTAACACAAAGAATTGCTCTGAGAAGGATCTAATGTTTGAAAAGCATTCTGGCTTGATCTTTAGATACAACAGTTTGATCTTTTGTGCAGCCAAGGGTCTCTATAAATGCAGCTGGAGCGAGTAGGGTCTTTGAGGCTATGGCACCTTCAGTGATAGGGTGATTTTGTTTTACTCATCCTCAGTGCCAACCAGAAAATAATTGCATTCCCCTAATAGTGAATTGACCACTAACTAAATCTGAAGGACAAGACGCCTGGAAGAATAGTAACTGTGCAAAATGGCATATCGAACTTACCATTTTATAAAAGTTGAACATGGATCTCTAATACCTTGGATTTGCTCCTAATATGGTATGACATAATTTTGTCACCATGATTACTAATGGATGGAGTGATATATTTTATTTCCAAGTATTAATAAAACAGGAAATTATAGTAATTGAATAAGAAGGATGCTACATTGCATATTTAATAATGTATATGTGACACTGAACAAGTAAGGATGAATTAATCTCTTGGAATAAACCACCATTGAAGGAGCAGTTCTGTCAAGTAATGTCATTTACTCTCCTTATTAACATACAGAGCAATTCTGTTGGATCACTTAGCATGGTGAGCTTATTAGGAAAATCACATTGGTTTCAGCAAAAGACTCGTGACCTTTCTAAATGAAAATAGCATGATACTAAAAAAAAATTGGTGGGAGGACCATCTCTACACACAGAATGGTCTTTGCAATCAACTATCATATTGAGAAGAAACTTTTATTTTTTATGTTTAGAATATAGCAGTTTTTCTCTTTCTCTTTTAATTAAAAGGAACGAAAGTGGTATTTACATTAAATGCAAATAGCACCTTCTTTCCTGCAGTGAGTATTTCTCAGAAACGGATACATTTTCCCTTCTTGGTCTCCAGAAACCCCTTGATCACACCAAAGAGCAAGTATGCCTTTCTGAAAATAGAAAAAATGTAGGTAAGTTATACTTACAGTCTCTGAATTTTTGCACATATCATAAAATGGTGACTAGAATTGTTCAAGATGTGTTACTCCGTTATATGTTTATAAAGGGGCTGAAGAGATATAGATGTTGCATTTTATTAACACTAAAGAAGAAACTCAGTTATAAGAAGTAATAGGAAAAATGAATAGTTGTCTGCATAGTAACAATATCATAATACTGTAAAAAAGAAACATTGCACATGCCATTTAATAATTGAGAAAATCCAGAGTGAATAATTTTGAGTAAGATACACTTACTATTAATGTTTTCTCAAATGTATTTCTCTAACTACATGTTAGTTCAGAGTAAACAAAAAATGAAAATTTAATAAATGTTTATATCTGAATTATAAAATTAAAATATAAATTTATCTTCTTTTTAGATGACAGGTGTACATTCTAGGTTGAAAAGTAGGTTTCTATTTTAAATCACGATTAATGTATAGTTTATGATTAATTTAAAATATAAATGTTATATTTCCTCTCATCCTAGAACAGAATAAAAAGATTTTGAAGGATTTTTATTAATCAAATAAGCTAGAAGCCATGCTTTTCTAGGAAAAATATTAAGAGAAATGTAACCATGCTTGATGCTAGGATAGTGTTACCATCAAACTAAAGCATAATTTCCTCTTTCTGTGACTGCTGAATACTAATTTTTAAACATTAAGAATTCTCTATTGTACTTTATTATATCATGACTACTCAATGTTTTGACATGCAATTGTCCCTAATATATTTGCTAATATTTTAAACTAGTTCAAAATTATTTGGCAAGAAATTTGTGGCTTTATCCATATGATGTATAGCATGCTAGTTTGACTATGCAGAAGGAAAATAATTAGACAATTCAGAGAAGGTGATAAAGTTTATAGCTTATTATAGAAATATATGTAAAGACTTTCTTGATTGTGAATATGAATATTATAAAGTATAACTGAGCTTTTGAGATTATCAGGAAACCAAAGTATCTACAAAATCTAAACTTTCACTCAAATCCGTAGTCAGACTGTCAATACTAAGTTGAAAAATTAGACTCCTACACAAGTTGTGAAGTTTTTCTTCCTTCATAGATATGATTACAGAAAGGCAGGTATGGATGACCTAGTTTGTGGAATAAATCCAACCACTTTTGTAACAGCTCAGATAACAAAAATCACTAATAGGGAACGTGATATTTTATAAACTTGGATTTGTTTTTGCTTTTATAGTAGCATTACATAAGATCAAGGAAGAAAATAAATGATTCAATTAAAGGAAAAATACTCAAAGGCAGGCCACAGGAAAAGAGAGTTTTAGATGTGGAATTCTTTTGAGAGATCATCTAGTCTGTTTACAGATATGAAATCTGGGGAACCACAGAAGTGAATTGTCTAAGGCTTTGAAGTTATTGAAGCATCAAAATCATATATATGTCCTGCTTCTAAACCTCCCTATCAGTGTTCTTTTCATTTATGATTTAAAAATGATCAAGTGGTATTTGTTAAGAAGTTAAAATTTTAAGATATGGATTATATAAATCCGATATATATGGTCAAGTTTGACTAATATCAATAAATTTGATTGTTATCTACAATAAACCTTTCTAGATTACCTTTCCTATAAAATATGGATGACAACCTCCTTTAGCATTGTTATTCTGTCTGGGATAAAAAGCACTTCCCACATTTATTTAGAAATGTAATGGATGTGTTCATTTAACTCCAATGATATAATAATTCTCTATTGACTATATTCAGTATAACAGTGATGTTTATTTGGAATTCCCCTTGGGCTTCTACTTAGATTTGTTAAATATGAGGTGATTTGAATGACCTAACTAATGACATTTGCTCAATGTCTTAAGTTTTTCTTGATAGTTGGTAAATATCTGTTCATGATCAAGAGTGTCGCACCAAGAATTTACTTTCAATAGAGTGCCATAGATATCACTTACTGTGCGTTCTCTGTGTTTATGTGTAAACATATAATAGATATTCAAAAGTAATATAACCTCTCCACATTATAAAATAATGCATAAATATAAAGAAGGATAATATGTAAGAAAATAAAATGGTGTAATTGAACACATGTGTAGCATTCTATTTTATGTCAAACTATTTCTTAAATTAAAAAAATCAAATATCTTTTAGGTTACTAAAGGAGTTTTTGTCATATAAAAATTATACAAATAGACCACATTTTGTAATAAGAAGAAAAAAATGTTTAATTCATGAAATTGAAACCTTTATCCAAAACCAACTTTGTTCCTCAATCTTGTCCAAATTTGGGGTTTTTCTAAACAAATTTTAATCACTCTTATTATTTTATATATTTACCAAAGCAATCAGTCTGTGTAAGATTTACATTTTAGCATGCTGTTTTTTCTCTGATTTATTTCTTTTGAATAATCACATCAAATAATAAACCTTAAAGTTGTCAATTAAAATTGATTTCAAATGATTTGTATCTCCCCACTATTATAAGAACTATATTGTCAAGTCTATATCAAAATATAGGGGGGAAAACCTAAGGTCACAAGTGAAAATTCTTTTTCTAAGACACATTCAAAAATTTGATAACCATCTTTGCATGTCTCTGATTTGCCCCAGACCACAAATTTTAGGATAATGATAAACTTTTAGAATTTGTTAATACAATATTTATAATTTAATATATCAAATCTTTTTTCAAGTCTATGTTTTTAAATAAACCTAAGAGCAAATATTTAAAATCTCTTTTCAAAGCATCCAAATCGTAACAAAAAGAAATGTACAGTGTAAACAATAGTGTATGCTCCAGACAAACAAAGCCTTGTGTTATGAAACAGAGCAAATTTATACATAATTAAGCATTACCAGTACTGCTAAAAATTAGGTTTATAAACTGGCAAGAATACCAGGAACATATTCTCAGATATTTAAATGCAAAAATGGAAAATATTTAATTTTTAATGGTGAAATTTTCTGCTGTTTATAAAATAATATGTACTTATATATAGAAAGGAGGATAAGCTGTTTTCTTTTAATGGCTAGTTTCTCATTAAAGGGAACATGATATGAGGCATATTAAGAGTTTGATTTGTAAACTATTTTAAAATATTAATCAAGAGCTGTTGTTAATTATGGGATTTTCCAGTTTTATACATGAATAAATTACCATTAAAATGACAAAAATTAATAACTAAGAATGGGGATTAGAGTTTGAAAAATTTCATTAGTATTTATAGATTTATTGGTTTCACTCACTAGAGACTAGATGACCATCAGAGAAGGTGATATTTTTACTTCGTAACCGCTTATACCTGTTGTAAAATGTCGAGAGGCCATCAGAATTTTGCCACTTAGAGAAGGGACTTAAAATCTTTTTAGATATTCTTTTGCCAAGCATACTTGCTCTATTTAATGGATGAGAAGTAAAGCTGAAAAGATTTTCTTCAGTTAAACTTTCAATATCTCTACAGTATGATAAAATTCACTCATTGAAATTTTTTTATTTGACTCTATAATGATAAATGTGTCTATTTTTAGCATTCATAAAATGGATGAAGCTTTAACTCTATAATAAATTCTTCCACTTTAAATTCTGTATAGCTTGTCTTTCCCTGATTCTCTAGTTCTATTAAATTAGCAGAAGTAGTTCATGTTTTCATAATCAACTGTTATCAAGAACTAATATGTGTAAATAAACCTCTAGATAAATGTCCATTCGTTATTCTTGGTCCATAACAAAGTTCCAATTATTATGTGCAGTATGTACCTGACATATACATATGAAAATGGGTTCGAGTATAGTTTCTCAATAGGAGATGGATCTTTTTATTAACACATAATAGTTGTACATATTTTGAGGTCACATAAGATTTTGCTACATTTATATAATGTATAATGATCAAATCAGGATAATTTGGGTACTTATCACCTCAAACCCTTAGTAGATGGATCCTCTCTTGATGTTCGATATTTTTAGTTTTACTTTGATTTTATTTTTGTCATGGCCTCATTTCAAACTGACTCATAATCCAGAATTATCCAACTAAATCATAACAGAGAGAAACTATTATTGGCCAAAGTGAATCAAGAAAAAATTTAGCATTGTTGCTTTCAAATACAAACATGTAAGAAGTTCCTCTCACATTGCATATATAAATATAAATGACTAATTCTGGGGTTTTCCCTTATGAGGAAATACCTAAGCAACATTAAGCTAAGCAAATAAATAGCTATTTGTATGATGATCTTCTAAATGTGTATGTGTGTATATATATTGCTTTAATAAAAATTTCAGATGGTATATCATTTTTTAAGGAGCAAAATATCATGGTGACTTGTGAATAGCAAAATGCAAACCAATGTGGTGTTGGATCCTCTCCAGGGTGTGATGAGTCACCTGTTCCGCCCCACCATTCAACCTCCAAATCCCCTACATTCTGACGGAGGACTAGTTCTTCCTAAGGCTAACATGAATGTCACATGTTTTAAAGCAAAGAATGTAGAACATCAAGTTTTAAATGTCATGTCCATTAACGAGATTGGTTAATTGTCCCTTTTCAAGTTCAGGGAACAAAGAAAGCCCTGTGGACAGCAGAGAGAAGACAGATAGGTGGCTGTTAATGATAAGAGGCAAAATGTGGTAAAGGGAAGGCAACTTAAGCTAAAAGAGATGAGTGAGGTGGATAGACACCATAAAAAGACGAAAGGAGATAGTACTTAAGAAAAAAAACTGTCAGTATCTCTCTCTGGTAGCTGCCTTGTTTTTGTTTTGTTTTATTTTTGTTTGTTTTATGCTTTCCTGCAAATCATTTCGAAATACCTGACTGTAGCTTCCTCTTTCACTCATTTCATTCCATAAATTGTTTCTCAATACCATGCCTATTGAATATGAGAAAACGCTGTTTCTAGGTTCATCTTCAAGAAATTTATTTCCATTTGTAAGAATAAAGCTGAAGCATTTTTATAGGCTACCTCAGAGATTATATACTAACATTTTAGTAACATGTTCTAAATGCTTGAGTAGTTTAAGCATTGACATAAAATTGCTTTCTATTTCAGTTGGAATTATTTGAATCCTCAGTAAATTTAAACTATTCTAGCTATAAGGGTATCCCCAACTAGAAAGTTCTTATTTCACACATTACCATTTGCTGCTTTTTTCACAAGTTAAACTAAACACATTTTCCTTATGTATTTATTTCTCTGGAATTCCTTTAAGACGTTATTTTCTCAAGATGGTGGCCCACAAACCACCTGCACTACCAACCACAGGTTTTCTCAGTTGGTAACTCTGGGGAGAAGAATCCCTTGATGGTATCAAAAATATCCACTAATATACCATTATATTTAAAAAACTAGATTGGTCTTATATCTATTGCATATAACACTGTTAGTCATATATCTATTGCATATAACACTATATACCTGAATACCAAATAAATGTAGTTTTGGAAAAAAGGAATTATTTCATGTAGCAAGGAGTGCAGAGGTAGCTTGTCTGTCATTGGTTTAGGCATCTCAATTTCACTCTGTTCCAGTCAGTCCCTGGCAGAAAAAGAACAGGATCAACATGATTAGCCTGGCCAATCGTGATTTGTTCTTTGGGATGAGTACGTTGCCTGTGCACAGTCTCCCTTGATAGCCTAATGGAATTGGAGTTCTGTTGACAAAGATGAGGAAATTGGGTGGGCAGATCTAGAGGTTATCTGGAATTTGAATTGTGCATTTTTAGACATAGACAAAGAAATGAATAACTTTTAGTATACTATGCACTAAATTAGGTCAGTTTCTATGAATTTTCTTAATCTTACATCATTACCTTTATCTTATTAATTAATTATTTTTTATTTTTGCTACATGAATAAATACACTCAACAGGGCACACAATAAAATATAGTAATATATAGTTCCAAAGTACAGGCTCAGCAAGTAGAAAGAAAAAATAAACACCATGATTTCAAAGCATTGATGTAAAACTTGATCTTTAGCATTGCTAATTAGTCAGCCAGAAAATATATCTAGGGAATGGCTTAGCCCTACATATAAAATGTGATTCTCATTCCTAGGGTTATCTATGCATCTTTTATCTGGTACTATTTTTTATATCTCAATATTTGACATCTTTTTTTTGCCCCATTTCAAAATATAAATTTATATTTATATAAATTTCTTTATATATGCATTCCTCTGTACAGTAGTAGTTTCTTTATATAACATGAATGTCACATGTTTTAAATGCATTCCTCTGTACAAATAAAAAATATATAATTTAGAATATATAGTAGAGTTTTTATAATTATATTTATATTTGAAATGGTTTTGATATGAATAGTTATTTCTATTCTCAACCTGTTCAACAAAATTGATATTTGGAGGCAAATTTCCATATATTTGAATAAATTTGATAGTTAAGAAAGCATTACTTTCTGTTTGCCAAAACTTACCTTGAATTAAAAACAGCCAATATGTATTTATATATGTGTTTGTATATATGTACACATGTTTGTGATTTGTGATGGTTTTGTATATATGTGTCTTCTAATACAAGGGTCCTTAACCCCTGGGCCAAGGACCGGTGCTGGTCTGTGACCTGTTAGGAACCCAGCTGCATAGCAGGAGGTGAGCAGAAGGTGAGCAAACATTACTGCCTGAGCTCTGCCTCCTGTCATATCAGTGGCAGCATTAGATTCTCACAGGAGTGCCAACTCTATTGTGAATTGCACATGCGAGGGAAATAAGTTGCAGGCTCCTTATGCAAATCTAATGCTTAATGAGCTGAGGTGGAACAGTTTCACCCCAAAACCACAATCCCTATACCCCTAGACTTTCACCTCCCCCAAACCCCCACCTGTGGAATAATTGTCTTCCACAAAACTGTTCCCTGGTGCCAAAAAGGTTGGGGATCACTGTTCTAATACACACACACACACACACACACACACACACACGCACACACATACATGCAAGTGTACATCGATATATATATTATGAATAGTTTACTACTGTGTGGACTACTATACAGAACTGAAAAAAGAAACACAACAACACAAAACAATATCGATGAATGCTAGCAGTATAATATCCAAAGAAAAAAATAAATCCAACATTATAATTCAAAAAATCAATATTAAATCCAATAAATTTAATGAAAATATCAGATGGTGCATTCCCTGAGTACAGTATCCCTTGATATCTGAATGGAACATACTACATGGTAGATATCATCTCCATGAAGCCAAACATGTTGAAAATACAATTTTAGTCTTTAGGAATATGTGTGTGTTTAATAAATTTATATAAAAAGAATAGAACTGATGAAGAAATCATTCAAAACTATGTTACTTCATTTGGGGAGACGTAGGGAATGTTTGCAAAAGTGTAGTGTGATTAGATATAGGTTATTTTCAATTCCTTGCATTTTCGCAGGAGTAAGGAGTGTTTGCAGATGTTTCCTACATTGTTAAAAATGGACAGGCCAAGAGTGCAATGTATCTTTAACATAATGTCGTAATTAACATCCCAATCAAATCAAATTTATGTATGTCTTATGAAGTAAATGCAATAATGATATGGGGAGCATAAAGGCTACATAATTTGAATTTAAATTAGAGCAGTTGTCCAGGCATGGTGGCTCATGCCTGTAATACCAGCACTTTGGGAGGCCAAGGTGGGTGGATCACCTAAGGTCAGGAGTTCGAGACCAGCCTGGCCAACGTGGTGAAACCTGGTCTCTACTAAAAATACAAAAATTAGCCAGGTGTGGTGGCAGATGCCTGTAATCCCAGCTACTAGGGAGGCTGAGGCAGGAGAATGGCTTGCACCCAGGAGGTGGAGGTTGCATTGAGCCGAGATTGTGCCGTTGCACTCCAGTCTGGGCGACAAGAGCAAAACTCCACCTCAAAAATAAATAAATAAAAATAAATAAATTCGAGCGATAATAAAGGGTGGTTATTTGGGCTTTGTATAGAAAGTTACTTATTTTCATACAGCTTTCTATACATACAAATTTATATCAATAACAAGATTGAAGAAACAGAGTAATAAATACAACCCTCTGCATTCTGCAGTATTCCTAATTCAAAGTTATAGTTTCACATGTTGAATTGCATTTATTGGCTTTATGTTTAATACTAAGCTTGGCACACACTATATGCCAAAAGTAATTTTAATTTTCAGATTTTTGATTTTTTATGTTGTTACCAATGATTTATCTAGTTTGCTCATGATTCTGGATCAATCTCTTCATTTCTGGGTTGTTTCAGCAAAATGTTAAGAACATATATCTAAATTAGAGTTATGTATTATTATGTATAGCTGTATCATTTACTGAGGAATTACTAACAGTGCTTATCTTTTCATATTCTGATAAAATTCAATTGATATGATAATTTTCTCTTCCTTTAGTAATTATGCCATAAATAAGCATACTTCTAACATTTATTCCTGTGAAACATGGAGAGTGCTTTTTAATAACTACATTCATGAATGTCACTTTCTAATTTTCAAAGTTTCTGGTCTGTTAAAAAAAATGACAATTAGTTTTACTAAAAATAAAATGTGACAGTAAAAATGGGTGAAAAAATAAAATAAAATAGAGCACACAACATACTCCCATGTGTGAAACTTGTTTTTAAAACAAAAATAAAACAATGATAATTTTCTCATAGAAAAAAAATGGAAAATTAGGATTTTTAGGTGAGAAATTAAAAGTTAATTTTCTTAGAAAATATTATTTATTCTCCATTATGAGCATGCATCTTACAGTATGGCAATCACTTGTATTTACACAGAATGGTCACAAAAATGAATATTTTGAATAAGCAACTTAATTTGAGAGTAAATTTTGATATAACTTGTCATAGTGAGTTATGTAAATTATTTTAGGATAGTTGATAATTGTATTCTCTTAATTAAATTCAACTGTCATGCAACCCAATCTTAATTTATTAACATAAAAATGCTTATAGCATTGGTTAATAAATATACTTCATTTGCATCTACAGCTGTGATAAAATCACTATTCAGGATGAGTCACATATATTTTAAAATATCTATCACAAGTAGTTAGTGAAAATAACTTAAAACAAAATATATTTTCTGAATTAGAGTCTATGAGAAATTTTAGCCACATTAAGTAGACTGATTTGGGATTAAATAACAATAACAACAATGATAATAATAATTTATCCATTAAATGATATTTACAATTTGTTTTATAGTAAAACAACTATAAGATACAATTTTCAATACACTTCTCATTCTTCTAAACATATGGAGTACAGAAGTTAAATATATTCTAAGAATTGCACTAACAGAGTATTTTATATTTTAATCTCAAAAATTAAAAATATTTCCCCAAAGCTAAATATGGTAAATTTTCAATAGGCAAATTGAATGAACATATATTTGCTACTAAATTTTAAGAATATGAGAAACAAAATATATAAGAAAATTCAGATTATCTGTTACATTGTAATGTATGTGACAGATAGGAGTTTGGTTGGTTTGTCAACCCCTGGCTGTCTTACTTAAAGGACTTATTCAGAATATAAAAGTTTAACTACATGTGATGTGACTTGAGTATATAGCTCCTAGTTACAGAAGCTACCTTCAACTGGACTCAAGGTAGAAAAAACATTCAACTAAAATTGATAAAAGTTCATTTTCAACGTAGAATAATTCATTTATCATTCGGTGTTCTTGAAGTAGTTTAAGGCTTTGTTTAAGTACTAAAACAGAGTTTTAAGACCAAGATAATTGACCAGGCATGGTGGCTCTTGCCTGTAATCCCAGCACTTTGGGAAGCTGAAGTGGGTGGATCATGAGGTCAGGAGTTCGAGACCAGCCTGACCAACATGATGAAGCCCCATTTCTACTAAAAATACAAAAATTAGCTCGGGGTGGTGGCGTGCACCTGTAATCTCAGCTACTCAGGAGGTTGAGGCAGGAGAATTGCTCGAACCTGGGAGGTGGAGGTTGCAGTGAGCCGCGGTCGCACCACCACACTCCAGCCTGGGTGGCAGAGTGAGATTCCGTCTCAAAAACAAATAAGCTCTCTAATTTCATTTAATGCCTGAGAGAATGACTCTTATGTATAAATTTTTTAAAAGGCTGCTTATAGGCATTGATGCAATTATACTTTATTCGATTCATCAGTGTCCTAAATTGTTAAGTAACAGAATTCACTATCTCTAGAGTAAACAGTAAGGCCCACACTAAAGATAATGGGTATATCAAAGACCCTTGGGGAGCAGAAGAATTAGAAATGGTGGCAAAGACTTAGGAGCAACATTAGAAACACAGCACAGCCAGGAAGGCAACAATATCACTGGATCTGTATAAATGAAACAAGTCTGTTGCCACTGTTAGCTTGTTGACCCTGATGATACTGAAGACTAGATGGCAGAATTTTTACCACAGCAACCGCAGGAGACCCACATGTGTTCTGCACTGGTCAGATTAGACTAAATGCTCACTGCCTCAGGCTGGTTAGTACTGTATCTTAATATCACATCAGGACATTTGATCAGTGAAACAAGTTTCTCAGATATTCCACCTTGAAAAAGCAGGATTCAAAATTGGACATCTATCAAATGTAATGTACGTATTTAAAAACTATTAGTTCACGACAAATGGGGATATGTACTACATTTCGTTAACATATATTGAATACTCATTCAAATGCTTCTAACGTCAATTCCTAGAGTATTAAGGTAACAAGTCAGTATAGAAAAAGATTCCTACGTGAACCCTGAAATTGAAGAGTCTACAGTTTCAGCTTTGTAGTATTCCTAGTTACAGAAGCTAGATTTTTAATTTTTTTTTTTTTTTTACAGCAAAATACATTAGGTTTTGGGTTTTGATTTCCCCAGTAACAACATAGATCACATTTTTATTCAGTTTTCATCCCGTTCTTAATGGATTACAGAAATATGTTCCATTTAGCAAATTTTTCTTTAAAAATGTGGAATCATGCAAAACTCATCAACAAAGTTGTAAATTTACAAGTATTACTTCAATGATACAAAGTAGAGTCTACTGACTATTTAGAAGTAGCCTCTGCATGCATTTAAACTGAGATTCTAGCACTTGCATGCAATTCTGTTAAAATTCTGAGTTGTTTTGGCCAGCCAGTTCTCTAGACCGGGGCCCATACTTGGACTTCAACACAAATCATTCATAACTTCAGCAGAACAAGACAACAACACAGAATAGATCTGGCTCACCTTCTAAATTTTCCTTTTATTTTTTGGTCAGTGAATAATGGAAAAATTATAGGTTTAGTGACTGATTATTAACAAAGAACATAAATAAGTGCAACATGTGTAGTTTTACTAATTTCATCAGTTTTGACTATTCAGAGTGAGTGTTTCTATTCACTTTCCAATTAACTCCCAGCTTTTTCCTAAGAATTATATTTCGGGTAGTGATTTTTCTTTTTTTTTCTTTCTTTCTTTTTTTTTTTATTTATTTATTTATTTTTTACTTTTCAGAGACCTGAAAAATAGCCATTCACAGTTAATTTAACTATCAGCACAATGTATAATAAACTAGTCTTACTGAAATGCATTAGTTTAAAACAATACTGAAGGAGCAAAAATGTCTATATTTAAAACCTCACTCCAGAAAAAAAAAGGCTTATGTTGTAATAAAAGCTAAACCAGCTTATTTTATGTTAAAAAATATGGATTAAATCATGAACAGGAAAGAAGTTCACATATCTGAAAATGAAATATACAAATGATGTGCTTTTGTGAGTGGCAGCAGGAAGAATATGCCAAAAAGTTGTGTTTAACCCATTTCTCATGATACACTTAGAAAAGTTATTTAACCCACAAATAAATGCTGATAATTTGTTTCAAAAGCATTTTGTGCATGACTTGAAGACACTAGGGCTTGTCAATATATATTAATTGTATAGCAAGTTATAAAATGAAGCTTCATTAAATTCTGTTAGGTCACATCAAAATACAGTCATACCAAATAAATTCTTTCATTTCATTTTGTTTCTATGGGATTTGGGAAGCTCAGTTGTGCTCAAGAAACTGTATCCCTGTAAACAGGTTAGATACTAATGTCTTCTTTATTAGTCTTCGAAAGAAGTAAATCTGAGACCTCGCCTACTCAGGTGAAAAAACAACTAAAATCAAATCAAACAGTTTATTCACAATTGACCGTTTCATGGAAAATCAAACCAAGCAAAAGGATCATTTTAAATCAAATAACTAAACTTATAAACTCAGAGTAGAAATAGCTTGAGTTGAACTCAGCCTTAAAAATATTTATTTTACTTTTTTGTTATTTACTTGTATTTGACCAAACTAACCTGATTCCATCCTTAGGTAGTTCTGAGCAAACTGGCATAGATATCCATTTACTTATTTCAGATTTTATCGTAATCATATTGTTTTCGGAATCCTTTAAAATTATATAAAAAGCAGCAACACTTTAATTTTGCTTACCGTCTCACTTACTAATAAGATCCAACTTACGTAATCAGTTGTCTATACCAGTGGTTAACAGAAGTATGGCATTTTCTTCAATAAAGCAAGAATTATATTGGATGGGGAAAAGTTGAAAGCTTTTCCTCTAAGATGTGGAACAAGACAAGGATACCCACTGTCTCCACTTGTATTCAACATAGTCCTGGAAGTAATTAGGCAAGAAAAAGAAACAAAAGGCATCCAAATAGGAAAATAAGAAGTTAAGTTATCCCTGTATGCCAATGACATAATCTTATAGAACCCTTATTTTTATTTTTAAAAATGTTATTTGTATATAATTAAGGAATATAAGTGTAATTTTAGGGCATTCATCACCTGAATAATATACATTGTACACATTAAGTAATTTCTCATCATCCAACCCTTTCCCATACCTCCACCCTTCTGGTTCCCCATTGTCAATCATTCCACACTCTACTTTCAAATGTACACATTATTTTGCTCCCACATATAAATGAGAACATGAAGTAGTTGTCTTTCAGTGTCTGAGTTGTTTGACTTAAGATAATGGCCTTCAGTTCCATCCATGTTGTTGCAGAAGACATGATTTTATTCTTTTTGTGGCTAAATAATATTTTATTATGTATATATACCACAATTTCCTCATTCAATCAGCTTAAGTTAATTCTATATATTTGCTATTGTGAATAGTGCTGCAGTAAACATATGAGTGAGGTATCTTTTGATATAATTATTTCTTTTCATTTGGGTAGATAACCAGTTGTGAGATTACCATATCGAATGATAGCTCTATTTTTAATTCCTAGAGAAATCTCCATTCTACTTTTCATAGATGTTGTACTAATTTACATTGTCACCAACCATATTTAAGCATTCTCTTTTCTCCATATCCTTGCTAACATGTAGAGATTTTTTTTGTTTATTTGTTTTGTAATAATAGCCATTTTGACTGGTGTAAAAGATTCCACCAAAAACTGTTAGAAATAATAAATTCGGTAAAATTGCAGGATGCAAAATTAACGTATCAGTAGCATTCCCATAGCAATCTATCTGAAAGAGAAGTCCAGACCTGGAACTATAAAAATTCTAGAAGATAACATTGGAAAAACCCTTCTAGACATTGACTTAGGCAAAGATTCCTGACCAAGAACCCAAAAGCAAATGCAATAAAAACAAGATAAATAGCTGGGACCTAATGAAACTAAAGAGCTTTTGCAGGGCAAAAGGAACAGTAAGCAGAGTAAACAGACAACCCACAGAGTGGTAGAAAATCTTCACAATCTGTACATCTGACAAAGGACTAATATCCAGAATCTACAATGAACACAAACAAATCAGTAAGTAAAGAACAAACAATCCCATCAAAAAGTATGCTAAGGACATGAATAAACAATTCCCAAAAGATATACAAATGGACAACAAACATGAAAAAATGCTCAACATCACTAATGATCAGGGAAATGCAAATCAAAACCACAATGTGATACCACCTTACTCCTGCAAGAATGGCCATAATCGAAAAATCAAAAAACAGTAGATGTTGGCATGGATGTGATGATCAGGGAACATTTCTACACTGCTGGTGGGAATGTAGACTAGTATACAACCACTATGGAAAACAGTGTGGAGATTCCTTAATGACGAGTTGATGGGTGCAGCACACCAACATGGCACAAGTATACATATGTAACAAACCTGCACATTATGCACATGTACCCTACAACTTAAAGTATAATAATAATAAATTAAAAAAAAAAAAAAAGAAGAACTACCATTTGATTCAGCAATCCCACTACCGGTATCTACTCAGAGAAAAATAAGTTATTACATGAAAAAGATACTTGCACACACATGTTTATAGCAACACAATGCACAATCGCAAAATCATGGAACCAACCCAAATGCCCATCAATCAATAAGTGGAAAAAGAGAAACTGTGGTATAACTGTGGCCATAAAAAGGAAGAAACTAACAGCGTTTGCAGTGACCTGGATGAGATTGAAGACTATTCTAAGTGAAGTAACTCAGGAATGGAAAACCAAACATCGTATGTTCTCACTGATATGTCGGAGATAAGCTATAAGAACACAAAGGCATAAGAATAATACAGTGGACTTTGGGGACTTGGGGAGAAGATTTGAAGGGGGCAAGGGATAAAAGACTACAAATACGGTGCTGCATATACTGCTTGGGTGATGGGTACACGAAAATCTCACAAGTCACCCACCACTAAAGAACTTAGTCATGTAACCAAATACCGCCTGTGCCCCAATAACTTATGGAAAAATAAAAAATAAATTTAAAAAACATTCCATTTACATTAGCTACAAAAAATACTTAGGAATTGGCCAGGCACGGTGGCTCACGCCTGTAACCCCATCACTTTGGGAGGCCGAGACTGGCGGATCACCTGAGGTCAGGAATTCAAGACCAGCCTGACCAACATGGTGAAACCATGTCTCTACTAAAAATACAAAAATTAGCCTGATGTGGTGGCACACGCCTGTAATCCCAGCTACTTGGGTGGCTGAAGCATGAGAATCACTTGAACCCAGGAGGCAGAGGTTGCAGTGAGCAGAGATCATGACACTGCACTCCAGACTGGGTGACAGAGCAAGACTCTGTCCTCTGTGCCCCTGCCCACCCCCCAAAAAAGGAATAAATTTAACCAAAGAAGTGAAAGGTCTGAAAACTATAACACATTGATGAAAGCAATTGAAGAAGACACAAATAAATGGAAAGGTATTCTGTGTTTATGTATTGGAAGAATTAATATTTTTAAAATTCCTACACTACCCAAAGCTTTCTACAGTCAATGCAATCTTTATCAAAGCACCAGTGGCATTTTTTACAGAAATTAGAACCACAAAAGAGCTTGAAGACCCAAAATAATCTTGAGCAAAAAGAACAAAACTGGTGTCATCATACTACTTGACACCAAAATATACTACAAAGCTATGGTAACCAAAACAGACAGTGCTTGCATAAAAACAGACACACAGACCAATGGAATAAAAGAGAGCCCAGAAATAAATCCACAGAATTATAGCCAGCTGATTTTCAACAATGGTACCAGGTACATCCAATGGGAAAAGAACAATCTTCTCAATAAATGGTGCTGGAGAAAATAGATATCCACATGCAGAAGAATAAAATTAGACCCTTATATCAGACCATGTACAAAAATTAATTCGTAATGGATTAAAGGCATAAGTGTAAGACCTGAAACTTTAAGACTACTAGAAGGAAACATAAGGGAAGTCTCCATGACTATGATCTGGGCAAAAATTTTCTGGATATGACCTCAAAAGCACAGGAAACAAAATCAAAAATAGACAAATGGGATTACATCAAACTCAAAAAGTTCTGCACAGTAAAGGAAAGAATCAACAGAGTGAAGAGAAAACCTAAAGAATGGGATAAAATATTTGTACACCATACATCTTATAAGGGGTTAGTAGCCAAAATATATCAGTAACTCAAACAAATAAATAGCAAGAAAACAAACAACCCAATTAAAAATGAGCAAAAGATCTGAGCAGACATTTCTCAAGAGAAGACATTCACATAGCCAACAGGTATATGAAAACATGCTTAGCATCATTAACCATCAGGTAAATGTAAATCAAATCCCCAGTGAGATAACTCAAACCTGTTAGAGTGACATCAAGAAGACAAAAGATAACAAGTGTTCCTGAGAATGTAGAGAAAAGGGAACCCTTGCATACTGTTGGTGGAAATGTAAATTAGTATAACCATTATTGAAAACAGTAGGAGTTTTCTCAAAAAGTTAAAAATAGAACTAACATATGATCCAGCAGTCCCACTATTGGGTATATACTGAAAGGAAATGAAATCAACATGTTGAAGAGATATCTGCACACCCAAGTTTATTGCAGCACTATTCACAATTGCTAAGATATGGAATCAACCTAAGAGTTTATCAGTAGGTGAATGAATAAAAGAAAAAATGTGGTATACATACACAATAGAATACTGTTCATCCGTGAAGAGAATGAAACTTGCCATTTGCAGCAACATGAATGAACCTGGAGGATATTAAGTTAAATAAGCCAGGCAGAGAAAGAAAAATACCACATTACCTCACTTTATGTGGAATCTGAAAAGGTTGATTTTAAAGTAGAGAATAAAATGTTGGTTACCAGAAGGTGGGGTAGTTAAGAGAGAGGGAAGATTATGAAGATATTGGTTAAATAATATGTATTTACAGTTAGATAGGAGAAGTAAAATCAAGAGATCTATTGTACAATATGGTGACTATAGTTAATGATGATACAGATTGAGTATTCCTTATCCAAAATGCTTGGGACCTGAAGTGTTTCAGATTTTGGATTTTATCAAATTATGGAATGCTTGCATAAACATAATAAGGCATCTTGGGCATGGGACCCAAGTCTAAACACAAATTCATTTATGTTTTATATGCACTTTATACACATAGCTTTGGGGTCATTTTATACAATAATTTTAACAGTTTTGTGCATGAAAAAATGTTTGCATTAAATTCTTATATGTTCAGTTTTCCACTTATTACATCATTTCAGTGCTCAAAAAGTTTCAGATTTTGGAGCACTTCAGAGTGTGTATTTTTGGATTAGGGATGCTCAACTTGTATATTGTATTCTTGAAAAATGCTAAGGAGTAGATGTTAAATGATAACATGTGAGGGAATGCATTTGTTAATTAGCTAGATTTAACCATATCACAATGTGTATGTACTTCAAACCACCACGTTGGACACAATAAATATATACAATTCTGTATGTTCATTTAAAAAATAAACTTGAAAACAAGAATTTTACAAATTTGATTTTGATTCTGGATTTTTTTTAACTTAAATGCAGGCATATATCTGATCAGGGCTAACAGAATTTAGCAAATCATTGTAAAATCTTTTTGGAAGTAGTAAAGGAATAAGTAAAGGTATTGCCCTCCTTTTTTTCTTAGGAAATGTTTAGATTGGTCCTTAACTTTGTTTCTTGGTACAACTGTAGAATATAGCCGTTGCATACATAACTGCTTCCAAATAATCTGGGGTTCTTGTTACATTTTAGAGTCTGATTCAGTAGGTTTGGAATTGTGCCTGACATTCGACATCTTTTTTTTTTTTTTTTCCCCCGACAGAGTCTTGCTCTGTCGCCAATGCTGGATTGTAGTGGTGGCTGGAGTGCAGTGGTGGGATCTCGGCTCATTGCAGCCACCACCTCCTGGGTTCAAGCGATTCTCCTGCCTCAGCCCCCAGAGCAGCTGGAATTACAGGCGCCTGCCACTGCACCCAGCTAATTTTTGTATTTTTAGTAGAAACAGTGTTTCACCACATTGGCCAGGCTGGTCTTGAGCTCCTGACCTCAAGTGATCCACCCGCCTTGGCCTCCCAAAGTTCTGGGATTACAGGCATGAGCCACCACGCCTGGCCAATATTCAACAAGCTCATATATGATGGTGATGCTGTTAATTGGTAAGTAGCAAGGTGAGAAACTGACAAAGTTTTCTCAGTATTGGTGGAAGCCCTCACTTAAACCTAGATAGCATTTAATGATTTTGGTTAGTGGTGTCCTATCTTTAATTTAGCAGATTTTTAACTGTTATCTGATAACCATAGTAAAGATTATGATACTAAAAGCATATGTTTTAGGGTTTAACGTCACAGGATTTTAAAATCTCTGTTATAGCTTTGGAGAAATAACTTACTGAATCTCAGTTTTGTTATCTGCAAAATGTGAATAATTATACCTACATAATACTGTGTTGATGGTTTATTCAATCACAAAAAGCATCTAAAATGCCCCACAATTATCATGTGAATTTAGAAGTACTGGATTCCTTCTACACATCTACACACAGGCACACACATTAACACATACACAGATACACACACAAACAGGAGGGAGAGAGGGTGCTGTATAAGGAATCCACAAGATATGCAAAATGAATCTGGTATTTCTAAATTTGCATGATACTTGTTTAGATGCTTATTGTGTTTTAATAAACCATCAACCCAGTATTATGTAGGTATTATCACTTGTGTGTGTGTGTGTATATTCAGACACATCTTTTTTCAACATCTTCAATGCTGGAGCATTGTGTGAGCTAGAACCAAGCTAAGAGAGGGAGGTCTTCAAAGTTGTAAAACATATGTGCTCAAGTGAGCACAGGCATCAAAATGAATTCATGAGTACCCTTTAAGATGCTGCATGTCATCTACCTGGTTATGGCTTTTGGGAAAAATTCTAATTTAGATCCCTTTCCAAGTGGCACACCATAGTGCTTTGCAAATGATAGACTCAAGAAGGAATAAATGTATTCCTGCTGAAAGTTTTGTCATGGGACAATTTTCATTTTACATAAATGGAAATTCGTTTGGAAGTGACAGGGAGGTTAATTTTAAATCAATTCAAAAGCTATGAATCCCTTTTGGTAACTATTATGTTTAGTTTAAAAGAACTCTGTAGGCTAATTATAGATACCGTGTTAAGCTTTCGTTGGGCATGTATATGGGTGTGTAGTTCACATTCTCAGTCTTTATTACTAAATTTTTAAATACAAAAATTAGTTCATTTTAATTGACAATAAAAAGTACAAGATAGATCAAAATTGAGCAATACGTATTTTCATTTGGTACAAAATGTGACATATGAAAAAATTTTAAACCAGAACAGTAAGATGTTCGATATTTTTAATATATTCGTGCCCACTTCACAATAGAAATGAAATGCCATAATCTTCATGTATAATAAATATTAAATTCATTCCTATATTCAGTTGCTATTGTCCAGTGGTGTGAAAGTCCTACTTCAAAAAGATGTAGCAAAAGAAAGATAACTGGCGGGGCACTATGGCTCATGCCTGTAATCCCAGCATTTTGGGAAGCCAAGGTGAGTGGATCACTTGAGGTCAGGAGTTCAAGACCAGCCTGACCAACATGGTGAAACTCCATCTCTATTAAAAAAATACAAAATTAGCCGGGTGTGGTGGCACACGCCTGTAGTCTCAGCTACTAGGGAGACTGAGGCAGAAGAATCGCTTGAACCCGGGAGGAACAGGTTGCAGTGAGCCGAGATCGTGCCACTGCACTCCAGCCTGGGCAACAAGAGTGAAACTCCATCTCAAAGAAAGAGAGAAAGAGAAAGAGAGAAAAATAAAGAAAAAGAAAGAGAGAGAGAGAGGGAAGGAGGGAGGGAGGGAGGGAGGGAGGGAAGGAAGGAAGGAAGGAAGGAAGGAAATGGAGTGCATTTTATATTATTTGGAAACCTTATATTTGACTCCTCTAAAATTCAGAAATGGTTTTATATTGTACAACCATTTCCCTCAAATATTTGGTAATGGGGCTAACATAGTCTATCCTTACTTCAAAGTAGTCTGGGTTTTTGCTCACTGGATACATGAACGTGTTGAGATATTTAATCACTACTTCTTGTGTCATACTTCCCTCTTTCTGTCACAGATGGATGGGAAATGAGCTGATAAAATATACATAATTAATAGATAAGATACATTGAATAATATTACAAATACATGTAACTGGAAGAACAATAACACTACCACTCTGTCCTTCCCCACCAGTCTCACCATTTGGGAGTTTTTGCTAGGAGAGAAAAGTGGTTAATCCTCACTTAGCTTCTCACCTCAAAGATTACAGATCATTCTGCCCTGGTGTTTGATAAGGCCTCCAAAATAAAAAAAGCTTCTGCCAGCTTTTTGTGTAGGCAAAGTGTGGCCATCTTTGTGGTAGGTGGTTCTGTAAAGGACCTGCTATTTATGCCTCTGGTCCCCACCCCACCCCACACCAAGGAAACAGTTTGAAAGAGGAAGGAGAGGCGGGGTGCGGTGGCTCACACCTGTAATCCCAGAAGTTTGGGAGGCCAAGATGGGTGGGTCACTTGAGGTCAGGAGTTCAAGACCAGCCTGGCCAACATGGTGAAACCCTGTCTGTACTAAAAATACAAAAATTAGCTGGGTGTGGTGGTGTGTGCCTGTAATCCCAGCTACTTCGGAGACTGAGGCAGGAGAATCACTAGAACCTGTGAGGCTGAGGTTGCAGTGAGCCACGATCACGCCATTGCACTCCAGCCTAGGCGACAAGAGCGAAACATCGTCAAAAAACAAAACAAAACAAAACACAAGGAAGGAGAAACAAAATACTGGCACTCATTTTGCTTAATAATATAAGTTGGCCAGCTTGGCAAGTTTTGCAAACTTTGGAAAATGTTTCTCTTCCTCACTATGAATTAGATTAGACTGTCCTTGATAATTAATGGGGACCCATGGGAGATGGTGCTAATCTGGGAGGAGCAGATTATATTCTAAGGGTACAGGCTCTTGGATCAGGCTATGTGGGATTAAATCTACCATTGACTAGCTGTGTGACCTTGAGCAACCTTGAGGTTGCTAGGTGTGTATCACCTCTGAGACTCAATTATGACATCTATAAAATATTGATAAAATAAGTCCCTAAATGATTAAATTGTTGTGAACACTATATTGCTGTATGCCATTGAATCTAAGAAATAATAAATTGCAAGATAGACCATTGTTGTGTGTAGGACTAACAAATTTAAAAAAGGTTACCCCTAAACGCTATACACTAATTATTTTAAGACACAAATTGATTTTAGAAATGTTAAAATGTGAAATGTCATCTCAGAATAAATTAAATAAAGTAGTAGTTCATACTGATGAGTTGCTTAGATCAATACTTGGCATATAGTAAACGATCAATGTTTCCTGTTATGGCGTGGAATTTTCCTGAAGGAAGGTAGTAATTTCCAGCTTGAAAATGGAGGCCTTTTAGAAAGGACGCCCGTAGCCTTCAATAGAAAAGAGTAAGAATAGGAACTGGTGCATGCTCACAAAAAACGTTGTGTAGGGGGTTATTTTTTTCCTGCTTTTCTGCTACACAACACAAGACCAAGCCATTGTTAGTGTAGAGTTTTGCATTTCTTGATCCCTGATGGAATTCTCTTAGTTACCCCCAATCCCAACCCTCCAGTAAAGGCCAGTATTCCTACAGAACTCTCTGATGGAGTTGTGGGAATTATAAGGGTGAGCAGTAAGGGGAGGAGAGCCTGCTCCATGTTTGGTGTGGGGCTGAAGCCCCTGCTGAGGGGCAGCAGCACACGAGGAAGAGCCATTGTCCAATAAATGGGTAATTGTCCAGTAAATCCATGTGGTGACAAGCTTAGTGAACAGTGGCCTGGGTGAAAGAACCACTGAGAGTGGTCAAGAGGGATCTAAACCCAGAGAAGTGATTACCCAATAGACTTCTAACTTAGGAGTAAATGTGAGAGGCAAAATCTCTTTTCCCAGAATTTTACCAAAAATTGACTCTTGCAATGGCAGAAGTGGCTAATACTTAAGTCACGTAGATGAGAAAATTATAAGACAATATACACAATCTAGATTGGTGTTCACTGAATCATGTCAATGCGTTTGCCACATTTCTTCTAAAAGAACATTTTTCTTATTTTATCATTTCTGAAATCAGTAGTAATAACAATAGCTAACACATACAACTTAGTGTGTTCTGGGTGGTATTCTAAGTGCATTGTTGGTATTAAGTCATTTGTAACTCAGTGAGTTAGCAACAGTTATTATCCCTCATTTAACGGTTGAGGAAACTGAGGTGTGAAAAATTTGCTTCTCCAAGGTGTCACACATTCACAAATACACACACATACACACACACATACACACACCTTTCTATTAAGTGGTAGAGGTCGGCAGTATGATCCTAACCGTTGCATGTTCATACTATTTTACAAGACCGTATGATCTAAAATCTTTTGGTAGCTTAGAATTTATGTACCCCTAAATATGTACACCTACTGTGTACTCACAAAAATTAAAAATAAAAAAATAATTTAGGATATCTGTTATGGTGGTTAAATTGTGCCTGTAGTGCAATTCCAATTTACGTTCCTACATCCTGGGAACTCGGAGAACCAGTATAGAGTGATGACAGGAAGCAAGGGCTCTGGCTTCACACCTGCATTGGAATCCAAGTTCTGACACAAACTAAGCAAGCTTGAGCAACTTTTTAAAAGTTAAACATTTTATTGTCAAAGAGTTGTAGAGTGAAGAACAGTTGTAAAACATAATATAAAAGATCCTATGTGAAATATCCTGTGTGGCTTTTACTTGGTTATCCCTAATTATAATATCTTGCACATTATATTCAAACATTATAAGGAGGATTTTGTTCCAATGAACCTATCTAATTCAGATTTTCCAAGTTTAATTTATACTCATGTGTATGTATATATTTAGTTAAATGCAATTTTTGCACATATAGATTAGTGTGTCTACCATGACAGTTAAAATACAGATGTTACATGACCACAAAGATCTCTCCTGTTGACCTGTAATAAAAACATCCAACTTCCTCTTGTCACCCTGTCTCATACCTAACCATTAATCTGTTCTTCATGTCTATAATTTTTTCATTTCAAGAATATTATGCAAATATAATTGTATAGTATTTAATCCTTTCGAACTAGCTTTTTCAGCCAGCATAATTCCTTAATGATCCATCTAAATTATTGCATATTGCAATAGTTTGTCACTTTTTATTACTAATATATATTGTTGATTTATTTATGGTTGTGGACATCCCACAGTTAGTTTCACCATTCACTGATTGAGAGATATTGTTGTTTACAGTTTGGCGCTGTTATGAATAAAATTGCTGTGAACACTGGTGTACAGGATCTGTGTGAACATAAGTTTTCATTTCTCTGGGATAAATGCCCAGGAGTGCAATTTCTGAACTATAATGGTAGTTTCATATGTTGTATTTATGGTGTCATTTATTTTTAACTTTGTTTTTAATTGACAATTAATATTTGTATATATTTATGGGGTACAATATGGTGTTTTGATATATGCTTACAATGCAGAGTGATTAAATCAGGCTAATGAATCTGTTACCTCATATTTTTTGTGGTGAAAACATTAAAATCCACTATTTCAGCAATTTTGAAGTATATGATGCATTATTATATATTATGGTCACCACTATGTACAATAGATCACTAACGCTTCTTCCTCCTACCTAACTAAAAATTTGTAACCTTTGATCAACATCTTTCTTTCCCCTGTAGGACCCTTCCCCCATTTCTCTGGTAATCTTCATTATAATCTGTATTTCTATGAGTTCAGCTTTTTTAGATTCTGTCCATCATCAGATGAATAAATAATTAAAATGCAGTCTATACCTGCTGGGTTCAAGCGATTCTCATGCCTCAGTCTCCTGAGTAGCTGGGACTACAGGCGCCCACCACCATGCTCGGCTAATTTTTGTATTTTTAGTAGAGAAGGAGTTTCAACATGTTGACCACGCTGGTCTCAAACTCCTGACCTCAAGTGATCAGCCCTCCTCGGCCTCCCAAAATGCTGGGATTACAGGTGTGAGCCACCGTGCCTGGCTCCTTTAGCTTTTAAGAAGAGAAAGAATAGAAAGTATGCTCACAACCAAGTGAAGTTGAACTTGAACTCCTAGTTAGAGGATGGTTCTAATGTTAATTCACGTAAAGGAATTGTGATTTTTTTTTTTTTCTGCTCCCACTCCAATCCATTTTTCTCCCACACAGAATATTCCCAACTCTTCCTTCTTGAACCTTTGTAACATTACTGGCATTCGTTTCTCTTATCCATAAGCTCTAATCATCCAATGTTTCTTGTTGCTGTTATTATATTGAACAAATATTTATTAGATCGGTCAGGAATAGGAAGAATAAATAATTTTGTTTAACTTTCATTTTTTCCTTCTCTAATGTACTTCCTTTCTTTATGTAGATCTAAGTTTCTGACTTACATCATTTTCTTTTTCTCTGAAGTCCTTCTTTTGACATTTCTTGCAAGGCAGATCTACTGGCAGCAAATTCCCTCAGCGTGTTTGTCTGATAAAGTTTTCATTTCTCTTTTACTTTTGAAGGATAATTTCACCGATACAGAATTTTAGGTTGGTGGATTTATTTTTTCTCTCAAAATTTTAAATATTTCAGTACACTCTTTTCTTGCTGGCATGGCCCAATCCATTTTATGCTCTTTTTTCTTCTGCTCTGTCACTGTGAAGTTGACCCCTATAAATTGCATTTCCTTAGCTCCCTTGCCGACTAGTCCCCTGTTGGTTTTGGCCAATGGAAGGCGTAAACATAAGACAGAAAGGCAGAAAGAGAGCAGATCTGGGACATTTCTTTTACATTGACCTCCACTCTCTTTGTGCCTTATTTCTCACTATGGCAGCTTATATCCCTAACTATCCTGTTAAGAATCTCCTCTATGGCTCTATCTCTTACTGGATTTAGAAAATCCTACTTCCTTCACTTGACTCTTCAGGCATGGTAAGGCCGGGAGAGGTATATTACAATTGCCTACTGGAGGTTGTCTCTAGAAGCCTCAATAGCCCCTTTTGGTTTCTTTAAGCCCATTCACACCTCTGAAAGTAGTCCCTTTGTACTGTTTTATTGAACCATCCATGTTGAATTCTATTTCTTGCCAGGGACATGGCTGATAAAGGGAGATAAGAAAAATCAGTAATTTCTCCCTTTGAAGTAACAAAGTATAAGATGAAAGTGAATGAAATTCATAGTTACTTTAAGAAAACGTGTTTGTGTATATATAAACAATTTCTATTTCTCATGGCTATATCTGGTGGGTTTTAGTACAAAATACTCACTAGAACTTGAGATTAAAGTTTGCCACTCCATACTGATTTGCATATGGACTGTTCACTCAAGAAGTAAGGGTTGAAGAAATGTGGAATGTCTTATCATTTAAATCAGGAATCATATAATGATTCAACTGGTGACAATGTACTCTATCATAAGAGCCCTAAAGTTGTGCATATGACTGCTTGTGTATGTATGTGTAAGTCACTCCACGCACATACACACTTCACCCTTAAGTTCTGAGTTTACAAAGCTAAACTAAATTCAGTTACTAAAAATATCAAATTTGTGTAATTTTCATGTATTTCTATGCAAGCACATCATTACTGAAAGGCCCTATTATACTGTTGCAAAACATTCATGAAGTACCAAGGTGCCTGATTCCAACTGTTTTTTGTTTTTTGTTTTTTGTTTTTTGTTTTTTTTGGCTATTGTGTTTCTAACGTAGCACATGAACTAGCACATTTTCTCATGATACTTAACTAAGGATACTTTTTTTAAAATCTAGAGTATTACATGCTCTTTGCATACCTACCTCTTAAACTGATTTGTTTTGGATTCTGGAAAACTTAGCACCTTGGTTAAGTGGCTTGTGAAGAAATTTTGATATACACATCCACCTCACATAGATCTAATAACTATGTGTTTGGCTAGTATTTTGTGGAAACAAATAATTAAAGAGAAAGAAAAGTTGGATTTCCCTAAGAATACTACATCACATAGAGATTGGGTAATTACTGGAGACAAAAAGGCCTGTCAATAAAGGTCAAATATATGCAACTTCCTCCTTTTGCTGAAAATCTGTTATTCCATTAGATGTAATATCTAATATCCATTAGATATTAAAAGAATATTGTACTTTCCAATAATTATATTGTTATAATGCAGGGGATATATTTCTCACCAATGACTATATCCTCAATATATGATGAAATAAAATATATATTTATTTAAAAATGCCTTTAGGGTTTTAAGATACTTAAGAATTCATTTCTTGTTCACTTTTAAATTTAGTGCTCTTAGTTCTAAGAATTTGTCGTCTGTTTTATGATACAGGTTAATATTGCAATATAAGCAAGGACCAGTCTTCATTTTACCACATGTATCATAAAACTGTAGGCTAAAGAAAAGTAATTAAAAAAGTGCTCTGATGCATGACTTTAATGTAATTAAAATATATTTTGCATTGATGAAAAATTATAGGTCTCTATCAATTCTTCTATAAATAATTATAACCTTATTACTTAAAATTATTTCAACATCATACTCATATGGTATATATTTAGCTATAGTCATTTAAGTTTTCAAAATCTGCTTTCTTTTCTAAATCATAATTTTAGACCTTTTGCTATGTTCACATTCTTTGTGTAATCACATGCATAACAGACAATAACACATTGTAAATATATTAGAAATATGAAAACACAATCTAATCTCAATGCTAAATATTGTTGAAAAACACAGCATGATAAAAAAATTAAAGAACTTATAAATGGAGAGATATACTCTGCTAATGGATTGGAATACTCAACATGGTAAAGATGTCAATTATCTCCAAATTAATCTATAGCTTTAATGCATTTCTACTAAAATACCAACAAGGTCTTTTTAGTAGACTTGGATAAGCTAATTCTAAATTTATATGGAAAAGCACAAGCCTGATAATAGCTAATGCAATCTTGACAAAGAAGAATAAAGTTGGAAGAATCATTCCACTGAATATTAAGGCTTATTATCTAGCTACAGTAATCAAGACAGTGTGGAATTGGGGGAGAGATAGACACATAGTTCAATGCAATAAAATAGACCTGCGCAAATATGTGCAAACTAATTTTTTAAAAAGTTGTGAAAGCAATTCCAAGGAAGAATTTTAACAGCCTCTCAATTTCTATAGCCTTTTCAACAAATGGTGTGTATTTTTTCTAAACGAGTGGTGTTTGATCAAGTAGACATCTAAAGGCAAAACAAACAAAGCCCACCCACAAACATATAAGTAAATAAATAGAGCCTCAACTTAAGTCTCATGCCTTATTGCAAAATTATCTCAAATGTCAAATATAAAACATAAAACTATAAATGTTTTAGAAAAACATACTAGGAGAAAATTTTGTGACTGAGGCAAAGACTTTTTACACTTTACACAAAAGGCACAATCCATAAAAAAGAAAAACTGATAAATTGGACTTCATTAAAATTAAAACTTTTGACCTGAAAAGGATCCTGTTAAGAAATGAAATACAAGGTACAGAATGGGAGAAAATATTTCCATATCTGTTGCAAAAACAGGGGCTACATATAAAGAACTTAGAAAACTCAAAAGTAAAAATCCAAAAATAAATTAATTAGAAAATGAGCAAAAGGCACCAAGAGACATTTTACTAAAGAGTATATAGAAATGACAAACATATGGAAAAGATATTAAATATCACTAGACATCAGGGAAATACAAATTAAAACCACAGTGAGATAAAACTACACATTTGTCAGAGTGTCTGAAATAAAAAATAGTGACACCACTACCAAATACTAGCAAAGATGTGGAGAAATGGGATCACTCATGCATTACTGGAAAGAATATCAGTCTGGAAAATAGTTGGGAAGTTTGTTAAAAACAAACAAACATTGTGTATGTTTACCACTCCAGCCTGGGCAACAGAGTGAGACCCTGTCTCAAACAAAAAAACAAAGAAAAAAGCTGAAGAAACATTTTTTTAAATGGGGAATATAGGTGGAAGTGAGAGTCTGATACCCTTTTTCTTTTCTAATGTATTTAACTGCTGCTCTTATCATTGCTTCTACTGAAAAATGTGTTATATTTTTGCTAACCGCCCTTCTAGGAGCAAATTGTACTCTCAGATTTCCCGGTTTCCATATTGAGATTTTATTGAAGTAGCCCTTTCCCAAGTCCTTCCCCTTTTTATTTTAAATATAGAGATTTTAACCTATTTCTAATCTTACTCTCTTCTCCAAGTTCCTAAAGGTATTACCTCAGAATATTAAAATCCTTAAATGTACCTCATTTGCTAACATGGAGAGAAAGACATGTACCTTGGAAGATAATTTGTGATAGAAAAAGCATAGGATCTAGAACTAGATGTACCATATGACCCAGCCATCCCATTACTGGGTATATACCCAAAGGATTATAAATCATGCTGCTATAAAGACACATGCACACGTATGTTTATTGCAGCACTATTCACAATAGCAAAGACTTGGAATCAACCCAAATGTCCATCAGTGACAGACTGGATTAAGAAAATGTGGCACATATACACCATGGAATACTATGCAGCCATAAAAAAGGATGAGTTTGTGTCCTTTGTAGGGACATGGATGCAGCTGGAAACCATCATTTTTAGCAAACTATCACAAGAACAGAAAACCAAACACCGCATGTTCTCACTCATAAGTGGGAACTGAACAATGAGATCACTTGGACTCAGGAAGGGGAACATCACACACCGGGGCCTATCATGGGGAGTGGGGAGGGGGGAGGGATTGCATTGGGAGTTATACCTGATGTAAATGACGAGTTGATGGGTGCAGCACACCAGCATGGCACAAGTATACATATGTAACAAACCTGCACGTTATGCACATGTACCCTACAACTTAAAGTATAATAATAATAAATAAATTTAAAAAAAAATAAAAATAAATAAATAAAAAAAATAAATAAAAAGTTAAAAAAAAAAAAAAAAAAAAAAAAGCATATGCCTACACACGCACACACACATTAAACTTGGGTTCAGTAACATCATACTTCTCAGTATCCCAAATAAAGTTAACTCTAAAGATTCACCATAAGATTTTCAATACTTTAAAAATGTTTAAGGAAATATAAATGCTTTAGGTTGTTTAGACATCAATTAAATCCAGCATATACTTTAAGCACTAATCTTTAATATGATATAGATTAGAGGCTATCTTTCAAATAACCAGACTTCACAATGTTCAAACATTTTATAAAATTGAACAGAATTTTGGGACGTAAACGAATATGAAACTTTTTTTATCCTCCTTTAAATTCAACCCATTTGTGAGACCTCATTTAAAGTCAAATCAAATATTTTCTCTGATTTTCATTAACAGACTCCGACTTTCAGGCTTCAGTGAGTAAGTATATTGATTGTGGAGCTCAGAAAATTTTGAACCAAATTATAAATGGTCTTTATTTGTGTTTTCTTTCCATTTATTTTAAAGCATTTTATATTGAGATATTCAAAATAGGATGCCACTCAAAGACTCAATCTCTCTCTCTCTCTCTCTTTCTTTCTCTCTCTCTTTCTCTCTCTCCCTCTCTTTTAAAACTTAGAGAAAATAGCAAGTGCAGCTTCGTCTGCTACATAAATCCTCTCGAAGCTTCTCTCCTTTCTAGATGAAGATTTGATTTGTCAGGAAGCAAATGAAGCTTAAGCTTTTGGGCCCCTTTGTTTCATAGAACTCTTCAAAAGTATGTTCAGAACTTTCATATAATCACATGCTCGAAAAATATGCAAAACTAAGAATAGCTTCGAGTTTTAGGCACCGCAGTCCTTGGATCTTCTGTTCTTATCAATTGTTTCTTAAGATGACACATTAAACCTTCACAAAAACCTTATCAGGATGAAAACTTAACCTTGCCATGGAAAAAACTGGTGGTTTTAAGAACAGAGTAAAAAAGAATTAAAACAGGGAGGGGATTTTTTTCTTTTGCTTTTTTAAAGAAAGAAATTAGGAAAGGATTTTAATTTGAGCCTACAAGTTTGCTGAAACTGCAGTCTGAAATGTCATCCACATAGATTTATATTGTTTTCTTTACTCTTTCTTGTGTAATAATAACTTGGTCCAGGCTTTCAATAAATAAACTTATGAAATAGTTTTGAATATTAATAACAAAATGGCATTCAGAGCCTGTTTTTACAAGATTCTAAATATTTTGTTTAAACGATACTCAGAATTCTGATTTGCATATTTAAAGTTTTCCAGAATACATTATATAATCTAGTTGCAGTAGCCTTTTAACAAAAAAAAGCAAGTGCAACAGTTTTAAACATGACATTGATGCCACCTAATCTCCATCAGGCTTTGCAATGTGGTTTTATCTTATATTTATTTGTATACATGAAAGTCAATATCGTATATTAGGAGTCTGCAAACTTTGGCTCATAGACTAAACCCAGCCCACTATCTTTTAAAAAAAAGATAGATAGATAACTGTAAATTCACATGCAGTTGTAAGAAATAATACAGGAAGATCCTGTGTGCCATTTTACCCAGTCCCTCCTTAAGGTAAAGTCACAGAACTATAGAATAATATTACAACAAGATATTGACATCAGCACAGATAAAATACAGGGTATTTCTATCACCACAAGGATCACTCTTGTTGCCCTTTCATGGTCAGAACCACATTTTTCCTGCCCTCAGGCACGCCTTAATCTCTAGCAACCACTAATATCTCTATATGTATAATTTTATCATTTCAAAAGTGTTATATAAATGAAACCCTATATTATGTAGCTATTTAGGACTAGCCTTGTTCACTCAGCATAATTCTCTGGAGATTCTTCCAGATTTGTATTGTGCATCAACAATGTGTTCCTTTGTAGTACTGAGTAGTATTCCGTGGTATGAATATGCCAGTTTGATTAACCATTTGCCTGTTGAAGGACATCTGGGTTGTTTCCAGTTTCTGCCTATTACAAATACAGCTGCTATGAAGACTCATGTACAGTTTTTTTATGAACAAATTTTCGATTGTCCAGGATTAATGCAATGGAATGAAATTTCTGGGCTGTGTGTTAGTTATATGTTTAGTTTTTTACAATGCACCAAACTTTTACAGAGTACCCTTACCATTTCATGTTCCCACCAACAATATGTAAGTGATCTCATTTCTCTGCATTCTTGCCAGTGTTTGATGTTGTCACTATTTTTTAACTTAACCATTCTAATACGCACATGGCTGTATCATATTGAGGTTTTAATTGGCATTTCTGTGAATTTTTTAACTTAGCCATTCTACTATGCACAGAGTTATATCGTATTGAGTTTTTATTTCGAATTTCCCTAATGGCCAATGATGTTGAACATCTTTTCATAAGCTTATTTAGCATCTATGTATTATCTTTGGTGAAATGTCTCCGTGTCTTTTGCCCATTTTTCTAACGGATTTTTTGTGTTTCTGTTTTGTTTTACTTTTGGGTTGCATGAATTCTTCATCTAGTCTAGATACTAGTACATGGTCAGATATATGGTTTGCAGGTATTTTTCTCGATGTGCAGCTTGTCTCTTCATCCTCTTGGCAGCGTCTTTCTCGGAGCAAAATTTAAAAATTTTGTATGTCAAATTTATCAAATTGTTTCTTTTAAGGCACACGATTTTAATGTCAAATCTAAGAACTCCCCCTAGCCTTTGATCCTGAAGACTCTCCTATATGTTTTTGTAAAATATTTATTGTTTTGTGTTTCACATTTAAATACATCATCTATTTGTATTTAATTTTGTATAAGGTGTGAAGTTATGTCAAGGTTCTTTCTCTTCTTTTTTCTTTCCATTATTTTTGTCCACTTGTTCCAGCACCCATGTGTTGAAAAGACTATCTTTGCTCCACTGAATTATTTTGCACCTGTGTCAGAATCAGTTGAGCATATTTTTGTGGGTGTATTTCTGAAGTCTCTATTCTGTTCCATTAATCTGTGTGTCTATCCCAACACCAACACCACACTATCTTGATTACTGTAGCTATTTAATAAGTCTTCAGTCTGGTAGACTTATTCCTCTTACTTCATTCTTCCTTTTCAACATTGTTTTAGCTATTCTAAATCCATTGCCTTTTCACATAAATTTTAGAGTGATCTTTCCTACACCTAAATCCCAAAAATATTGCAGAGATTTTGATAAAAATTGTGTAAAATGTATAACAGTTTGGGTAAAATTGACATTACTGTGTTGAATCTCTCAATCCATGAACACAATATATTCATTAGTTTAGATGTTCTATGATTTACTTCTAAAACTTTTTTTGCTTTCACCATGTAAGTACACATCTTGTTAGATTTATATTTAATTTTTGTGACATAGTAAAATATACTATATTTTAAATTTCCATGTCCATATGTTCATTATTAATTCACAGAATGCACCTGATTTTTAATAGACTTTATTTTTGGAGAAGCTTTATGTTCACAGCAAAATTGAAAGACAGAGATTTCCCATCTACCCATTGTGCTCGCATGAGCATGGCCTCTCCCATTATTAATAACTCTCACCAGAGTGGTACATTCGTTACAATAAATGAACCTACATCAACACATCATTATAATTCAGATCCATAGGTTCCATTAGAGTTTACTCTTGTTGTTGTGTTTTCTATGTGTTTGGACAAATTTATAGTGACGTGTATCTACTATGATAGTATCATACAGAGTAGTTTCACTGACCTAAAATATTTGTGCTCTGCCTAGTCATGCCTCCCTCCCAACTAACCCCTGGCAATCACTGATATTTTTACTATCTTCATAATGTTACCTTTCCTGGATGTCATATAGTTGGAATCCTACAGTATATAGAAGCATTTTCAGATTGGCTTCCTTCAGTTAGAAATAGGCATTTAAGTTTCCTTAGTGTATTTTCATGTCTTGATAGCTCATTTCTTTTTAGCATCTATAGTCTGAATGTACCAGTTTATTTATCCATTCACCTACTGAAGAACATCTTGTTTCCAAGTTCAGGCAATTATGAATAAAGCTGCTATAAACATCCATCTGCAGGTTTTTGTGTGGACATAAGTTTTCAGCTCATTTGGGTAAATACCAAAGAGTTTAATTACTTGTTCATATAGCAAGAGTATGTTTAGTTTTGTAAAAAATCCTCAAACTGATTTTCAGTGGTTCTACAAGTTTACATTCTCACAAGCAATGAACAAGAGTTCCTATTACTCCGTATGTTCACCAGCACTGGGTGGTGTCAGTGTTCTGAGTTTTGGCCATTCTAAGAGGTATGCAGTAGCATCACATTGTTGTTTTAATTTGCAATTTTCTGATGACATATGATGTGGAGCATCTTTTCATATGCCTGTTTCCCATCTGTATATCTTCTTTGGTGAGTTATCTGTTAAGGTATTTTGCCCATTTTTAAAATAGAGTAGTTTGTTTTCTTATTGTTGATTTTTAATAGTTCTTTGCATATTTTGGATAACAGTCCTTTAACTGATATGTCTTTTGCAAGTATTCTCTCCTATTCTGTGGCTTGTCTTTACATTCTTTTGACAATGTCTTTTGCAGTGTAGAATTTTTTTAATATTAATGGAGTCCTGCTTATCAATTATTTCTTGCATAGGTCATGTCTTTGGTGTTATATCTAAAAAGTCATCACCAGACCCATATCGATTTTCTCCTATGTTATCTTCTGTGGGTTTTATACTTTTGCATTTTACGTTTAAGTTTCTGATCCATTTTGAGTTAATGTTTGTGAAAAGTATAAAGTCTGTGTCTAGATTCACTGTTTTGCATGTGGCTGCCTAGTTGTTCCAGCACCATTTATTGAAAAGGTTGTCTTTGCTCCATTATCAAACATCAGTCAGTTGACTATATTTATGTGGGTTTATTCCTGGGTTCTCTATTCTTTTCCATTGATCTATTCTTTTGCCAGTAAGACACTGTCTTGGTTACTGAAGTCTTGAAGTAGAGCAGTCTCAATCCTCTGACTTTGTGCTTGTCCTTCAATATTGTTTTTGTTTGTTTGTTTGTTTGTTTGAGATGGAGTCTCTCTCTGTCACCCAGGCTGGAGTGCAATGGCATAATCTCGGCTGATTGCAATCTCCGCCTCCTGGGTTCAAGCAATTCTCTCATTTCAGCCTCCCAAGTAGCTGGGATTACAGGCCCGTGCCACCACTCCCAGGTAATTTTTGTATTTTTAGTACAGACGGGGCTTCACCATGTTGGCCAAGCTGGTCTCATACTCCTGACCTCAAGTGATCTGCCCGCCTCAGCCTCCCAAAGTGCTGGGATTACAGGTGTGAGCCACCAATCCAGCCCTTCAATATTGTTTTGGCTATTCAAGATTTCTTGCCTTTCCATATCATTTTTAGAATCTCTTTGTTAATATCTGCAAAATAACGACTGAGATTTTGATTGGGATTGCATTGCATTGAGTCTATAGATCAATTTGAGAGTAACCGACATATTAACAATATTGAACCTTCCTATCCATGAATATGGATTATCTTCTGTGATTTCTTTCATCAGAGGGTTGCAGTTTTCCTCATATAGATATAGTATGTATTTTGCTAGTTTTAGATCTAAGTATTTAATTTGTGGGGATGCTAATGTAAATGGTTACAATCAATTTTTGTTTATCTTGCATCCTGCTACCTTGATGAATTCACTTATTAATAATTTCTAGGAGATTATTTATAGATACCTTGGAAATTTTTTTTCATGCCATCTACATATAAGGGACAATTTTATGTTTTCCTTTCCTGTCTGTATGGATTGATTTACTTGTCTTGCCTCATTGCACTGGCTAGAACTTTTAGCAGTATGTTGAATAAGAGTGGTGAGTGTGTACATTCATGCCTTGTTCACAATATTAAGGGGAAAGCATTTAATACTTCACTATTAAGTATGAAGTTAGCTGTAGGGTTATGTAGATGTTGTTTATTAAGATAAGGAAATTCTCCTTTAGTCCTATTTCTCAGACACATTGTTTCAAGATTAGATATATTAGTTTGTCAAATGCTTTTAGTACATTTATTGATAAAATTGTGTGATTTTTCCTCTATACCTGTTAATATGGTAGATTGTAGTGACTGATTTTCAAATATCGAGCCAGATTTACATCCTGGAAATAAACCCCAAGTGATCCATTAGTACATTGCTGAATTTTATATGCTGAAATTTTATTAATAAATTTTGCATTAATATTTGTAAGGAATATGGATGTATATTTTTCTTCTTTTGTACTGTTTTTCTGGCTTGGGTAACAGGCTATTGCTGGACTCAACATATATACTCAGAATTGTTGTCTTCCCCTCCATGTTCTGGAAAAGAATGTGTAGAATTGGTGTTAATTTTTCACAAGTTTGGCATATTATTCCAATGCATTTGTAGAAGTTTGTTTTTGTAGAAGTTTTTAAATTATGAGTTATATTTCCTTAATAGTTATACTAATTGTCTAGTATATCCAAATTACTATTAAATAGTCAAACTCTAGGCTATTGAAATTACCCATTTTATTGATTTACAGTAGTTTGTGCCTTTTAAAGAATCAATCCATTTCATCTAAATTATTAAATACTTGTGCTAAGAATTGTTCATAGTAATCCCTTATTGTCTTTTTTTTTTTTGTATTTTCCAGGCCTGTAGTAATATTCCCTACTTCATTTCTGATACTGGTGACTTGTGTCCTCTCAATTTTTTCTTTATCACTTAGCACATTGTCAATTTTATTGACCTTTTTGAAAAAATAGCTCTTTGTTAATGAATCTTCTTTACTGTTTTCCTGCTTTTATTTTCATTAGATTTTACTCTTTATTATTTTCTTCTAGAGGTGAGAATTTTGATTATTGATTTGAGACTTTTCATCTTTTCTAGTATATGCATTTGGGAGCAGCTTTTTAAAACACAATGCTTAATTTAACCTAAATGACACTATTTTACAGTAGGCAGTACATATGCTGTTATCTTTAAAACCTGGTCTTGCTATTAGGTACCTCCCTGAGATAAGAGTCTTCAAACTTATTCAAGTTCTTCAATTAGCAGGTCAATTAAAATGTCAACTTTTCTTTTAATATACCCAAGGTATAATCTATTTGAGGGCAGGGACCTGAAGTTGTTAGCTCATATCGTTAATGTAGAAAATCTGGCCCTAATAAATGTTTCATAAATAAATATACGTTTATTCCATGGACCAGTTCCATTGTTTTAAATGACAATTTGTTACTATGGTCATCCCATAGTACCAAGGTTCATAATTTATTTTAGCATACACTTGCAAAGAGATTTGGTTTGCTCAAATCTCAAAAATTCAAACTTTATTTTAAATTTTATGATGATCTGGATCATAAGTTTCTTTATTTCCCTCTCGTACCTGTTTCCTTTTTTCCAACTGATATCATTAAACTCCTATTATACCCAACGTACTTTTGAGAGCTAAAGTTGTCAACATAATATAAATAGCAATTAATTCTTAATATCAAGAAGTTTACAGCTGAGTAGTAAAGGTGCATTCATATTGTTAGATCCAACTACAAGTGGTAGTGAGGGGAAGCTAAAATAAAATCTTCATAAAGGAAATTTAAACAAAGCCCAGAAGAATGAGGGAGCATACAATACACAAAGGATAAAATACAAAGAAATTGCAAGTAGATATAATTTTATTCACACAACAAAATGACAAGCAATAGTGATGAAGTAACTAAAAAGGAAGACACAACTGTTTTGATGGAGCTTGCCTTCTATCAGGTAAGAAACACCTCAAACATATACCCAATTTATTTATCACACACGCAAAAAGGGAGTAAAGCTACGTGCTCAGAAAACATGTATGATGAATTTTTGAAATAATCTGAGATATAATAGTAGGAAAGCACATAACATAACTCACAGAAGTTCAGAGATGTAATGTAGGGTTGAAAATGAAGGCAAGGGCTACATTGCATAGGATCTATTCATGCTTGATCATATTTTCTACAAGGTATCACACTAGTACTGAGTATCCTTCCATGACTGAAATGGTAGGGGTGAGCCTGCTTGCTAAAAATTCTTCTGTTGTGTTAGTGGCAGTGGCTCTGCTCCTTACTACCACACCCATTTTGCAATTCTCTGCCCTGTTTTTTGCCCTGGAAAGCTTGTTTCTTCATTTGTATCACCAACGCCTCTTGTGCACTAACTTTCAGGAAATTATGTAACACCAGCTGGAGATCAGAGGGAAAGGAAAAAAAAGGTTTGGATATTTGTGTTCCACTTCACATATGGCTCACTAAGGTCCTAGTAGTGTCTGTCCTTTTCTATTGTTATTCTAACATTATTCCTTCACCTTGACATATTAGGCCTGGAGGTAGAAACAAATTGCCTCTCTTGCTGCTTCCTAGGTGACTCATCATCCCTTATTTGTTCTCATCAGCCTTCCTATATGTTTATCCATAGTTCTTCCACTGAATTATTATCTGTTAAATGCTTTTGAATCTGCCACCTATATTTCCTACCAGGATCTTCACTAATACAGAATAAGAGATACAACTATTAAAACATGTTACTGATTCTCAGCTCACTAGCATCAATGCATTTACTTTCTTTGTACTCATAATACCTTTCTTACATGCAGAAATCTTTTAAAATCTTCATTAATCCCTATACATTTACCTCATAAAATGGTTGGGAATCAATCCGCAAAGTAAGGAGTCATTATTTTCACAACACAGGCAAATTAGTTTTGAGTTTTGCTTATATTTGATCTTGACTCTGTAGATAGTACTGATATGTAGTACCAAGTCCTGAAATCAAATCATTATGCAAATGTCATGGGCTTCATTGTTTATGGAAATGTGAGTTAAGATCTATTCTCACTTTTATGAGTTGTAGCTCTTTTTTTTGTCCAGTGGAAAAAAATCTGAACGTTTAAAAATGAACTCACAAAGTTCCAGATATCCATTTACTAATTCTAACGGGAATTAAGATGGTGTCAAGTAAAATTTATTTACACACACACACACAAATCTCTAAAGTATCAACCATAGGTGGAGTGGGGAACCCGGACCTTCATTCCCACCTGACAATAAGGCAGCACACTTCTACCTCTATCTTCCACCAGAATAGTCAGAAGGGGACTAGCTAAAATAGATTTAAATAAGATCCAGAGTCTGATAATGTAATATCCCAAATGCCAAAAAAGAAAATCTCAACTGTAATGAAAAAAGATAGTAGTCACTTATACTGACATGACAAAGATGGTGGAATTATCTCACAAGGATATTAAAGTAGCCATCCTGAAAATTGTTGAGTAAGCTATTTAAAACATTTTGCGACAAATAAAAAAATGGGAAAAGTCAGAAAGAAATAGAAGGCATAGAACAACATGGTATTTTAGAGCTAAAAATATCATAATCAAACAAAAATGTTCAATAAATGGTGTCAACAGTAGAATGGAGGTGAGGAGACAGGGGAAATCTGTGTGCAGAAAGGACAATAGAAATTACACAGTCTTAATAAGAAGAAAAATAAAGTGATTTTAAAAATAAAAATATTCTCAGTATCCTGTGGGATTATAATAAAAGATCTATGGTTTATGCCATCAGAGTTTCAAAAAGGGAGGGTATTGCTGAACAAGTACTCAAGCACATAACGATAAAAAAAATACCAAATTTTTACAAAATTTAAAATACAAAACCCTACAGATTAAAGGAGCTGAGTAAGTAGGATAAACCCAAGGAAACTCATGCTTAGACGCATCATAGTCAAATGTCTGAAAACTAGTTATATTTAAAAAAAAAAAAAAGTGTTAAAAACAGTGAAAGAGAAAAGACACTTTATAGGCAAAAAAGTTCAAATGACAGAGGATTTTTTATGTGAAACCATGAAAGCCAGAAGGAAGAAGTATGACATTTTTCAAGTGATGAAAGGAAAGAACTGTCAACTTCCAGAAAAAGAAGAGGAGGCAACACTTCCAAATGTACTTTATGAAGAATAAGTATTTTGACAATAAAATCAGGTAAGCACAGCAGAAAAGTCAACAAATTACAGACCAATAAAACTCATGGATATAGAGACAAAAAGTCTTTAACAAATTTTTACACATTATATTAAGAAGCTGAAGAAGAATGATCACTTGATCATATCAACTGATGGAGGGGAAAAAATGTTTGACAAAATTCAATACCCCATTTATGATAAAAGCTCTCAGAAAACTAACAATGGAGGAGAATGTCCTTAACTTGGAAAATAATAACTACAAAAATCTTATAGCTAACACTGTAATAACGATGAAAGAATTTATACCTTTCTTCCTAATATTAGGATTAAGGCAAAGATGGTTGCTTTTAGCCCTACTATTATTCATAGTATTGGAAGTTTTAGCCTGTGCAAAAATGCAAGAAAAGTAGATAAAAGCATACAAATCAGGAAGGAAAAGTCATACTGTCTCTATTTGCAGTTGTTGTGATTATCTATGTAAAATTCCAGGTATTCTACAAAGTTACTCTTAGAAATGATGACTTTGTTAAGGTGTTAGGCTACAAGATCAACTTATAAAAGTCAATTGCTAATCAATGAATATGAAGTTTCATTTATATAAGATGAATAAGTTCTAGAGATCTGCTGTACAACATTGTGTCTATATGTAACAATACAGCATTATAATGTAAAAATCTATTCATTGGATAGATCTCATATTAAATCTTCTTATCACAGTAAAATAATTATTAAAAGTTAATTGTATTTTTGTATACAAGCAGTGAACTACTGAAACCCAAAATTTTTCACATAATATCTTGCAGTCAGTCACTCCAAAACAATGAAATACTTATGAATCTAATGAAACACTTACAAGATCTATATACTACAAACTAAAAAGCTAAGGAAATAATTCAAAGACTTAAATAAACAGATATATACTGTATTAATGGAATTGGAGGATATAACATAGTAAATACATCGATTCCTCCAAAATTTATCTATAGTTTGAATGCAATTCCTATCAAAACATCAGTAAAACATTTTTGTCTATTTGGACATCCTCCAAATTGCTTGACTTCTATTTGTCTTATTTTTTCTGGTCCTAGTGCCTATAAACTATCCCATAAACTAACATGTTTTCCCATTGGACTTAACTAAAGAGATTTTTTAAAAACACGTAAGAAATATATGCCTTATAATATGGGTAACATTTCAACCAATGTGGATCACTGTGGAAAAAGGAAGTAGAAATGATCCAGAATTTTTCCCTAATCAATAAATTTGTGAATTTTTATACAAGTATATTACCTAATAGGCCTGTTTCTTTTTAAATTATTTGTCCTGTGAAGCTGCATTAATCATAATGCTTGGAATTATGTTAAATAATCAAACAAGTTGGGAAAATAGCCCTGCACTTCCAAAGTAATATAAAATAATGTCTTTAGGTTTCCAATTATTTAAGAATTAACTCTGTATTCACTTTTAGGTTTACCATATTCAGTTCTTTCTAATTAATACGCCATCTATTTAATAACACGAGGATGACTGGTTAATGTTGGAATATAATCATGGGCCAGTTTTTATTTTACAACGTGGATCATCTAAGTGTAGGCAAAAAAAGTAATTTAAAAAATGTGTATGAGTTCAATGTAATAAAAATTATGCTTTACATTTTTGAAAAATGTATGTCTAATTAATTAATCTTTAAACAATTGTAATGTTATTAAAATTTTTAAAATGTAATTTCAACTTTCATTTTGAAGTGAGGTACATGTTCAGGAGTTTGTTACAAGGGCATATTGTGTGATGTGGAAGTTTAGGGTACTGATGATCCAGTCACCCAGGTAGTGAGCATTTTACCCAATAGGTAGTTTTTCAGCCCACACTCCCTTCCCTCCGTTCCCCCTCTAGTAGTCCCCAGTATCGATTGTTCCCATCCTTATGTCCACTGTGTACTCAATGTTTTGCTCCCATTTATAAGTGAGAACACACAATATTTTGTTTTCTGTTCCTGTGTTAATTTGCTTAGGATAATGGCCTCCAGCTGCATTCATCTTGCTGCAAAGGACATGGTTGCATTCTTTTTTATGACCGTGCAGCTAACCAAGGAGGTGAAAGAACTATACAAGAACTACAAAACACTGCTGAAAGAAATCAGAGACAACACAAATAAATGCAAAAACATTTCATGTTCTTGGATTGGAAGAATAAATATTGTTAAAATGGCCATACTGCCCAAAGCAATTTACAGATTCAATGCTAATCTTATCAAACTACCAATGTCATTTTTCATTTTTCATTTTCATTAGAAAAAAATATTCCAAATTTGTATGGAGCCAAAAGAGCCCATACAACCAAAGCAATCTTAAGCTAAAATAGTGAAGCAAGAGGCATCCTACTACCTGACTTCAAACTATACTATAAGCCTACAGTAACCAAAACAGCATGGTACTGGTACAAAAACAGACCATAGACCAATGGAACAGAATGGAGAACCCAGAAATAAAGCCACACACTTATAACTGTTTTGTTGACAAAGTCAACAAAAGTAAGCAATGGGGAAAGGACTTCCTATTCAACAAATGGTACTGGAAAAACTGACTGGCCATGTGCAGAAGATTGAAACTGGACCACTACTTTTCATTATATCCAAAAATCAACTGACGATGGATTAAAGGTTTAAATGTAAGACCTCATACTGTGAAAAAAATCCTAGAAGAAAACCTAGGAAGTACCCTTTTTTACATTGGTCTTGGCAAAGAATTTATGACTAAGTCCCCAAAAGCCATTGCAACAAAAACAAAAATTGACAAGTGGGACTTGACTAAGCCAAAGAGCTTCTGCAAAGCAAAAGAAACTATCAACAAAGTAAATAGACAAAGATGGGAGAAAATATTTACAAAATATGCATCTGACAAAGGCCTAGTTTCCAGAATCTATAAGAAACTTATATCTACAAACAAAAAACAAATACATATCATTAAAAATGGACAAAGTTTATGAACAGACACTTTTTTCTTTGAGACAGGATCTTGCTCTTAGTCCAGGCTGAAGTGCAGTGGCACTCCATCTCTTAAAAAAATGAAAGTTTCCCTCCCCATGATAGGCCCCGGTGTGTGATGTCCCCCTGGAGGGATTGCATTGGGAGTTATACCTGATGTAAATGACGAGTTGATGGGTGCTGACGAGTTGATGGGTGCAGCACACCAACATGGCACAAGTATACATATGTTAACAAACCTGCACGTTATGCACATGTACCCTAGAACTTAAAGTATAATAATAATAAAAAAATTTTTTTTAAAAATGAAAGTTTCTTAAAAAGCAAAACAGGAAAAGAACTAGTTTTGGAAACTCTGCTGTTTTCCTTTTTTTGTGCAATCACATGCATAACAGACAGTAGTGCCATTAAATTAGAAATATGAATATATCTAATCACGATACAAAGCACTGTGTAAAAAAGCTGAATATGATGAAATAAATTAAAGATAACCTAAATATTGGACATACATACTATGTTAATGAATTCAAGGAATCAATATGGTAAAAACATCAATTCTTCCAAAATTGATTCATAATTTTAATACAATTCCTATCAAAATTCTACCTGAAAGATATTCTATAGATAGATCTGTACATCTATTTGTAGATAACCTTATTCTAAAATTTATATGGTAAATTATAACCACACTCTTAGGCATTAATCTAGAGAAATGAAAAATTAAAAACTACATGATTGTTTTGCAGCTTTTTTGTAGTGGCCAAACCCTGGAAACAATGAAAATATTCCACAGTATGTGAATAGTTAAAGTAACCATAGAACATCCATGCCATGAACTACTACTCAGCAATAAAAGGAAATAAGCTCTCAATGACAACTTAAATGGATCTCAAGTACATAATGCCAAAACCCAATCTCAAAAGGTTACATATCGAATCATTGCATTTATCTAATATTCTTAAAATGACAAAATTATAGTGATGGAGAACAAATTGATTGGTGCCAGGCTTTAGGGACGTTTAGGGAGGGTGACTGGTGTGACTATAAAGGGGTAGCATGAGGCAGATCTCTGTGGTGATGAAACAGGTGTTTATTTGTTGAAGTTGAGGTTACACAAATCTGTGATGAAATAGAAATATGTATGTACATATCAATGTCAGTTTCCTGGTTTTGATATTGAATTGTAGTTATTGTAGTTAATCTTTGGAAGAAACCGGGTGAAGGGTACATGGGATCTCTGTATACTATCTCTGCAAATTCCTGTGAATCTATGAGTATTTGAAAATAACAAGTTAAAATAAATTTTTAAAAATTCCGTGACAGTTATTAAAAATGGAAATTTGAGCAAGTTCTTTTATTATGGGTCTAATAAGACCTACGAGATATAGTTATTCTGAGGACTAAAGGAGAAAGATAAGTGATTACGGGACATAAGAAAGTACTGTGGTGACACAATCTGAACTGGAATTCATTATGTTTGGTCTAAATTTTATTTTACATGCCTTTCGCTTTTCCAGTTATTGTAGCATATATTTCCACCTGGATTATAAAATCTTAAGGGAAGTATATGCATTCCACACAATGCAGAAATCATTACAGGTGCCAAATAAATTCTGATTATCAACTAAGGCTGAATGGCAATTAAATGTATCTGAGGGCATTCAGATCTATTAGGATTTGGTGCTTTAGATATTACCCAGGACATATCTTTGTTACATTTAGAATCACAGTTGTTTTTAGAAACATACACTTTAGGGTTTCTCAAAGTTGACCATGCATTAGAATCACCGGTAAAACACAGAGTTATGTGTCCTAACCCCAGAATTTCTGACTTTTGAGGTCTCGTGTCAACTTGCATTTCTCGAAAGTTCCCATGTGATATTGATGTTGGCTTGGGACTGGCAAATTGTATTCATGCCTTGGCCTAAACAAGGGTTTATGTTTGTAGAAAACTCACAGTACAAGATATAAAGGGGACTTATACTCTGGGCAGTATTGTACCTCATAGCATAGAGGGACACTGATGCTAACATGTAGACTTAGAGCCAAATCAGCCCCACAACAATTGTTTTCATTTTTTTCATGTTGTTTTATGAAAATTTTGCTTATATGCATATTTAGACAACCACACAGAGGAAAGGAGGTGACCTAGGGAAAAGAATGTTTTCAATTAAAATTAAGCCTTATGTTTTATCTCATACACATTTTGCTGGGGAAAATAGCCATGTTATGACAATAATATTCTAAAATGCAAAATGTATAATTAACTATTAAGGTAAACATCACAGTCTGACTCTATAATTTTTTTTTATTTTTGTCTATTACTCATTTCAGTCACAAGCAGTTGAATGTTTGACATAGAAAAATGAGTCTGTCACTTTAACAAATGGTACAATAAAAACACTCAAACAAAAATTTTAGTAGGGATTATTATAACTATAAAAAGAATATCTTTCTTTAAAAAATGCTACCAATGTTTTCTATCAATTTGGGGCTCACCTGTTGCATAAAAGTAATAAGGAACAAGATGAAGAAGACTTCTATTGGCAAAGAATGATTTACATGCTGAATGACATAATACAACTGCATTCACTTAATACAGAAAAAAAAGAGCCTGTATTCAGAACCATTAAATGATCATTAACTCAATGTCTAAGAAAATGGTGTTTTAAGAATTGGCACCAGAGAAATGGAAGAAAGAATAATTTGTTAGTAAAGAAGTTTTATCATAATTCACAACTGAAATTTAGGATTTGAGAAAAATGTCTTTGCTCCATTATAAGAATATTCTTTATTTTAGCAGGAAAACATGTCCCACGAGACCTACACACACACATTCTGCCTTCAGAATTCAGCTGCTGTGTTCTGCTGCTGCTTCTCTTATTCAGACTGTTGGCATCATCAATACATGACTTTTGCAATCAAAAATCTCAAGGGGAAAAAATAACTTTGGTAGGCAGTGGATACATAACAAATGCATAGATTATTCTGGGCATTTCTTTTTATTTGGTAGAGTGAAATTTTTGGTGTTGTTGAGAGGATAAAAAAGGCATTTAAAAGTCAATTTTAAATCGGGATTTTCTGCTCTGTTATAAATTCACATGAAAGTTACAGAAAATATTGTTATGGTTTTGTACTGAATAGTTTTTGTGTTTGGAAGGCTTTAAAAGCTAGTACTATGTCCACTGTGCTATTCTGTTTTGGATATTAATCAGAACACAGTTGAGCATTATTTGAATTCACAGAGCTTGCCATGCTGGAAGCACAACCTTATATGTAGTGACCATGGACAGTCCTATTATGGGAAACCAACTTGAGAGAGAAGGCGGGTCACTTGCTTGTGCGCAGGTCCTGGAATTTGAAATATCCAGGGGCCTCTACAGAATCCTGGCATCAGTTACTGTGTTGACTCACTCAGTGTTGGGATCACTCACTTTCCCCCTACGGGACTCAGATCTTAGAGGCAATTACCTTCAGAGAAAAATGAATAGGAAAAACTGAAGTGTTATTTTTTTAAAGCTGCTGAAGTTTGTTGGTTTCTCATTGTTTTAAAGCCTACTGGAGCAATAAAGTTTGAAGAACCTTTACCAGGTTTTTTTAATCGCTGCCTTGATACACACTTTTCAAAATGCTTTGGTGGGAAGAAGTAGAGGACTGTTGTAAGTACAAAGTAACTAAAAATGTATTTTACTGTGGCATAATGTTTAGTTTGTGACAAGCTCACTAATTAGGTAGATTGATTTTAAATTATCACAGTAGTTTGCAAAGAAGCATAAATGTTATATATACTGCATATATATGTATTTATTCAGGAATATATATTTTTCATTGGGAAAACTTTTCAATAGAAATTGAGTTTATAAGTTTTTCTTTGCAGAAGAATTAAACACATGATTTCTTGATTAATAAACCACTGCAGTAATAGAATATGCAGAATGTCATTTGATTATAACAGATTATTTTGATTGCTGTGAGATAGTTTGTATATCTCAGTTATTATTTTGACTAGTTGATACTTCTGTATTTAGAAACAGTTACATAAAGGTTACTGACCTGACATATATTCTCAATTGAACTAACTACTGTATAGGAACTACATGGAGGCCTAAAAGTTAGGAGAAGTTTCTCTGACATATGGAGAAAATAAAGAATAAAATGAGTTGGGATGGAAAATTGAAGGATGTGAAAAGTATTGATAAAGATTTAATTGTAATGTTGTTTTCTCACATTTACTATTTCAAATGCTCTTTTCTATAGCATACCATGATGATTATTTCAAATAATGATGTGATCTATGCTATCAAATGATCAGATGATCTCTTGGGAAAACAACATACAAACTTGAGGAACTCCTAATTATGTTTAGTAGTAAATTATATTTAGTAGATGTTTCAAGTCTATCATGAGCTAGCTTTTCAGTTCAATTTTTTAGTTTGTCTTCCATATAGAAATGCAACTATTTTGTTTATTTTTAAGAAAGTCATGATGACTATTGAAGGATTTAAAAATGGACTGTGGCACAACAGTAAAAATAATATATGATAAGGACTGTGTGTCCCAAAAAGATGGGAGTTTCTCTCTTCCCCACCCATCTTTGACTTGTGGAGTATAGTTATTCTAAAATAGATATGAGAGCGATGCCTATAATTAAGAATGAAAAAATAAGTCTCTCCAAATAAGTAGTGCTCCACAACTACTAAAAAAAAAAAAAAAAAAAAAAAGGCAGAAGTTTTACCACTGTGAAAAATTTGTGGAAATAAGTTAACATTGTCCATGTATTGAGTCACATTAAAAGCTACCAGATTTTATAATACAACATTTAGTTCCATTGTTTGCTTGCTTCATAAATTTCTTTTGGTGAGTATCATTATTGCTTTTAGATTGAAAAACTATTACACTTACTATCATTACAAAAATATGCATGGCATGTATCTGTTGTTTGCAATATACACATATACACATATTTTTATTTATCATTTTTATTTCTTTGATATATGTAATATAAATACTATCAAAATCACTAGTGATTTTTTTTATATATATATATTCTATATAATTAACCACATATACCAGTATATAGAGCAATTTTGAAAGAATATATGCAATTCTGCTGGAATGAAGCAAGGTAAACCTATACTCTGCTTTGTCGTAGATAGTTGAAAAACTTTCAGTTCTTCGAATGTGAAGGAAGGTAATCTTTTTGGGACATGTCCTGTAGGATTTTTTCACACTGCATTTAAAAAATCATCAAGTAATGCCTATGCAACATGACAATGAGTTTGTTAAGGAAAATGGAGATATATTCAGGGCTATATTATACATTAAATTTTGTTGCTTGACAATATACTACTATTTGGATGTCTGACATTTGAATCTGGTTTGTAAATTCGCCTTAGTTTGAAAAACTTACAAAAGTACATTTTGTTTTTTAAACAGAATAGTTACTGTGTAAAAGAGATCACTGTATTGTCAAACACATTGTATTGTTTACTTTTAGAATTACTCAAATAATGCATTGTAAAGAATTATTCAAATAGTGTATGGCAAATAGATATTTCATTTGAATATATTTAAATGATGTAAGTCATCTTGAGGTCTAATAAAATCATCTTTTAGAATTTCATTTGCAGAATCTTTTAAAGACATCTTAACTATGAAAAAGAGATCGCTGATCTAAATTGATGATATACTGTTAATACAAAGTTTTGGTGTATCTTACACGGCATAACATTATGAAAAATACAACAGAGTATGTCATATAGATGTTATTCTAAACTTTAAAAAAGACTACAAAGTGTTTTATGCATAATTACATTATTTAAGGGGAAATAGGTGTTGGTTGACACTTCTAGCTAGACAGTACTGAATTGCAAATTCATCCTTTGGGCAGAGATATTAATACAGCTTCCTCTTTATTCCTATAGCATTCATTTGAAATCCCTGTACTCCACGTCATTTGCTATATATGAAACAAATTGTCAAGTTTTTAACCACTTGTGTAGTTTAATAAAAGAGATTAAAATCATTGCCTTGGAAACATCAGGTGTTTTTCAAAATTCTATTTTATTATCTTTCATCAAAATTTTATCTCAAGAGTAAAACAAACTGATTTCCCAAACTTTCCTTCTCCTTCCACTTTCTATTGTAATATTTTCCTAACTTATTAAAAATGATTTATCATACTCTTTCATCAATTTATTCTTTATTTCATCACACATATGAGAAATACAATATTTTGGTATGTGTATATATATGTTTATATATATGCACATTGATATGCATTCAAATCACAGGGTATTAAGTTTCCTAAGAGGGTCTAATTAGAAATTAACCTTTAAAGATAATTTTCTGTTCATTTTTCTAAATTTTCTATTTTAAACACACATCAGTTTTTAAGGAATTGACAAATGAGACTAGTGTACGTTCCCTGTCTCACAACACAGAACAAACCAGGAAGAAAGGATTTGTGGGGCCTGAGGTCATACAATTGGGGGTGCTATTTTAAGAAAAATAATAGAAAATTAGATACAGCCTTGGGAGAGGCCCCTCATGTAAGTAAGTCTTTAATAGTTTCTTGGGAAATCACCTCTGTATGAAGAGAAGTGTTGAGATTTAATCTTTTCCCAGTTACATTTTAAAATAAAATTGATGCTAGTTATATTTCTTTAGAGCATTTATTATTTCTCAAAGACAACCTTTTATTTAATGCAGATTAGAGAGTTAAAAGAATTTATAATGGTAGGAATTTGACATTTCTGCCTTTCATTCTGAAAAGATACATTGATTAAAGTGATGTCAAACTCAGTTAATGGAGGCGGTGCAGTTATTTGAAATATACAGGGTATGTAATTTGAAGGCACGCCAAATCACAATGACAAGGAATAATGATGACCTTGGTTTATTTTTATACAGTACATTCAGGTTTTGCTTGGATTCAGAGAGAGGTAATGGTTTTCTTTCTCACAAAGTCCTGCTATAGTCCTAGGAGGTTTGTGTTCTGTTATCAAGGCAGTTGGTTCATATTGGAATATTTTGTTGGGAAGGTCATGAGCTGCAATATGGGAAATAAACCTTTTATTAAATGCAACCGGGTTTCATAGCAGAATTTCATGGAAGTATTTCCCCGTGTAGAGTGTGCTCAATGCAGTATACTGATCTTCAAAAAACAAACAAACCAAGCAAATAAATACTTTGTAGTCTTCACCTTTTCCCTGCTTAAAACATCTATTAGTCAGACTTCCTTGGGGTTTCATGCTATAAAATATTGACACATGTTTGGAGTTCCGAAGTTTCATTTTAATACAGATATCAAAGTTAAAATGGCAACACCATGGGATAATTTATTATTTTACCAATTTTGGACGTTTTTTCTATTTATGTCACTTATAGAATTGTCCCTAAAATCCTTGCAAAATTTCAAGCTCCCTCTACTTAATCCTAAAAGTGAGTATGTCTTCCAGAGATTCTGATATCCCCTTCGAATGGGAGAGTAACTCTGCTATTTGTGAATCACTTGTATACTAAATATAGTTCCAAGATTAACAGCTAAAATGATTTTGTTTATTTTTTCATGAGACTTATAGTACAAGAAGTTTGTTTCCCTCATATATTACAGTATATTATAGCATTTAATGTGCCTTCATAAACCAGATGGCTCCTCTAGAGATTCTGAAATACTTTAACACTCAGGGCATAGCCTTTCTCTTTCCCCATTCATGATTACTTCCTTGAATATGGCCCCCCAAAAAAGACAAAAAAAAAAATACATTTGGCTCCAGTGTTTTAAGGGTATATAAATTTTCTCAAGCAAAATTCTGATAGGCAGCAGACAAATGAGGATGAGGAAGGGAAATGGCTCTGCTGGCTCATGCTTAAAAGTGTCCTCATATACAGGGAAACAACACACCCTGGGCCTTTCCGAGGGTAGAGGGTTGGAGGAGGGAGAGGATCAGGAAAAGCAACTAATGGGTACTTGACTTGGTACCTGGGTGGTGAAATAATCTGTACAACAAACCCCCATGACACAAGTTTATCTCTGTAACAAACCTGCACTTTTAACCCTGAACTTAAAATCTAAAAAAAAAGAAAAAAAGTCCTCATCTCATGACTATACAGCCTCTACCTCATTCCCATTAAAAACACAAGGAGCAGTACTCCTTCTTTTATAGCTCACATCTTCTATTTAGGCTGCCATTGTAAGAGATAATTTCTATTCAACTCCGAGCTCGATCTTTATTTTAATCTGATATCACTCATTCAAAATACTTGGGAATTTCAGTAGGCAACGGAACACACAAAGCAATTTTCTGGAGGCCTACAACCTCTGAAGGTGACTTTGCGTAGTATATGTAATGATAGCCCTGAGAAAACCAATGTTCTTAGCAGTCTGGATTTGGTTTAGAAATCAATTTATTCCTGCTTTCCTTTATGATCTTTTGCTTTCTCCCTCAATGCCTCACTTTCACTCTGTCATTATGTGCCCCATTCCTCACTAATGGGAAGTGGGGGAGAATTAACAATTATCCTTTAATTGAAGTGGAACTGTCGTTTCCTTGCCATGCTGATAAAATGTTGTTGCTGTTGTTGTTTGTTGTTGTTCTCAAATGACTCTTTCAGACTGTTTAACTCAGTATTTTGATTACATACAATTTTAAGAAAATAGTTGTCCATAAATTAAAAATGTTAACAAATTGATGAATTGATTTTCTCATGTCAATTTTGAAATCTGAAATATGTCTAAGACTAGTGAATAATGTGAATAATATCTAGGTCTAGTTACAATTTGAATAAAAGAATCTGAGGAAGAGCTTTGCCTTTATTTTTGCTTATTATTCATTTTAGTTTAGTTAGTTATTTTAGTAGAAAAACGCAGTTGTGTCAATGAAGAGGAGGAACATTAAAATGCATTATTAAACCAATGCTTATCCATGTAATAAAATGAGAATGTAGATAGCTTAATGGGTTTTGAAGAGGATTAAGATAACTTTAAAGAAACTTCAAAAAATCAGATGCTTGAATCATGATGTTTTTAGTTTATATTTAATAAATATGAAAACTCTACAATGAGGAATTCACATATATATCCTGAAGTCTTTTGCTAATTTATTTTCAACTTTTAAATGTTTTCTCTTCACTATCATGAAAAAATTGATTTTTAAAAAAGGTCAGCCTTAGCTGAGCACAATTACCATTATAGTGTCCCATATTATTTCCAATTATGGGCAAATAAAATGGTTACCCTTTAAATGTTTTTACCCTCTTCTTGGCTTTTGTTTTGTTTTGTTTTAAAACGTTCTCCCTTCTTCCACTCTGCTTTTGGCTAAGACTGTCATAGAATCAGGACTATAAAAGGGCATAAACATCAGTAGCTTTTTTCTCATTCCTGGCACTCATCTTTATTTGCACACAACTTGTCTCTTCCTTTATCAGATTACAGTAGCAATAGTACCTTAGCTTGAGCTAAGTGCTGACTTAAAGGGCAAGGGAATCAGTACACTATTACAAGTGCGGATTTTAGCCTTGGAAGCTGTGTGAGGAAAAATTAAAGAAATAAGAAAGAAAAATTACAAAATCAGAACGACCCAAGTATTTTCATCAAAGGCAAATTGAGTAATTCCTTTTTATGTTGGTGCTTAAGAAGGATGTATTAGAAATAAATTGGTGACTAAGTGAACAAAATATTAACAAACTAGTTGAGTAAGTGAAAAAATAATAATCTGCAAAAATGATGAATCCCAATGACTCACATATTGCAAAATAGGAAGGAAAAGGGGAATTTAGACTTTAAAGAGCGTAATCAGACGCAAGCAATGTTGGCTTGTTGGTGGTTAACTAAAAACGCTTACGGGAAGCTCAGACAGCTGGGGAATCCTGATTTAGTAGACGCTGAAGGGCAGGGCATGAGCCATGTGAACAGCTGCTGAAGAGCTAGAGGATTCCTTTGGATTAGGTGTACACACCCCACCTCTAATGGGCTGTCAGAGAGCACCAAGTTTTATCACAGAGGTTCACTTTGCTCAAGTCTATGACTTTTGCAGTGTTTTGCCTTAAATGTCTGAAAATGGATTGGCTCTCAAATCCACAAATAAAAGTATCAAAATAAGTGACTCTAAAATTTGTATTGTGTGGTTTTGGGCAACCCCAGTTTAAAGAAGGGACTTACAGCTGATGATTTGTTATCCATTTATTGATTCATTTGTCCATGCAACAAATATACATATAGAGTGCCAATTTTCTGCCAGGTACTGTGTTATGCTCTGGAGATAGTATTCTAAGCAAGTGAACTCAAAGAGAGACTAGCATTTCAAGGAAGATGTGCTTATTAAATACACACACACAAAATACTTGCATTGGGGATAAGGGCTATACAATAAAACACACATTGTAATAAGAATGTGTAATAGGGAGGGTTAGACCAGTCTTTGAAATTGGAGAAATATTTCTGAGAAAAAACCATATATTCAAAGCAAGACAAAGAAGAATGAGGTTAGAGTATAGTTGTACAAAAGAAAAGAGGGAGCAAAAATATCCCTGACAGAGGGAGCAATGTTTCTGAATGTGGAAAATGGTATGGATAAAGATCTAAAAGAACAGCTTTACTAGAGTATAGTGAGTGCAGAAAAGTGTGGAACAAGCTTGCATCTGAATGTCAGACTGGGGTCCAATCATTCAGAGCCTTGAAGGTTATAGAAATTATTTTTCTCTCTTTTTTTTTTTTTTTTGAGACGGAGTCTGGCTCTGTCGCCCAGGCTGGAGTGCAGTGGCCGGATCTCAGCTCACTGCAAGCTCCGCCTCCCGGGTTTCCACCATTCTCCTGCCTCAGCCTCCCGAGTAGCTGGGACTACAGGCGCCCGCCACCTCGCCCGTCTAGTTTTTTTTCTTTTTTTTTTTAAGTAGAGACGGGGTTTCACCGTGTTAGCCAGTATGGTCTCCATCTCCTGACCTCGTGATCCACCCGTCTTGGCCTCCCAAAGTGCTGGGATATTTTTCTCTTTATAGTAAGATCAATGGACAGCCTTATGGGTTTCAGGTAGAACACCAATGTAAACATATTTGTATTTTTTAAGACTATCACTCTGTTTTGTGTAAAAGAGATTGGAAAGTGCTAAGGGTAGATGAAGGACTATCAATCTGAAGCAATTATGGTAGCTCCTCCAAGGTGCAGAAGAAGGTGATTTGGACTAGAATGGTGACAGTGGAGATGAAAGAAGTGGATCTATTCAAGATTTGTATATGAGATAGAATCAATAGGAACTAGTGTTGTATTGCATGCTGTGTGCTCCATGAAATGCACAACTGGGTGATAATGGTGCCGTTTGCAAGGAGATTGGAAGGGAAATTGGAACAATGGAAAGGATGAGGGGTGTGGATGCTAAGGTGTTTGTTTTGTTTTGTATTTTTATGTAGAGCGTGGGTATTGTGCCTAGAAATGAAGTCATTATTAGGGATTTAAATATGCAACTCATGGAGTGGATGAGACCAGCTAGAAAGATAATAGAGTGTGAAGAGGAGATGGGGAATTCAGTAAAGAAAATAAAAGCACTAATAAAAAAATCAGAGAAGACACATCTAGAAAAAATGATGAAATTCTAAGAAAAATAATATTTCCATAAAGAGGCCTGTTCCTTTCAATCTCCAATTTAATGACTTTATGAATGAGGATCCCACTTTTAGCATCAGGTGTCTTGGTTTCCACAGTCTCTACCAATCTATTTACCCCTAATTTCCTCCCATATTGCTATTTCTGTGAATATTACCAAAATGTTGCCTTAGTAGAAAAGCTTCAATAAATATTTAAATTGTGTAATGTATTCAGCTTTTTCCTGTACTCTGCACTTCCTAAAAATACCTTCTTCGGAAACCCCATCTCAACTGACTACTGTATAATGAAATGAGCCTTCAGTGTAAAACATTTATCATAGTCTGAATTTCAATTGCTCAGTCAGAATTGTTGAGTAATATGAAAAATCATCCTTTAGAGAATACAGAATTGCAAAGATATGACAAGGTAAGTTTGCACTTTATTTAATGCTATTTTAGTTGATATAGATGCTTATTGGAGAAATGTCTAAAAATTCTGGAGGACCATTAGTAAAATTGATTATCCCTATATCTGCAAAAATGGTAAAAATACCTAGGAAACATTGACATTTCAGTTTAAATAAAGCCAGAATCATAATAAAGAGATAGAAGGCATTTGAGTAATTGAATCTAATCATGGATGAATGTAATGTACTTATCAGTTAGCTCTGGAGGAAGTAAGACTCGATAGAATAGTAATATGATATTGAGCAATTTTTTTAACATTAGGTTTTTAATTACTTATAACTCAACATTGTTGAACACCTATGTTCTCTTTGATTTTTATGAGATAGCATCTCTAAGTCAGAGAACAGACACACACATATATATATGCATAAAACTATAAAATATCAAGAAATTTATAAAGCATGGTACAAATCAATCATAAATGATTAGTTACGAATAGTGCTATTATGGACATTCTTGTTGAATAATCCACTTTTATAAATAGGCATAAGAGTATGGACATACAGAAATGTGAATTAGAGAATGATTGTAAGAAGCAGTGAGTCAAAAAGAATTAATGAACCACTGATTTCTCCTACATACACAGCTATTGACAGTACCCTGTGTGTGCATAGCACTATTCTAGATTCAACTAATCTTCAGTGATAATACTGTATATACCATTTAACAAGCCTGTAATAAGTGTCAGGAACTTCTCTGAGTACATCACATACATATGTGATAATTTCCATATTAACTGTAGAAGGTGGGGAAATATAATCATCTAAATTTAACAGATGAATATGTAGAGTTACAGGGAGGTTAAATAATTTGCTTAAGGTAACTCAGCTGGTATGTGATAGAGGCATGATTTTAATGGTGGCAGGATGACAGTAGGATTAAAGATTCTTAACCAGTCAGTTGTCACAATCTCTCAGATTTTAATAGAATTCTAAAAAGGACAGAACAAAATATAAAATGGCAGGAATCATAATATCTTCTAACAAGAACTAGACATGTTCCATTGAGGATGCTCTCTAAAAATAAAACTCATTAAAATTTTGGGTTGTTTACTCAAAGGCTATAGATATTGGCATATTATATTTTCTTAGATAAAAACTGAGATATCCTAAATAGCTCATATCCATTCTCTAGACTTGCATGGGGAGGTGTCTATGATAATATCCATAACAGTTATCTTGTTTCACAATTTTATTACTATCTCAATCTTCTTACTTTGTGAAGAGGAAAAAGATCAAAAAATAAAACTAATACAGCCCTGGTTTGTTCGTAATCATCTACAGCTAGCCATTCTTAGAGTGGTCTCACTAGTTGTTCTTTTAGATTTTATTTCAGTTATACATAGGCAACTGTGCTACATGAACAAAAATCTAACAACTGGGCTAACCTGAACATGATTTAGTATTGTAAAAAATGATTTACATAGATTAATGTGCCATACTATTTTGAATAGTACTTGGCATAAACAGTAGGTTATTTAAGTCACTATAATTACTGTTGCCCTTTTACATAAGTTTTTCTTTTATCTTCATTATGTTAGTCATCCACAGTATGATATTTAGTTGTATATATTCATATAGTGTACACTATACAATTCTAGAGTGTACCAGTAACATGGACTGTTAATATTATGCTACGAGGTAAATGACACCCCTGGAGTTAAGCAATGTGCACTCTGTACAATAACGTCACATTGGCATTCTCATATATATGATTAGAAATAATACTGAGAGTTTCTCTGGCTTCATAAGCAATTTTATTCTCATCTCATAAAGAGGTAATGAATGCACACATATCTATATATTTAAAGAGAATGTCAGAGATCGTGATGGAACAGAATTATTCAAGATGTATAAATGAGGGTGGGAGGCAAGAGGAAGTCAGAAATACTCCCCAATAATTTATTTCAAATTAAAATCCTCTTGGTTACTGGCTGGTTGCTGTGGCTCATGCCTGTAATCCCAGCACTTTGGGAGGCCAAGGTGGGCAGATCACCTGAGGTCAGGAGTTCCAGACCAGCCTGGCCAACATGGTGAAACCACATCTCTACTAAAATACAAAAATTAGCCAGACGTGGAGGCATACACCTGTAATCCCAGCTATTCGGGGGGCTGTGGCAGGAGAATCGCTTGAGCCTGGGACGTGGAAGTTGCAGTGAGCGGAGATCTCGCCACTGTACTCCAGCCTCGGTGACAGAGTGAGACTCTGTCTCAAAAAAAAAAAAAAAAAAGTCTATTGATTATCATGTGTGTTTCCATGGTATCAATTGTTTAGTATTGTCCAATAACTGACAAGGATATAAAACTATCAGGATAATATAAATTTTAACTGTTATTTAAAATGCATCATCTTAACTGTAAGGTTATTGATCTTTGGATAAGCTATAGAAATAAACCTTAAATCAAAAATATATTTCAGAGACCCAGTAGGTTAATATGTAGCACTGCTCTTTAATATTAAATATACATTGTTTTTATAATTTTACTGCTAAAATGACACTAAGATGTGTGATTATATACAAATAAGAAATTGTTAGAATTTATTTTATTTTAATCAATGCTGATCTATTTTTCTAGTGTATGAGATTAGATGAGGTTGTATGACATACCACTTGTCTAGGAAAAAATAAAGTCTTTATGACAGTGCAGTGAATGAAGTAAATTAGCTCATTTCTTTCAATATTACTAGTGTGCATAGATCTCTCTTTTTGTCTTTCTATCTATCATACATAGACAGAGGTGCACATACATACACATTACCTGGAAATTAAGTGGTTTACATATGAAAGTTTTTGACTTTACTGATATTGTAAGATGAGTAACATGATAACCAATATAACACTGAAATACATTTTTCCATTTGAAAAGTGTAAAGAACACTACAACACGGTTGGGAAAAAAACAACTTCTTATGTTCAAATGTCATTCCCAATTGTAACAAACATATAATTATTTGTTATTTATTAATTAAGAAGCTGTTAATAATAGTATTTTGATATTCAACATTAGCAGTAACTGTGTTGGTTTCTTTTTTGATAATTTTTTAAGAAAATTAGATTATAAATTCTGTTACAGTAAAAATACAAAAATAAAGCAAAGTATTATCTTCTTTCTATCTCTTATATGCATCAGTTGGACAAGACACTGAGATTGTCTTTTTTTTTAAATTGCACGCTTTCATTATTTTTCTATTCAAGCTTCACCCTGCTAAGTTCAAGTGAAGTAGAGGACTTCATGTCTCTAGAACCAATTAATGAAATTTCTTCTTCATCTTTCTTGAGCTTGCAGAAGGTCAGTAGTAACTGTTTTCTCCCTTCTTAAAAATGTTGTTGTCTTTGCGATCTGTGCACTGTCCTCTCGTGGCTTCGCTACTACTTTGGAGGGTGTTTGTGTTCAGTCTGCATTGTAGGCTGATCCTCTCTTCTCAGCCTTTAAAAATTCGGTTTCCTTGGAATCTAGTCCGAGCGTAATTCTCTTCTCATAATAATCTCTTCCTCGACCATTGCACTTATGTCCACAGCTTTATTAACACCTATATACAGATAACTAACCAAGTTATACCTCTAGCTTAGATTTCTCCAATGAATTCCAGAACTGTGATTTCAACTGCCTGGGTGGCATCTCCATTCTTATGTGATAAAGTCACCTCCCTCTAAATGCCCTAAGCAGAACTTTCTCTTCACCCCACAAAACCTGCTTCCTTCTCATTGCTTTTCTTATCATTGAGTGGTGCAACCATTCACCCAGTTTCACAAGCCAGAAACATATCTCATCCTTGAAACTCTGATCTTTTTTACCCAGTTATTTCTAAATCATTGCCAATCACTGTGGGTTTTATCCTCTAATATATTTTCATCCACATCTCTTTATCTCCTCTACCATCATCCTAGCCCAATATATTTTCTCTCACTAGGAATACAGTAGCCTTTCCGTTCCAGTTTCTCTGCATTCTCTCTTTCGTATTCTTGATAATCCACTCTCTAAAATTCATGCAGTCAATTAAATTTGAAAATACCACCACTTGTTTAATCATGTTAGTAGTTTCTCTTGGCTGCTAGGAAAGCCAAACAAAACAAAACAAAACAAATTTAAAAATCAACGCCTAGACACTGCCTACCTCTCCTATCTCATTTCCCATCATGTTTCCTTTGCCTCACCCCCTTACTGGCTTTCTTTTTGTTCCCTGAATAGGTCTAGCTTTTTTTTTTTTTTTTTTTTTTTTACTACAGGACTTTTGTGTATGCTTTTCTATTTGTCTAGAATCTCCCCCTTTCCCCTTTTTTACCTTGATGACACCATTTTCTGCCTACAAGCTTACCTCTGGATAGAAGTCAGAATCCCCTAAGTACATCAAATTTCCCTACCATGTAACATCTGTCCATAGCACATAGCACTGTTATGATTCCATATGTATGTGACTAATTAATACTTGCCAGTCAGATTATGTGGTAAGTTCTATGAACCAAGACACCTCAACTGTTCTTGCTTACCACATTTTTACCTGGAACCAAACACATTAGGTTACCTGATACATATTTTTAAATAAGTTACTTGATGTGTAATGCTTTAATGAGCATAATTACTGATGTTTACATATAACATGTTATAATAATGATATTTTGATTGCATTTTATGAAAAGTTTATATGACAAAGCACTTTCATTTTGGTTAAAGCTTCAAATATAAATAAATAATAAAGATTTGCTTTTTGTCATTGGGTGCTGTTCCCTTTTTTTGATTTTCCATACTGCTTTTCACTTGTGGTTCTTGGTTTTGTTTTTTACTGTTTTTAACCCATGTCCTTTTTCTTTCCTTAATCTATCTTTGTAAAGTCTCAAAGAACTAGTATCTAGAATATATAAATATCACTCAAAACTCAACACTAAAATCAAAAATAATCTTAGTGAAAAAAATGTGGAAAAAACCTTGATAGACATTTCACTGAAGAGGATATACAGATAGTAAATAAATGCATAAAAAGATGCTCAGCTTCACTAGCCATTAAAGAAATGCAAATTAACATTACAATGAGTTATCACTATATACCTATTAGAATGGCTAAAATTTAAAAAAGAAAAACAGTGACAACACTGAAAGCTAACAAGGATGCAAAGGAACTGGGTCTCTCTAATATTGCTGATGGGAATGTAAAATGGCACAACTATTCTAGAAAACAGTTTAGGAGTTTCTTGTAAAATTAAACGTGCAGTCACCATACAGCCCAGCAATTGTACTCTTGATATTTATCCCAGAAAACTGATATTTATGTTCACCCAAAAACCTTGACATGAATGCAGTAGCTAGAAACAAGAAACAGCTCAAGTATCCATCAACCAGTGACTGTTAAACAAACTTATATATTCATACCACTAAATACTACACAACAATTAAAAGGAATGAACTATTGACACTCAATATTCACAACTCCAACGGAGGTCAAGAGCATCATATTGAGTTAAAAAAAAAAAGTCAAAAGGTTAAATACTGTGTTATTTCTTGTATATAACATTATTGAAATAGAATTATAGATATTAAGAACAGATATTGGTAGCCAGAGGTCAGGAATGAGGCAGAGGGTATGCTACACAATGGTGCCACAACGGAGCCTCGTGGTGATGGACCTGCTCTATATTTTGATTGTGGTGTTTGTTACACAAAGCTACACTTTATAATGTCGAATAGAGCTTCACACACACACACACACACACACACACACACACACACCCCAGAGTCATACAAGTGCATACATGTCTATCTGGTAAAGCCTGAATAAGCTCTATGAATTATAGCAATAATTTCCCAGTTTTTATATTATACTATAGTTATACATGGTATCAATACTCGAAGAGGTAAAGTGAAGTTAGCACAAGATGTTGTTGCATATTTCTTTGCAACTTCCTGTGAATCTATAATTATTGCAAAACAAAAATTTGAAAAATGCAGGATTAGACTTTTAACAAGCTCTTGGTTTTCTGAAAGCTAGGGTATCATCACCAAACCTAATCGAGGATAAGTCTTGTAAATTAGTAAGTCCATCACTCAAGGTACAAAGGATGGTTTCATGCTAATCCGCTAGAATGCAATCCATTTCTATTATATGGGAACATGCATCATTTATTGAATAAAATATCCTGATTGAGGCTGTATTCTATATGTCCTACTTTGTAACATATTATGTTTCAGGTTGTTTATGACCAAAAAGTCTATATGACAAGCGCTAGAAGTTATGCTGGTCCACGGGCATGGTAACTTGACAATGCCTGAGACTACTTCGGTTTTAAACTTGCCTCTACCTACAAAGGCAAGTAATCCTGGACAAACCAATATTTATTTAACTATTATCAATTGAGAGCCTGCCATATTTCCGGCATTGAGCTGAGCATGTCTACCACTGTCCTCAAGAGGAAATCAGGAAAAATAATGCCCCTTCACAAGCTTACTTATTGTTGGCTTTAAAAAGGGAATACATAAAATTTCTTGGTGAGTGTCGAAGTGTTGAGAATAATTTTTCTTTGTATTAACTTTTATTATTAATCATAAATAACTAATGTACATAACTCTAAAAGATAAATGTACATTTAGATACCAACTTGTATAAACAGATACATAGATCAAAAGACTACCTCTGACTTTATGTTGGTATGTGTGTGAATGATCTCCTTGCTTTTAATCTGGTCTTCAGAAAATCCCACCCTGTAATTGCTGCCCCCGTTGAGTTTCTAAAACAAATCAGATTGTGTGCCTCCAGCTTAACATCCTTTAAAGAATCTTCTAGCTTCAGGGTAAAATCCAAGGTCCTAACATCCAAGGTCTTTCACAGTATGGCATCTGCTCATGTCTCTCACCTCCTGATCTGCTATTCCCCACCAGGAACACTTCTGTCTAGATATAAAATTACTTTGGTTCAGCAAATAAAATAACTTCGGTTCATGTAATTTTATGTTTATGACTTGTTCCCACTTCTTGGAATGTTCTCCCAACAACCACTATCACCATGTCTCTTCCACCAATGACTATTAATATTATTTTCATCTTTCCTTATAGAATATTGTTTAAAAGAATTCCTTACTACCCTAGGTCAGAAAATGGTGTCCCTGATATGTGTTCTTATTGTAAATTCACCGTGGATAATTCTATACAAGCAATTATATTGTATCCCCTATTTTAGCTGTCAGTTTGCTTCTGAGCTTCTGACTCACTCTCTTGCTCCTTGAGGAGATAGCTTGTGCTTATTATATGTGGATTAATTGTGCCTAACAGCTTGTAGGTACACAAATGAATGACTACATACCACATCATTTATCTGACTATTGTTTAGTCATTACATCACTGTACACATATTTGAAACTCAGGCATCATTCAGATTGGAAAAGCCTTATGAATACTGGCATGCATTATTTTGCGCACACACACACACACACACACACACACACACACACAATAGAACAGAATGGGATAAGCCTAAGTAGATACTTTTTTGTCCTGTGTACTCAATGTATTGGAAAAATTATAAACCTTAGACTAAAATGTTGGTTGCTTAATTCGGATGATTCATATAATCCGTCGTGTTTTTGGTTATCTGTGTACTTTGTTTTCTCTATTTCTTTCCTAGTCTCAAAGGAAATGTCCAAGTTAAAAAAGAGCCCCAATTTGTGGGGATTCCTTTGAGGAGTTACAAAGCTGAGATATCTTAGGAGATGCCAAAATGATACAAAGTGGTGAAGAGGTGAAGAGAGTAGGAATTTAGAGAATCACTTCTGCTCCTACAGTGCATGCTGCATGCCAGGGCTGCTGTCCTTTGAGGTGGGCACAGGAGCTCTAAGTTCAGTGGGTGTCAGAGGACAGATTACTGAGAAAATGAATGGTTGGCTGGGACTACCTCAAAGACAAGTGTTTGCTCCTGCTTGAGCTATTGTTGGAGCTTTCCTGAAGGAGACTTAGAACAGAATGTCCATTCCAGAGAGTATTCAGTTTCAGTTTGCTGCATTCCTAAGCTTATTTTCCACCCTGGGAGCTGGCCACAAGGATTGGAAATCTTTCATCTGTTTTAATCTGGGATTGAGCTCATTTATAAAAGGAAACTTAGTTTCTGGGTAAATATGTGTGCACAAGCATGGAGCTCCATACAAGTATGCCCAAATTCAAGGTGAGAAATGTTTATTGCATGACTCAAACACATGGAATTGAATGGACTCTGAAAACAAAAATAGGATCTACAGAGCCAATCTAACAGCCTATTCATTTTTATTATTTTTGCACTTAAATGTTGGTAATATTTTATTGACCAGTGAATATGAACTATATTTTGTATATTATGTTAACATATTATTCATGTAATAATGAATTTTTAAAAATTGGTGTCTTGAACCCTTTCAATTTCCAGAGTATTACAGAAATCCTAGATCTGGTATGCACATGCATTTTATGAGAAAACCTAGCTTGAGTGATAACATTAATTTACTGAAGTAGTAGGCCCTCTGACCTGATTTTATAATAAAATTAAGTTTCTATAAGCTAATAAGACTATAGTAACTTTTTCTTTAATATTTTATCTTTGAGGAGATTTGTTAAAGAGGCTTTTATGTGGCATGACAATCTATTTTGACTTACAACATTTCAACCAAAGAAAAGATGCAATATAGTATCTTTTTTCTTATCTATGATGATTTTTATGATGATAGTTCCATAATTAATTTTTTTCATAATGAAAGTGTATATTATTGTATTATCTTCAACTAAATTAGATTATATAGCCCAATTTTGATCTTCATATGCCAAAAGCAAAGAATTAACCAGCCAGAAAACAATCCAGGCCTTATATAATATATTGTGCCTAGATGAAGCTTATAGGCATTCTTCTGCCTGGGGCTCACATTGTAGAAATGTGATGTGCAATTTTGGAAATTGAAAATATAGACTCTGATTGAGAAATGGAAAAGAGTAGAGTTCTAATTCATGACATCTAGAAATCAAGTTCTACCACTGAAAAATTAATTTACATATATTCATTATCTTTCATAGTGAATGATAATGATAATAAAGACAATGAAGATAGCATCTATATAATGTTTTATAAAAACGATGGCAAAAAATATATTACCATTCTCACTTGTCAGATGAGGTAACTGAGTCTATATTATTTGAAATATAACTTTAAAAATTATATTATCTCTGCTACTAGATTATATACTCCTGGATGCTGCAAACCACATCTTCTATGTGTTTATATTCTCATAGAGTTTAGAATATTACCTTGTACTAGGAAGAAGTTTTATGAATGTGTTTTGAATTAATTAATATCCAAAAGTGATGGAAATAATTGTAAGTTACCTATACATTTCTTTTGTTTCAAACCATTAGACGATGATACTTAATTTTTTGGATATAATATGATGTGGAAAGACTCTCAGATAACTTCAGAAACTAGAATTCTGCATACATACGCTCAGATTTCTAAAATTGACATATGCTATCAATTCATCCAGCAGGCCAGATATACAATTCATTTGAGTTTTGTATGTGCATTTTAATTGTTCACATTAAACTATTTTCATAGCTGGAAGTTCACTTTTGGAATCTTGGGTACTTAAACAAAAACATAGCCTTTCTAATAGAAGTATAAAAAGGATACTAATTGATGAATATGCCAAGTATCTTTCCAATTGCAGGAAACCATTAAAATTGTATCTATACACTGTATCTCTTTTATCAAGTACTGTAACAAAATCAATTGCTAGACATATTAAAATATTTATGTATCTGGTATGATTACATTAGCTTCAGAGTAGTTCCAAATTTAATTTCCCATTGGAGAAAAATGGAGTGAGAAAGTTGTAGATAAGACAGAATTTTTTTTTTTTTTTTTTTTTTTTTGTAAAAGCAGACTTACAGTCTATATTTTCTTCCGTTTTTTTTCACTTTTGATCCAGAGCATGCCTTTGTTGCCCAGGTTGGAGTGCAGTGGTGCGATTTCGGCTCACAGCAACCTTCGCCTCCTGAGTTCAAGTGATTCTCCTGCCTCAGCCTCCTGAGTAACTGGAATTACAGGCATGCGCCACCACACCTGGCTAATTTTTATATTTTTAGTAGAGATGGGGTTTTGCCACGTTGGCCAGGCTGGTCTTGAACTTCTGACCTCAGGTGATCTGCCCGCCTCAGCCTTCCAAAGTGCTGGGATTATAGGCCTGAGTCACCATACCTAGCCAAGAGAAGAAATTTTACAGTTAGAATTTATTTGGACACATTTTTTCTTTAAAGTAAAACTCAGCTTTCATAGTGTGTATGTGAATGTATCTGTGTGAGTGAGCACCTGTGTATTTGTGTGCTATAAAAAGATGAACACAGGAATCTAATAGCGTAAGTTGTAAGGTAAGAGTATTGTACAACTAAAATAGCTAACTTCAGAGGTGTGAATTACTTTTTGTTGGTGGGTATGATTTTAACATTCCCTTGAATTTATTATTGTAATATCTGCCACTAAAAGAAAAAAAATCATGGCTTAGAAATAAATTTAAAGTAACCAAGATCATTGCTATATAAACCAGAATTTAAATGGAGGATTTTTGAACCATTAGGATATATTTCCCCTCTAGCTTAAATTCGAAAACTGATGAAATTTTAGATCTCAGCACATTTAATATGTCTAAACAATGCTCATTTGACTGCAAAACCTGTGTATGTAATTTCCAAGGGCCAGAAGTTCAGTATTTGAAATTAAATTGTTACATATTACTGAGCATTAGTCAGAAATAATATCTTATAGCATCTGCTCCTTCCTCTGTTCTAAGTTAGGTGTGTATTTTTTGTTAGTGCTCAGCTGATGAGTACAAATATGCATGCAGCATGAGAGCAGAGCGTTCATTTCAATGACTGCAATTACTAACATGGTTTTTGACATCTTATTCATTGGGAGAGTGTCTTTTAATGTTAATTCGAATGAATGGGAATACTTTCACATTCTTAATGAATCTGCTCATAGAGTAAAATAAAACGTGACTGTTATGCTTTGAAGATCAAGAATCTTCTTTTAAACAAAGGGGTAAAAAAGGCCAAAGAAGGTGAAATGACATTCTTCATGCTAGTTCCAACACGAGTATTTTGATGAACAAGAAAAAAAAGCCTTCTTTAGATGTAGGCAAACTGGGTGATTTGACATTCCTTCCTCTTAATTCCCAGGGTATTTTGTCTGTCTTTCTTTAACTGCATATGCAATTCTTGTCCTTTATCCACTGTTCATAGGTCTGTTTCTCACAATAGGCTGTGAGTTTTACACAGTGACTACTGTTACATATCGCATGTACTAAGTCCCTAGTGATTGCTGCTTAAGGATGACTGAATTGATAGGTCCTAGCATGGCTGATCTCTGACATTATTCTTGTTTGGTTTGGGTTTTTGTATGAATGGTGGAAAGAGAAATGACTGGCTCTGAGCAACATATTACAATGAGTTTCTACCATCCACTCCGCACCTAGTACTAGCTTAGACAGTGAGCAAAATAAAACAAGCAGACCAGGTGTGGTGGTTCATGCTTGTAATCCCAGCACTTTGGGAGGCCAAGGCGGGAAGATCACTTGAGGCCAGGAGTTCGAGACCAGCCTGGCCAACATGATGTAACCCCGTCTCTACTAAAAATACAAACATTAGCCAGACGTGGTGGTGCACATCTGTAATCCCAGCTGCTTGGGGGGCTGAGGGAGAAGGATCACTTGAACCCGGGAGGCAGAGGTTGCAGTGAGCCGAGATCGTGCCACTGCACTACAGCCTGGACAACGGAGCGAGACTCCACCTCAGAAAAAAAAAAAAAAAAAAACCTAAAAAAGCCAATAAAGCAAACTGTGTTGTCAAGAAGTATTTATTTTTACATCTTGAATTTTTAAAGGGGAAGGTTCAGACCTATTTGTTAGATGACTGATAATATTTGTGAAAACTCTTGAAGACCAATTAAATTAGAACATAAAGGCACACCAAGTGCAGATTGTGTTTAGAGCCACTGTTCTAAAAGCAGGTGTAAGAGGGTTGCAGTTATATCCCAGATAAGAGCCTTAGGGCATTAGGAATGAAAAAGAGAAAATGCAAACAAAATATATTTAGATATTTAATTAGTAAAACTTATTTGCACACGTAATGAAGAGAGAGACAAAAATAGTAGAGAGAAAATCATCAATGTTGACTTCCTGATTTCTTACTAGGGCAGTATAAGTGTATACTATATATATATAATATAATGTATATTATATATTTTTGTACTACTTCCTTTTATAAATTGGACAGAAAGCTTATATGTGTAGAAAGATCAATGTTTTTTCAAATGTCCAGCCAATTATTTAAGTAAGTTACGGTTTGTAATCTAAACTTATTATTTAAGTTTAAAGAAAAACATTAGACCAAATATTTAGCCATTTTGATGTAGCCAAGTTTATGCTTCAGGAGAGTTGCATAGTTATGTATTGAGCTCACAGAAATACAAATACACACTTCATCATAGTGTGATATCCAGCGTGGATGGGGGGCAGTTATCATAAATCCTGTCGAAGGCGAGGTTTGGAAAGTAAGACAGATTTTATAATAATAATATTTCATCTACATAAAACAGTCCATTTCCTGGACTAGAGGGATCGTGATACCATAGTTTGTTTATCATGACTACAAACAGAACAGGAAGTAATATCCTTCAACAGGGAAGAGAAATTAGAACAGTCATTAATTAGAATATTTGCAATTCCTTTGTGTAGAACTATTCTTTGTTAGCTGAAATAAAGCTCTCTGCCTTGATTACAGTTATCATTTTGTGAAAATATTGAGTGAGTTCAGATTCCTAAAGGAAATTAGAAGTTGAGTAAAATGTACATTCACTTAGAAATTTCCTTGCACTGAAAGATGCTGATTACTATAAATGAAGATAGGGAAATTTCATTCATTTAAAGAGATTACTATAGGTAACAAGTTTAAAATTAGCCTTAACTTATAAGGTGGAAAATATTTTTTCCTGCTAGAGACTAATGCCAACTCCATGATGTATGTAAGGTCATGTTATCAGGACCCAGCTTATTATTGCTTCCTCCTCTCCTACCCTTCTCATCTCCTACTCCTAACCCATTAGCCAAAGGCTTCTATGTACGAGCCCCCAAACTATGATGCTTTCATGTTGTCAGGGATAAGTTTTCCTGAAATTACCCTCCTTCTCCTTACCAATCACTTAATTAATTAAAGCCTGGTTTCCACTTCATCTCAGAAAAATATTATTTCCTAACCCCTCTCACCAATCTCCATTGACTCCACCAATGGAGGTTAGGTATGCTTTTAAAGTGTTCTCATAGCATAAGTTCATCAAAATGCACAATATCTTTCACCATATTTTGTCAATTGATTTACTTTAATATTAGAATACAAATATCTTGGCATGTTTATCAGTGTTACCCAGACACTGTTATTTTATTGTCATGTTTCCCACCTCTCCCCCATACCTAGAGATGAGCATAAGGCTTAACATATAAAGTTATTTAGTTAATGCTTTTTTTGAATAAACAAATATCTAAGGGCATGTGAGCAACAGAGTTCTTTGTAACACTATGCTTACAGTTAATCATCTTTTTGTTATTGTTCTAGCAGCAAGAAGGATATATATCTATATATATACAAAGGGGAAAATAAGAATGATCTCAATTCAAATATAAAACATTACAAATGAATAAGGAATGTATTATTTTGCTAGCGCTGCCATAACAAAATACCACAGTAGACTGGGTTTCTTAAACAAAAATTTATTTTCTCCACAGTAGTGAAGGCTAGGTGTAATCAGGGCTGATTTCTTCCAAAGCCTTCCTCCTTAGCTTGCAGAGGCTGCCCTCTCCATCTGTCTTCTCATGGTCTTTCCTCTGTTCCTGCCTATGTTCTAATCTCATCTTTTTATGAGGACACTAATCAGATTAGAGCTCACCTTAGTGACCTCATTTAACCTTAAATACCTCTTTAAAGACCCTATCTCCAACTACAGTCACATTCTGAGACAATAGGGGTTAGGACTTCAACAGATGAATTTGGGAAAGAGGCAATTCAGCCCATAAAAAGGAGCCCTGTCAAATAAAACAGCTTTGAGAGCAAACAAAAATAGGCATATGAGTGAAATATGCGGGAAGAGGAAAATAACTTGGGGCTTTGCTGTTCTCTTCCCACTCTTCCTGTGACCCAACGGGATCCCTCGGAAATGGTCTTTGGATCCCCACTGCTGCTTGAGAGTATGTTTTTTTGTTTGTTTGTTTGTTTTCCCTGAGTTACTGAGGACTGCTGTCAGTATGATTGCAGTGCAAATTGATCCTTTGTGGGAAGTACAATAGCAACTGGTAACCACAAAGCCCCAGAGGGCAAAAAAGCTGTAGAAGGGTAAATAGAAGGTGTTCCGAAAAGAGCAAAGGGCTGGAAGAATGGGAAAATGGAGAAATTAAGATATGCATTAAGAAGACTGATGATTTTTTAAAATAGTAGATGATAGATAGATGATGACAGAGAGAGAGAGAGAGATGGTTAAAGGAAAACTGGTATTTGGTCTGCAGTTTTGCTGTTTCACCAGCTTAACACCCTATAGTGAATAACAAGGTCATAGATCATCACAACTGCAAAAAACCTGGAGAATATTTTCCATTTCCTCATTATATAGATGTGGAAAGTGAGACTCCAGTTCTCAGAAACAGTTAGATACAAAAGTAAGACCCAGCTAGTTCTCAGCCAGTGATTTTCATATCATACCACACTGCTATACAGTTGTATGTTTAGAAAAAATCTCTGGTATAAGAGGACCATTTAGTACCTTACAATGCTTCTGTAATACCCACAGCATCATAAAGAGAAATAAATTTAATGATTGCAACTTAATGGTTCAACAATTGTATATGTATATATGTAATTATACATATGTATGCATATGCATAAAATCTACTAATACATATGTAATGCACATGTATAAAATCTACCAATTTTCTATATATGCAGAAAACAATAACAACAATAAACAGTATTAGAGAAAACCAGGGAATTAAATCAAAATCATCACTCCCAGACCTGAAATAGATAAATTTCAAAAGCTCTTCATTACTGGCCCTTTATTTGTCCTTCCTACCTCATTTTTGACCCCACTCGTATACCACACATTGCAACTGTGCTAAACTACCTTATTTTTTTAGAAAAGAACATTCTCCTCATACCTGCATTTGTACATTTCCTTTTTGCTTGCTTTTTTCCTCTCCTGTTGCCACGGTAAATTCTTAAGTTTTCTCTTTAACGATCTGTTGTCTGCTTTGGATACAGTTGAGTATAGCGCTAGTGTGCCTTGCACTTATCTCTAGAACAAAAATTATTCTGTTATAGAAATTACTTATTTCCTATCACTTACTATCATTTATTATCATATACTATCATACTCCAATTCACAGAAGGCAAAAAATAAACCCCTGAATGGCAAGAAATGTTAGGGCAATGTTGGGCAAATTGTTTATGAATAGTGATTGCGATTAACATAGAGCTTTATACTTACTGGATTACATATTGATACTTTTGAGTCATATCTCTACTCTTAGCAATAATGTTGATGAATATTCTGTGCTGTAAGCAATGTAAATCATAGAAACATTCTAATGTGTATATGGGAATTGAATATTCAATGATATTAAATCAATGTTCAATTCATATAGATGACTCTTTTGGAAATTAAGAAATGGATCCCATTTTAATGAGTTTTCCCCAGCATAAACTCTACTTTGTTAAGTTCAGCTTAACAATTTATAATGCTCACATAGCTTTCAGATGCATACTTAAGATATATGGAAATGAAAAGCAAAATGTTGTAAACAGGAGGTGACAAGATATTGTAAATTTAATCATCATATCTTTTATAATCAACCTTTTAAAACATTTAATTGGCATTATTGTTAGAAAACTTTAGCTCTGGAAGCTAAATCTTTGGAATTATTGACTTGTAGACAAGTCAAATATCCAAAATAAAGTTTCACCCATCATTAGCAGTAGATGTATCTAGGGTGAAATTACACCCTGGATTACTTCAATATTCTTATATTTACATTTTTATTTTTTTCAAAGTTTCTCCAGTGAGCATTTTATTATGAAAATATTAATTATATTTTAAACGTATTTTTAGTTTAAGATGAGGAGATAGTCTTTGGTGTAGATAAATACTTTTAAATCTTTCATTGAGAAGTTCCTGAACTAATATTATCCAGGTCCCACTTCCTTAGAAAAACCTAACGTAACCTTTCCCATATAAGCATTGATTGCTCTTTCTTGTTTCACAACATTTATGTGGTATGTCTATGGCTATGGTATTGAATATATATTTGAACTCTGCTGGCCTATTCCCATCTCTCACAGATCCCAAGACAATAGAGGAGATGTCTTACACATCTTTGTATCTCTTACAGAAAATAGATCTCAAATTCTACAGAAGTTATTGAATTGAGGGTTTGAGATGTTAGAATAAGAAAAGATAGTGGAAGGGGAGCCTACATGTAGCCTAGGCCAGATTTACAAAGGCAGTAGCTCAGAATGAGATAGGGATTCAACAAGGAGAACCAAATTATTTGGTAATAAGTTGTTGCTAATTGTGAGAGATGAGGAAAAGGGAATAGTGATAATAGACTCCCTGATAGTAATCCCCAAAGAATGCTCTATGGCACAGTAATTATTCATTATGGGCCCCCTCTTTTTGTCCCCATGCCCCCACAAAAGACTTCTTTAGTCATAAAACTGAGGAGAATGCAGCATACTAAATCCCCTTAGAGTTTCTCAGTGCAATGCATATGCAAAGATGCTCTGGAATCCTGCAGGAAAGACAGCTGCTTAACTTTTTACCTAGCTTCCCAAACTCGTTTCACCATGGAACTTCTTTAACATACAGTCAGTAAATGTGCGTTTATCTAATGTTTAATGAAGCATATTTTGGGATTCTTAAAAATGTTAATAGCTAATCACCGTGAGGAATTGGTGAGATGATGGTAACATTAACAGAAGTAGAGAAACCAGGAATAGGATTACAATGGGAGGGGAATGGGAAAAGGGCCATTTGTTTTGAGACATCAACTTAGAATTGTTGATGGGATATCCAGGTGGGTAGATAATGAAAGCTTTTGTGATGGAGGACTAAAACTAAAGAGTTAGACTTAGAGAGAAATACTTGAGAATCACTTACATGGAGATAATAGTTGAAGTTAAAGAAGAGAATAAGATTTCTAATGGAGGGAATACACTATCAAAGAAAGGATTAGAGAACCCTGGGGGAGTGTGAATATTTGTGCCTCATTTAATTTTCAGAACCAGATCATGAGGAAAGAATCCTTCCCATTTTACAGATTAAAAAACAAAACCGAAGCACAGTGTTTAAGTAACTTTCTCAAGGCCATATAACTAATAAGTGGCAGATATGAAATTTTGAGCCCTACTCTAAAACTTGCTCGTAAATTTGAATGTTTACATATTAATGTAAATAATATATTTTACAATATTAAATATGTTTTTGTAGAGATACAATAACCATATAATTTTACAGGATTGTCTTTTTAATTTATGTTTTTCTTTGGAGTATAAAACGTTTTCAATTATTGGCCCGAGAAGAAGATACAATAGATTATTTTTGGCAAATAGTGTAGTCATTCATGAGAGACACTGTATTTTCTAAAACATTAGCTGATCTCTGCACAATACTGGCTCCCTGAACATAAATCCTTGCTGGGCCAGGCATGGTGGCTCACGCCTGTAATCTCAGCACTTTGGGAGGCTGAGGTGGGAGTATCATGAGGTCAGGAGTTCGAGACCAGCCTGACCAACATGGTGAAGCCCCATTTCTACTAAAAATACAAAAATTAGCCGGGTGTGGTGGTGCACGCCTGTAATCCCAGCTACTCAGGAGGCTGAGGCAGGAGAGTCGCTTGAACACCAGAGGTGGAGGTTGCAGTGAGCCAAGATCATGCCATTGTACTCCAGCCTGGGCAACAGAGTGAGACTCTGTCTCAACAAATAAATAAATAAAAAAGAATAAGAAAATAAATCCTTGCAATTTATCTGCCATATTGAATTTGTTTGGGAATAATGGGGATAAAATCAAAATAGGAAATAAAATATCAATTTTATTCCACTATTATTTTATTTATTATTTTCACCTTAGTCATATGGAATTGTATTTATAGGAATATGTTAAAATGCATTTTCAAGATAATTATTGCACACAATTTAAACAATTGTTTTAAATGACTTTTTGTAGCGGTAAAACAGTTCTGTAAAATTAAGGTTTGGCTTTGCTTTGTTTGACCTAGATTTCCTATTAATTTCAAAATAAGTGTGCCTTATATTTCAAAATCGGATTTCATATATGAAAGCTCATGTCAGTTCACAACAAAAGAATCACTTTTAAAAAAAAGAATAGCTCGTTATTTTATTACTGTTTTGATACCAATACCCAAGTATACCATAAATGTGTGCATGTACTTTTGTTTACAAATTTAAAACAGTTATGAGAAGACAGCAAAATCTAATGTAGAATAATTTTTTCCATTAAAACCCAGCTTTCCTCATGGAAATCATGCAACACCTAGTGAGATTATGCTAGCACATAGGGAAATTTCACAAATGCACATTCTTAGATATATTCTGTATCAGCATTCAACAAAGGTAAAATAATGCACACTATTAATATCAGACTCCTTAGCTCCCTTTTCTGTCTCACTTTTAACTATCAAAACACAGTAATCTGTGTTTTCCTTCTTTGTACATCAGTTGTTTTACCTGTCACTCTTTATAAGCATTCACTCTTCTCTTGTTTTTAAGCACAGTGGTAGCAATGGTCAAGACTTAGAGCCTTAATGAAATGATGGACAGATTATAAACAAATTAAACCCACTGCTTTCTTTATAGAAGCAGCTGCAGAGTGTTCTGAGGTTTTTTTTTTTTTTTTTTTTTTTTTTTTCCTTGTTGAGTAAAGGAACTAATAAGGAAAATTACAAGACTTCAAGGTCTTGAGATAAGAAATAAAACTTGTAACAGGAGAGGGGCTGGGAAAAGCACAGAAATGTAGATTTTGGGGATCAGGATGAAAGCCACAGGTGACTTGGTGACCACAGAAATGAGAACACAGGGTTGGGTGTCTAGGCAGGAAGTTGGGAGGCTGGTGGAGTCCTGGTTCAACTCTAAAGTCTCAGTTATCTCAGCACATGCTCTTGTGGTGCTGCTGAGATTTGGCTGATTGCCTACCCCAAACCTAAAAATAGCCGAGCCTCATTCTTTTGTAGTGGCAGCCAGAGGCGCAGCTGTGTGGGGACTGGCTATCTTTTTCCTTAGCTTTGACAAATAGCTGAGAGTTGGTGGGCTTGAGTGTGCACCTGTTGAGACAGAAATTGCTGAGTTTAGATGACAACACTGCTGAAGGTAATTTCAGACTTTCATTCCAATTGATCACTGAAGCTTAGACAATTTTTCTCCTTTCCTAAATCCCTCTCCTTGCCCATGAATATATACATACATATATTTTTCTCGAACTGTTTGAGAGTGATTGTTACCAAAGGCAATTTTTTTTTTTAAATCAGAGCAATAAATCTCCTGTTTAAGTGGCTAACTCAGATTTTATTTCCTTATTTAATTTAGTAGAATTTAAAAGATTTAAAATAGTTTTGAAATTAAGAAATAATATTTTTTATTCCTATAAGGCTAAAAGTACAATCTAGCCCGTTACATCACTATGAAAAATCATCTCTACATTTATTAAATTAAAGGATATTCTGCTTTAAACTAGAATTTGCATTGCATGTATTTTTGCAGAAAAAAACTCATTCTTAAGTTTTTCTAAAACAGTAGATTGGATATGTGTTAAAGGTTCATGTTCTAGTACTTCTTTAAATGCTTATTGTCAGCTTTATAAAATCATTTTATCACAAAAAGTTAGTTTTCTATAGGCTTATTTTCCTTGATAGGGTTCCTTCTCTTACAAACTGATTATATGAATTAAAATGTAACGTTAGCTAATTGTCGTATCTTGTAAATATACTAGGGTAGAACTGATATCTTTATGCAAATTAGAAAAATATCTTACAGTATCAGTTATGGAGTTTTTTTTTCTACTCTTCCTTTTTCCTTGTTAATATTGGCATGTGATGAAATCACTACTTTATAAGTTTGCTAGTTTGATTAAGACTCAGAAATCAGAGTGGCTGGGCGTGGTGGCTCATGCCTATAATGGCAGTACTTTGGGCGGCCAAGGAGAGAGAGGATCCCTTGAGCCCAGGAGTTCAAGACCACCCTGGACAACAGAGTGAGACCTCATCTCATCTCATCTCATCTCATAAAATAAAATAAAATAAAATAAAAAATAAAATAAAATAGCCAACATAGTGACAACACGCCTGTAGTCCTACCTACTCAGCAGGCTGAGGCAGGAGGATCACTGGAGCCCAGGAGGTCAAGGCTACAATGAGTCATGATCTCACCACTGCCCTCTAACTTGGGCAACAGAACGAGATTATGTCTCAAAATAAACAGATCAGAGAAGTAACTTTAAATATTTTAATGTAAAAAAAGGCAACATCTCTTAGCAAATAAAAATAGCGATGTCCTTCTCTTTCTGTAAATCTATCCAAGACATGACTGCTGCTTTCGATTGGATTTAGGGTTTTGTTTTGTAATATTTTTTTCCCCTTTCACAGCAATACATTTTGGGGTATGGTTTGCTGACAATATTTTCCACAGTAATCAGTGGCTTAGCAGTAAATAGAGGATAATTATTGCATCTGGGGAATACACATTAGAAACAATTGGTATTTCTGGTTCATATAAAGGTGGAAAAATACTTGGCCAGATGGGCACTTATTTATTTATTTTCCTGATCAGAAATAACAGGCAATGTGTGAGAAAGTGTGGAAAGCATTGGGTTGGCCGTCAAAAGCAGGATCTTACAAAGGTTGAAGGAAGCTAATACGCTGAGAGGTTCTCTTTTTAAAATGACTTTCACATAGTATTTTTCAAAGCCTCTGTGCATTAACACTCACGCCAAAGGAAATGATTTTTTTTTTTTTTTCCAAGCACTTGGTCAGTGCAATAGCTCTGCAGCTAATAATGACATATGGCAAATTTTGAGTATTTACTTAGTGCTACATACTATAATAAGAGCTTTATGTACATTATGTGAGTAAATACTTAGGAAAGCCTTTGAGAGAGCTATTATTATTCCCATTTTACAGATGAAGAATTCTGAATTAGAATTAGACTTCGAAAGTCAAACTTCCTCCTTCCTATGCCTTGCTGTTATCCACCACATCATGCTACCTCCCTGAGCTCAGTGATTACTTACAATGAAGTTTACCAGCTTGTCCTATAGTTATCTGTGTTATAACTGCCATGTTCCTGAAATAAATTAACTATAAAGTGGTGCCTATCGACTGATATAGAGACCAATCTTTTTTTATAGTTTTATCTGGCCTGGGGTTATCAAGATACTAAGTTTAATAGAACTTGTTTTCAGATTTAAATGTCTTTGTTCATTCATGAAAATCAATTGATTGGATCCAATTATTTTAGAGCTAGACAAAAACTATCAGTCATGTAATCTAACTAACTCACTGTTTAAAGGGGCAGCTGAGGTGCTGAAACTTTCAATAATTGGATTAATTTTCTTTTTAGTTATATCATTAGAACCTGGGTCTCTGTTTCTTGATCTCAACCAAAATATACATACATACATACATAAATACATATGTGTATGTAAGAACTATTTCTGTTAAATTACAAAAACCTAGCAAACCAGTTTAAGAAAAAAAATGTTTCCTTAGCTCATATAACGAAAAAGTGAAGAGATATTACTTACTTCACATACAGTTAGTTTTGGGATGTCAAGTGATGTCACCTAGCCCAGTACCTTCCTCACCCTTTCTCCACTGTGTTTTCAAAGGCTGTTAAAAAAAAAAAAAAAAAAAAGGGCTCTTAGACATTATCTCTCGATATGGTATCCATTGTTAGTCTTATATCATTGTATCTCAATTCCAATAGAAAATAGAAACACCATTCTCTCCAACAGAATACCTAGGATTAGTTCTAATTGACTTTGAAGAAATCACCTACACATTCCTGAATCAATGAACCTAGTTCAGGAATATAGTATTCTGATTGAGCAGGTTCCGTCAGACACCCACTCCTGGAACCAGAGCCAGGTAAGTTCAACCCAAAACTGTCAGAGAGGAGCAGGGGTGGGTAGGCCACAACAAACAGAGATACAACAAGGCAAATAGTGAAGAAGAAGATGAAATGGGTAGCAGGCATAATAAGATTATAAAGCCTTGCAGGTCCCAAACTCTGTGTGTGTGTGTGCGCATGCGCGCGTGTGTGTGAGTAACCCTCAAAAATACACAAGTGTTGTGCTTCCAGTAATTACAGACACCCTTCTGTTGATAATAATGATTCATGTAGCCCAAGGATATAAGAAAGTATTCTGTTTGTAAAATAAATATTTAGAATGGGAATAAATTTGTATAAACAGAAGCATGTTTGATTTTCCTTAAAACGTGTGTGATAAATATGATGATCCCAGGAGGTTAGTTTATTATTTAAGTGTTTAAACATGTGATATGTCTCTTTCAGAATAATAAATAGGGAATAGCAATATAGCATTTTTCGACGAGGTTCGGTGGCTCACACCTGTAATCCCAGCACTTTGGGAGGCCGAGGCGGGCAGATCACTTGAGATCAGGAGTTTGAGACCAGCCTGACCAACATGGTGAAACCTCGTCTCTACTAAAAATACAAAATTAGCCAGGAGTGGTGGTGCGTGCCTGTAATCCCAGCTACTCAGGCAGCTGAGGCAGGAGAATTGCTTGAACCCAGGAGACGAAGGTTGCGGTGAGATCATGCCATTG
>NW_012107497.1:1236000-1253211 GCF_000951045.1 Mandrillus leucophaeus
CTCACTGCAAGCTCCGCCTCCCGGGTTCACACCATTTTCCTGCCTCAACCTCCCCAGTAGCTGGGACTACAGGCGCCCGCCACCATGCCCAGCTAATTTTTTTTTTTTTTTGTATTTTTAGTAGAGAGGGGGTTTCACCATGTTAACCAGAATGGTCTCTAGTCTCGATCTCCTGACCTCGTGATCCGCCCGTCTTGGCCTCCCAAAGTGCTGGGATTACAGGCGTGAGCCACCGTGCCGGCCCATTCAATTTCTAAATTAGGCATAAAAACAAAATTATTTAGTAACATTTCTACAATGACCTCCTTTTTCTGTTTCTAATTCTGAAGACCCAAATTAAATTTTATATTTCAATGTCTCACACTGATTATTCTGATAGTTACATTAAATCCCTCATTTAGAAACTGATTCAGGTTACTGTTTTCAAATGTTCATGCTTTGAAAGTACATGTTTGTCATCTGATTTCAAATCTGCATGGTTCCATGCTGATTATTTTAGATAACTTCAGGCTGTACTCCAATTTTTTTCTGAGGTATGTCTGAAGTAAGCTTTTCTTACTCTGTTACAATTTTAATGAGATATATTCTATGTATTAGAGTGTGAAATACTTCTTAAGGACAAAATTTAATCATAGTCAGTGCTCCTTATTTAAAGGCTAAAGGCATCAGTCAATTTGGCAAAAAATAAACACTATTTGGCTGCCTGAGGGTCCAGTGACTGACCTTGAGTTGAAATCCCAGCTGCCTGCATCATGTGACCATCAACATTCTGTTTTTATCCCAGTGGTAATAAATACCTTACACTCAAAAAGACAAGAGCAACTCAGAAGAGAGATTTGGTACTTTTCAAAGAAATGCAGCAGTAAAAGTTGCATGATGCTTTTCATTTCAAAGCAGGCAAACAGAGCTTTATTATGGCAAAGCAGTCCAATTTAATTTTCACTTGTGTGATGAAACTATTCCACACATTTGCATTAATTTATGAGCCTTTGTCTAGTTTTAATGTATTTAATAATATATTTATATATCCTTTGTTTAAAAAGTATGATATGTTTTGACAATGCACTTTTTCAGGAAAATCTGAGGTGCAACTAAAAGTGATAATGGTAAGATAGTTCACAATTTGAGTATAAAAAAATGATTGCATCAGTTAGGATTGGGTTTGGCTGCGTGTATCAGAAATCCAGAAATAGGAGTGTGTTAAGTAAGAGAGATTTGTTGCTTTGTCACATGAGTGAGCTCCAGTTGGAAGCAGTACATTGCTGGTAGAGCAGGGCCATGGTGGTCAGGGACCCAGGAACCTTCCATCTTTTTGCGCGACTTTCGGTCTTCAATGTAATGTCCTTATCTAAAATGGCTGCTGGACCTCCAGCCTCTTTCCAGGTGGCAGGAAGGATTCCAGCAGAGTGAAAGGGTTTGTCCAATTTAAGCGGCTCCCTTTACACAGCTTTCCTTTAAATCCCACCGGATATTTCTGCTTACTTTCCCTTGCAGTGGACTATGTCAAAATAGTCTAATTCCTTCTTCTATAACAATTGGAGTTGAAAGCTTTGTTTAAATCTCTAGTGACAATACTTCAGATTCTGATTCCCATTCTCTGAGGGCATACATCCATGTTACTAGGTTGTTACTAAATATGCATGAATCTTAAGTTTTTAAAAATTCCAGTTTGGAACCCTTGGAGAAATCAGTACATCTGTTCATATTTTGCCCAATAGTCTCTATGAGTGCTTCATCTAAAAATCACAAATTCAGATACAGTTTTAATATCATGAGACTAAAGAAAATATTTCCCATTGTCAACAGACTTCAAGTTTCAGTTATAAAAAATGAGTAGGGACCGGGCGCAGTGGTTCAAGCCTGTAATCCCAGCGCTTTGGGAGGCCGAGGCGGGCGGATCACGAGGTCAGGAGATGGAGACCATCCTGGCTAACACGGTGAAACCTTGTCTCTACTAAAAATACAAAAAAACTAGCCAGGCGAGGTGGTGGGCGCCTGTAGTCCCAGCTACTCAGGAGACTGAGGCAGGAGAAGGGCATGAACCTGAGAGGCAGAGATCCCTCCACTGCACTCCAGCCTGGGTGACAGAGGGAGACTCCGTCTCAAAAACAACAACAAGAACAACAAAAACAAAACAAAACAAAATGAGTAGGCTCTGAATATCTGTTGCACAACAGTGTGACTTTAGTTAACAATACTGTATTGTACATTTAAACATTTGTTAAGAGAGTAGCTCTTATGTTGTCTTCTTACTATAATAAAATAAAATAAGGCCGGGCGTGGTGGCTCACGCCTGTAATCCCAGGACTTCGGGAGGCTGAGGCGGGCGGATCACTTGAGGCCAGGAGTTCAAGACCAACCTGGCCAACATGGTGAAACCCTGTCTGTACAAAAAATACAAAAAATTAGTCGGGCGTGGTGGTACACGCCTGTAATCTCAGCTACTTGGGAGGCTGAGGCAGGAGAATCACTTGAACCAGGGAGGCGGCAGTTGCAGTGAGTTGAGATTGCACCACTGCTCTCCAGCCTGAGCGACAGAGTGAGACCCTGTCTCAAAAAAATAAATAAAATAAAACAAAATAAAATTTCCATTTTTTATACTGTCTTTAAAACCCAAGTCAATTCTCTCTGACTCTAGTGGGCACTGATCTGTTCTACCAAAGTGCCCATCACCAGGTAGTGCACCCATCCCCTAGCTGCTGGGAGTGCTGGTCGCCCACAGCTGCTTCCTTCTCCAGAGACTTGCTCTTACCCCCCAGGAGCCTGAAAGGCCATATGTGCCCCACCTCAGGTCAGTTTGAAACCAATGACTGAAAGTACAAGAGTTCAACCCCTTTGCCACAAGGTGAGATCAGCTCTGGGATCCAATTTGCCCTCCAGAGCTCCCTGTGGGATCATGTGGAAATTGGTCTCTATGTGAGATCACACTCTTGTTTTTTGTTTTCCCCAAGCCCTAAACTGTCCCCTTCAAACAGTTTCTCTTTTGAGCACTTTCTCTTTTTATTTTTAGTTTTTGAGACGGAGTTTTGCTCTTGTAGCCCAGGCTGCAGTGCAATGGCATGATCTCGGCTCACTGCAACCTCTGCCTGTGGGTTCAAGCAATTCTCCTGCCTCAGCCTCCCAAGTAGCTGGGATTACAGGCCGTGTGCCACCACGACGGGCCAATTTTTGTATTTTTAGTAGCGATGGGGTTTCACCATGTTGGTTAGGCTGGTCTTGAACTCCTGACATCAAATGATCCACCCGCCTTGGCCTCCCAAAGTGCTGGGATTACAGGCGTGAGCCACTGTGCCTGGCCTATTCTCCTAATCTTCATTCCTTTACTCACAAATGCTATGTTCCATCAACACCTTGAGTGTGCACATGAGCGTGCACACACACACATATACACACACACACTTCTGTGCTTGCTTTTTCGTGGCTGCTAACCTGCTCTCTTGTGAATCCCTGAATCCACGTACGAAGCTGAAGCTTTTATTTCATTTTATTTTTTAGTTGACAATATAATTATATGTATACCTGTTTTTTTTTTTTTTTACATTAACTCTTCACCTTATTTCAGCTGAGTTTCTATTTATACACAATATTTATTGTTCTGACTCAGGGGAAGTTTCAGGACACAAACCTCTTGACAGCCTGAATTAGTTCAGGTCTAATTCAGAAACAGAAGTTTCCAGATTAGAAAACCTAAAGCTAAAAACGTGCTTGAAGAGGAACAGGGTGTGACATGGATTCATGCAAAACTAGACTAGGTAACAGAGTTACTCATACACAATAATCTTGGCAAGGGTTGAAGTGGGTATGAGGAAGGGGTTGACCTGAAAATCATGAGGGTCAGAGAAAGATTCTTTATAGATGGGGACACACAGCATTGAAGGTTGTGCCTGCTCTCAGTTGATGTTTGGAAGCAAGAGATGAATGGATAATGAGAGGAAAAGAAGACTGATTTTAAAAGATCAAATGGTGGAGGCAAAATGAGAGTTTGAATGGTGGCTGCTTTAGAAGAGCTGCGTATGTGAGCAGCATTAAATAGAGAGCATGTCATTTATTCATGTAACCAAATAAAATGATCAGCCTCTATTAGCTCTTAAAATTCTGTAATTCTTAAAAGTATGCAGTCCACAGCCTGGGCAACAGAATGAGACTGTGTCACTACAAAAAAAAAAAAAAAAAAAAAAAAAAAAAAAAAATTACAAACAGCTGGGCATAGTGGCATAAGCCTATAGTCCCAGATTCTGGAAAAGCTGAGGTGAGAGGATGGCTTGTGCCTCGGAGGTAAAGGCTACAGTGAGCCATAATCACACCACCGCACTCCAGCCTGGGCAACAGAGCAAGAACCTGTCTCAAAAACAAACAAACAAACAAACAAAAAAAAACCTGAGGCCTACAAGATGTTAAGTAACATCCCCAAGGCATTCTGCCATTCTGTTATGGCAGAATAGCCTAATCCCACCTTAGAGTAGTGGTGAAGGGCTCTCGAGTTCAAATCCCAGCTCTACCGTTAATTCATTGCATTATATAAATACATCTCAGTTTGCACATCTGTACAGAATAATCACTGTACCTTTCTCAGAAATTTTACATGTGAAACAAATGGGTCCATTAAAGTAATTATAATAGCATCTGACATAACTTAAACACTCACTAAATGTAAGCTGTTATTGTTACCCTTTGTTCTTCCTCAGATGTCTATGCAAAAGGCTCTCTGAGATGAGAGCACCATATAGCTCATGCCAGTTCAGCCACTTAATCTTGTTTGATTTGACTGCACCCAGGTCTCTTTAAATCTGAGCTTTAGTTTCCTCACCTGTAAAAAATGGAAAAATTCCTAGTCCCTCCTCACCTGGTTGCTATGAAGATTAAATGAGATAATGTATGGAAAAGTCTTAGCATATAATAAGGTCTGGAACATGATATAAATTTAATAAAATAATAAATTTTACTTATTACTATCTTACACCTTTCATATGAATGTTAACTGCAAAACAGTGTAACCAGTGTTTGCTCATTCACAATAGAAGGTAATATGCTTCCCTGTTTTACTAATCAGAAAACTGAGCCTGGAAGAGGTTAAATTCCTTTCTTAGGACTATTGAGAGGTTAATCCACACTTCAAACTCAGGTATATCTGACTCTATAGTCAATGTTCTTTTCACTTCATGGTGCTTTTTTTCCTGTAAAGTGAGTATAATATTTCCTAAATCATGATAAAGCTTTGTGCATTGGATGACATAAATATAAAGGGCATAGTGTATAATTGGTACTCAATACATTATTCCTTTACCTCCTTCCCTAGGCAAGAACTAATTTTCTTTCTTTGTTTACCCCCTGTATTACCAGCCAAGTGCCTTGGGCATTATATACGTAAATAGGCCTAGTATGTTGAATTTTAGGCAGCCATCTTGATTTTTGTAACAAATTTACTTCTCCTTAAACTATTGCTTAGCTCTTCCAACAATAACAGGCCTTGTAGTTATTCCACATAGAGTGATTTCAAAGCCACAGAGGGAAGATTGTTCTTCAGTTACTCCTGCATGCAGTGTCAAGTTCTCACAACTTTCACAAGAAAGGAAAAAGTACAATTTTATGTCAGTCTCTCCTCTAGTAATCAGATAGCTTCTTTGATTGTTCTGATAACCCAAGAGGGAATCTTTCTGATATAGAAGGTGGATATATCTCATTTATTTTGCAACTCCTCCCGAAAACATAGATCGATCATCTCAAAGAACTATATGGGAAACTTGATAGCCTTTTAGAGGCAGAGAAAGAAAGCTAAGCCAACCTTGAAGGAAGTCAACAAATTGTCCATGGCATTTTGAAAAACTGCATTGCAATAGACATCTATACTCATACTTTATTTAACTCCCTTTGAGATATGATTACTCCTGGGGGGCCACAAGATTCAATGCATGGTCATTTGAGAATATTTGTGGCTACTATTATTTTGAAAACAGATCAATACGCGCGACAGAATTTCATGCATGAATTTCATGATAAGGCATTCTCAATTGTATGTTTTCACTTAAGTGATTATCTCTAATGTCCATCTATTTCCTTCTTATTTCAATCCTACCCTGGTTTCAACCCATCCTTTTTTATTTTTTTCTGGTTTGAAGTTAACCCTAATTTCATGACTGAGCTTCTCTAAATTCCTTAATTAAGTCCTCCTTGTCCATCCCAGCACAAGTTGTAATCAATTTCCCCTAAATCTGGATTGTTCATCTGGTTGTTGCATATTGCATTAAGTTAATATATGCAAATATAAGTCTTGTAAATATAGAGACCAATGCAGTCCAATTTTGGGTGGATGCCACATTCAAGAAAACAATAACAAAAAAGAATTAAGTAATCATGCACTTAAATGACTCAGAAGTGTTAAAACAGATATGAAGAAATTCACAGCAACATTTATCATAAAATTCCTCTTTCTCTTCCTTGGTTTTATGGCTTCTCGAGTTCATAGGAGACTTTGAGTTTCCAATGACCTGGAAACTCACCATTCCTCATCACCATCCTTTACTGTAGTAACTTCCTTTTACCTGACCACCCTGCATAGTTACAGAAGATGCACTCCTGACAAGTGATCCTCAAAACAAGTAGTAATCTCTTTGAGAAGTATGAGATGTCTTTTGTTCTCTTTGTTGTTCCCATGATTGTCAGCTGTGAGGACCCTTGTCATTCTGGCCTCAATCCCAATTCTGCAGGATCTGGGGATTCTTTTTTTTTATAGTTACCAATCTTGTTATATAGCTACAATAATTTTTATGTGTGTTGATGTTTATTGACAACCAGATTTTAAGATCCTTAGAAATTGGAGTTCATTATTATTTATCATCCTGGTTCCTTTCCCTCTGCCCTCTTATTTTCCAACACAATATACTGAATTTTATCACTTTATAGTTTAGTTATTGAGGGTGATTTGGTGAAATGCAGAACAGACGATATCAATTATCTGAACTTATTGTACTATATGACATAATAACAGAAACATAAATAGACTATGATAAATATTGACTTTTTCTTTACTCTTTGTAATATTTTGTTGGTGTTATTCGTCTTGCTTGGATTGTCAAGTTCTTCTGAGAATTCTAGTATCTAATAATGTTATTCTATCAAGCGTATTATTCCCAACTGATATTCTATTCAGCCAGTATGAATTAACTACTGTTTGTGAGATTAGAGTATGTACTTTAATGTCTAGAAGAAGCAAAAGTAATGAATACACTGAATCTGTCATTGAGAAGACACTTTAAACTGAAATGTTCCATTATTTTTCTAATTCTTCTCTCTTTTGAATCTGAGTATGTTTTTGGGGCACGATACAGTATAAAGGTGTTTGTACATCAAGTCATAGACTTGGAAATAAAACACAACTACCCTTTTGATGAAAATACATAAACATCATAGCCATTTAGCCAATTCTTAAAACAATAAATTCATGATTTTAGTTGGAGGGTAAACATGCATCTTTTTAAAAATCAAATGTAAACACAGAATCTATACTCATGATGTACACATGGACATAAAACATTGCATGTATTTTAGGAGATTCAAAGACCACTGGACTTCAAGTTAAGGATTTTTTCTCTGAATAAACTTAGTGATTGAATTATAGAAAACCACAAACTAAGTTATTGACTGAATTATAGGAAAAATATAGTGTATTAAAATAAAGTTTTGGACTAATTAACATGATTTTACTAATAATGACAAGAGGATTTAGCAAGTCCTGATTTTTTCTAATGTAAAAAAAAGTTTGTTAAGTAAGATCTTTCAATTACTAAACTCTCATTCACTTAGAGGGGGTTAATTTCTAAAACCCCCCTAAGTAAATTAAGCTTTTATATCCTTGAAGAAGGATGTTGATCGGTTTCACCTTATGGCAAGTATCTCAATATATGTGATCTGTCACCTAGTCTTTTCTCTATTTTATTATTTTTGTGTTTGTTTGGAAAAAAATTATTATTTGTATACAAGTGCATGTACTATTTAATATCATGTAATTAAATCGCTTTGATAGAAACAGTTAATGTTAGACTAATAATGTTTTTAGCTACTGGTGAAATACTTCCTCTTAAAGTGTTAAATGCAGGATAAGATCTTACTTGACACTACCTAGGGAGTGTAATCTCTCCCAGTAGTGTTTGTTTCATCAAAGTTGGCTCATTTAGGTAGTTTGAGTGATCAGAGCTGTATAAGTATTTTTGGCAGTGGTGGATGGGGAATGGACAGCACCAAACCATTCTTTCCCTCTGTTTCAATTTTTCTCCTTTATCTACTGCTGGTTGCTTATTCCTGAGATATCCTTCACCTCTCTCAAGAGGCTTGGTCACTTAACTTCATTCCAACTCTACACCTCCATTGGTGGACATGGAAAGATGGATGAAATTTTAGCCCCTGTTTATGGCCAGCATCCAACTAGTCCTTCTTTCAGAAATGAGTAAATAAAAACTTATTATGGTATATTTGAAAAGTTGCCTGTCTATGCCCTAGGCTTTAACTCACTAAATGATTTTAATGGAAACTGAATAAAAAGGAAATAAAAGTATGGCAGGGGGTGATGCAGCAAATGCTGTAATATAAGCTGATAAAATTTTCCCAAGTTACCATACCTCCAGCACCTAGAACATAGCCAGCCATATAGTAGACACCCAATAAAGGTTTGTTGAATAAATTTGTTTAATATTCCTTTTTACTCTTTTCCTCCCCTCTTCTTTCCCATGCATTTCTAGTTACTCACATTTATAATAATATATTCAGTACACTTTTTGTTTGCCTCAAGATGCAGCATGAGGGAATCACCTGAAATTTCAAGTCAAGATGACCTGGTCAGAACATCAGTTCCAAAATTGAGTATTTAGAGATCCTTTTCCTATCTATAAAATGGGATCACAAAATACCTCTCAAAGGGTACAAAGCACAGCACCAACCATATATTAATAATAAGGCACTGTTACATAAATGTTAGTTCATTCTCTCATCACCTTCTTAACCATTTTGCTCTCTCTATTGTTTCAAGACAGTAAAATCCAAATCTCTATCAGTAAAAGTGTATCTGACCACTCTAATTTAATAAAACGCAGCAATAAATTGCATGACTCATTTCTTAATTATTTAGCATGATTTACTAAAAGTATAAGGGATCTTATATTTGAGGGATCTATGAAGGGAAGGAAGGAATAATCACATACATAGAAGTGGTTGGTTTCAAGTGATTAAGAATAACCTATGAGTAGGTGAAAAAAAGCAGCACGACAATACAATAGACTGCAACCAAAGGTGGAAAAAACTGTAAAAGAAAGCTTTAGAGGTCTCAAATCTGCTTTCAAAATGCTGGGATCTAGTTTTCGTAAATTAAAGTTCTCAGTAAATGTAGGACAAGTCCCAGCTGTACTGCAGCATTAACATTAAAACTAAGCCACATCTTGAGTGTCCTTTTCTCTTAAACCCCCAGAGGTTTCAAACCAGAGAGATGGTCAAAATAGATTCCCCTACTACTTCCCCTTCCCCAATAAGAAGCTCTCATCTGTTGTATTTCCATTTTGAGGCATTTAGACAGCTGAGAGAGAGTTTAAAGAAGGAGTGCTCAATCCATCTGGTCTGTTTTTTCCCAAAATTGCAAAAGTTATCATTTCAGTAACATTATATGTTGTTAAGCTTATACAATAAGATCTGATTTTAAAACTTACTATATAACCACAGCAACAAATATTGTGTTATATTGTCAGAAGTATTGACACATAGATCAATTGAACAGAATAAAGAGCCTAGAAACAGAACCATACAAATATGCCCAACATATTTTTGACAAAGTTTCAAAATAAATTCAGTAGAGGAAGAATAATATTTTCAGCAAATGGTGCTGGATCAGTGGGACATCCACAGGAAAAGCAAAATGTATGTCGACCTAGACCTCATACCTACTATAGAAATTCACAGATTAGAGTGAGATTATTTTTCTCTTTCTTACAGAAATCTCATCCATATTGTCTATTTCTGTGATGTTCAATATGGTAGCCACTTGCCATGTATAGCTATTGGAATGTAGCTAGCATGAATTGAGATGTGCTATAAATGTAAAATGCACACTGGACTTTGAGGACTTAGTATAAAAATAACATGAAACACCTCATTAATAATTTTATATGTGTTGCATCTTGAAATCATAGTATTTGGGATCTCTTTGGTTAAATAAAATATGGTATGGATGTTAGTTTTACCCATTTCTCATTATTTGTAATGTGGATATCAGACAATTTAAAATTACCTACCTGGCTTGGGTCATAGTTCTATTGCTCATAGCTAGCATAATCTATAATTTCCAGTTTCAGTTTCTTTATATTTGAATGAGAAATAAAAGATATCTGTGAAGCAAACTGCACATAGAACTAGATTTTTATAATTTTTAATACAATTTTACATTTGTCCAAGCATTGGAGTCATTTTGAAACCATATTTATTTATTATTTTTAAAACATTCAGTTAAGATTTTGCATAAATAAAAACTTTTCTAAGTGTATGACTTAATAAATATTAAGCAGGATCTAGTCTAGTTACTTGGGAATGGCAAAGCCCTCATCTTCATAGAACTTACATTTTTCAGTTGATAATCTTTATGTAACTATAGAAATAATTATTAATGGCTTAACTAAGTTAGCTTTTGGGTATATACTCAACTTGTGAGAGCAGAACCTCATGAGTCTACCAAAGAGTTGAGTATTACCTAAAAGTAACCATCTTGCCCTGGGCATTACCCAATGTAATTTTCAGAGGAAATGCAGATTGTTTGCTAATCTGGCAAATTAGCTAAGTAGGCATTGGTTACATGGAGGTCTATTCAGAGATTTTCCTCTGTACTATGTTATATTGACTGATTGCTTTTCTGACTTTCTCCCTAGATTCTGAATTCATCAAGAGTTTTATGACGGGGGCTAGGGATAAAAAAAAGTACACGTTAGGTACAATATAGCCTACACAGGTGACAGGTGCACTAAAATCTCAGAATTCACCATTATAGAATTCATCCGTGTAACAAGAAAACACTTCCACCCCTAAAGTGATTAAAATTAAAAAGGAAATAAAAATAAAAATAATTTTAAAAGTTTTTGCTGCATGTTAGCATCTATGCCAGTAATTGGCAAATAATAAGTGTAAATAAGCCATCTGATAAATGAAATATTTTGAGAAAACATTAATTCAAAATTTAAACCAGTCAATGTCACATTCAAGCCACATTGCCCAACCTAGTATATCATGACCATTGACTTCAATGTTTAATATGGATTGTCTAAGGCATTGGCTGGAAGGGAGCATCTGTCTTTGTTTTGTCCTTTGAAGCAAACACTTGAAATCAATTTAGACTCTCATCTAGACACTTTTGTTGTCTGTAAATGTATTTAATGGGATCTTTAGGCTAGATTCAGAAGAGAAGTAAGCTGTCATTACCCAAAGATTGTTAACCTTATCAATGAATTGGTAGCCCTAGGGCATAAAGATCATTTGTATTGTTTCAGAGGCCTTAGTATCTAGTAAATTTTCTAGCTATTGATTTTTGCAAATGTACAAAATTAACAATTGTGAGAGAGCTTTTAACAAGCTTGATTTCAGTTGAAATAATATGAACAGTAATTGTTTTTTTTTTCTGTTCATTGGATAATAAAAGCATTTATGTAATTGGGAGGCCCCAATACTGTTGAAGGTAAATCTGATGGGAAACAAATATTCAAAGACTTTGTGCATTCAAGAGAATCAGTAGAGACAAAAAAAAACACCCTATCTTCTAGAGAGTTGATAGGAATATATCTTATTTGGAAATTCAAAAAATATTCTTGCATTTCTGTGTTCTGTGCCAGTTACATTATTTATATAATAAACTCTTTTCCATATTGCTTTTTATTTAAAATTCTCAATCCTATAACTAATTATTTTACTTAGGGAATATAACTGTATCCTTTATGCCTTCTCTTTGATTTAGTCACCATGATCATCAAAAGTTTCTCCCCATCAGTAATCCAGGCAGACTCCCAGCCACACTCAAGGCATCATCAGTAGATCTCAGAGAACTACATTGGATTAATTACTAATTTTTCCTCATTGACTTCTGTTTTCCACAATTCAATATTTTTCTAATTTTCATCGATCTATTTGCTTCTTCCCAAAGAAGGCTCATGTAAGTTTGTATATGTGACACCAATATCTCTTTAATATGTTTACTTTCCTTGACGTTTCTAAATATGGCTAATTTCAATTTACCTTAAGACCTAAATTATTTGAATGCAAGTTTATTTTAAACAAAGCTATATATCAGGAATTTTCTAGGATTCAATTTCAAAACCAACTTTCAGAGTATGGCTAATAATTCAAAGGTCAACCAAACACCTGAGCCCATTACAGTCCCAGTACCATACAGGTCAAAATCAAGAGCAGGGTTGTAGGATCCCAACGTTCTTTCTGGTGTTAAAAAATGTATAGTAAATAAAGTTATTTTTTGTTCAACAGTATTTTGGAAGCAGTAATTGCCACATTGTATATATGTTTGCCATTAACCATAAACGTGATTTTACCAATTTGTTTTCACTACATTGTGCAGAATTCTGGAAACTTAGATAAAGTATTTAAACACCTAAATATATGCACACACAAACACACACACATGCACACACGCTACTTGTCCATGCCCCCGATCTTTCTCTTTATCTTAGAGTTCAAGTGTAGCCATGATTTGATATTACAAAATAGAAAGAGTACTGTTGGTTTACCTGTCAAATTACTTTTATCAAGCCATGAATGGTGCTTACTGTGTGCCAGACGTTTTTCTAAGCACGTTATAAATATTAACTCATTTAATCTTTATAAAACCTTTAAATGATACATGATATTATTCTCACTCTACAGAAAAGGAATTTAAGACACTGAATGGTTAATGAGCATGCTGAAGGCCACACCATTCATAACTGGTAAATGGGAAGTGACTCTGGGCCATTTTGTTCCAAGTCCAAGCTTTTAAATATTTTCCTTTGCTCTTACTAGACATGATATTGCTGAGAGAAGTTTTGGTCCCCTGTGCTTGAATATAAGTATAATAATTAAGTCATCTTCTTTTCCATTCTCAAATTTTACTCTCAAAATTATTTTTCTGTGCCACACACATTTTAACAGTTTTTCATTATATAGTTGTTCTTCTGAGTAGAAATTGACCCTAAAATACAGACAAAAAGAAATTATAGTTAAGATAAAGTAAAAAAAAAAGAATTCTGGGTGAAGGATACATTAGAATGTGTGATTCAATTTTTGCAACTTTCATATAAGTCTAATTTCTTTCAAACTATAAGGTTAAAAAATCTTTCAAATAATTACTAGTCGAATTGAAGAATATGAATTGAAGCAGTACCATTTAGTGCATAAATTCAAGGGCACAATTTTCAAGTTATATTTTCTATAAACAGTGCTCTCTGAAGTTGTGCAATGAGAAAGACCTGAATCGACGTTAGTTTGTCTACCTTAAAATGCATAAAATAATAATAGAAAAACAAACCGGAGCAAGGACAACAATCTGGATTACTCTCCAGGTTTCATAATTTTGTTTTTAAATGTTCTTCAGCAGAAATTATTCAAGCATTGTTTCCTACTACAGAAAGAATTCTCAGGACTTCTCAGAAATATATCAGTTTTTAATAATACCAATACCGGATAGGAGACCAGGGACAATTTTAGTGTCATTCATAGATGTTGTCCCAGAACCAAGACAGCACCTGCTCCATAGTAGGTACTTAATTTGTGGAATGGATAAGTAAATCAGTGATGCAAATTGATGGTGCTTTTTCTACTTTAAGCCACTTTTAAATGTGTTGATATCCCATTAATAGCCTTCTAGATTTATTTGACTAGAAATTAATTATTTTATTTGATAGACTAGTAAAAGGCAACCTAGACAGTTTAAATTGCTCATTCAGGTTCACTAAATGAAAACACACTGAGAAAAAAAATATATATATATATGTATATTCATAAATAAAGTCCAGCCGTGACTTTTTGTTCAAGGTTCTTTGTACTATATTCCATTCTTTGAACTGAAAAGAGGAGAAATTATAAAAGCATTTTTTTTTAAAAAAAAGACATAAATGTATAAATCAGGTAACACACTTTTTTGGATACATACCCCACAATACCTGAAAAAGTAGTAAGCAAAGTCACTGATATTTAATAGAGGAATGATCTGACAACTTTACAAATCACAATAACTTTATGCTTTTAATTTTTAGAAATTAAGTATTTCCCCTTACTGAATTTATCTGTATGTAGAAAATTATGCTGTATTATTTCACTAGAAGTTTTAATTTAGGAGTATGGGTTATTATTTGGGAAGGGAAATGTTTCTCAAATTTACTTCCATGTTTTAAAGAATAATCCTGTTCATCTCTTTCTCACATCTTCTCATATATCTTATTTCACTTTTAATTTCCTGTAAGTTTATCATTCCTGTTAAATTATTCCTTGCCTTTTCTCAGTGATGATTGATAATGATATCGTTGAGCTGTGTCTCTTTCTAACACCTAGACTACTATTCAAACTATATCAATCACTCCATTATATTTTTAAAATCTAGAATATACTGCTGAGATCTCTCTTGACCTGGTATTCTTGTATCCTGCCATCTCCAATTTCCCACACTGAGCACCTTTCCTTCCTTCAGCATCCTTTCCAATCAGTTCAGAAAGCTGCCCTTAATCTGCTATTCTGTTGCCAAAACAACATCATTAATCACTTTCAGTTACCTTCTTTGCTTCCTATACATCGAAACTTGAGTGCTTCCTTTACCCTCAGTTACTGCTCCACTAGAGCTTTCTTGTTTTAACACCACATCTTGTCCTGTGTGTTTTGGTTTCCTCTTCTTACTTGATGCCGTTGTTTTCTTTTTATGCTATTATTACCTTCATTTTATTTTCTATGCATGAGCATTGAAAATGACAAAATCATCTCTTTCCCCCTTTGTTTGCTACTTATTTGGTTCTGGTACTTCTTTTCTTCTGTTTGTATAAATATGTACTCAGAGCAATTGAGGAAAAAACACCTAGATGAATTGTGATCCTATGTTGTCCCTTAGCTGAGAAACATTTCATTCCTGAGCTATATTATTTGTCTTTTCTCTGAATACACTTTCATACTGGCTATTCTCCTTTATATTCTAAACGCACCTTTCTGTAATTTAGGCAACATTGTTGGAATTGGAAGTTGTTTAGTTAATAGTTGTGAGTCATGCTTACTACAGACATTTTTATCAAAAATTTCACAAGGATAGCATCATACCCAGGGACTCCCCACATTTCCTCAAGCCACAGAAGAGGTTTTTGATGGATGTTCTTGCTTACTGGATGCTCTAAAACTAGACAGACATAAATGATTATCTTTTCCTGCTGCCGAAGTTTAGGTTATTTTTCTCCTAACTTTTATACACACTTCCAATTATGAACTTCTAACACATAAAGAAAATTGAGATTTTTGTCATTCAATGCTAAAACCCAAACTGACATGTAGGAAGAAGGAGCAGAAGTTCTGTGGGTTTGTCAGGATGCTAAGGACATGTTGTTTTTAGAATTACTTATTAGAGCCAGTGAGTTTATTAGGCTGAAGTAGAAAACTGTATGCTATTAGTCGAATTTAAATTAAATTCCTAAACTCAAGTCCCTTATAGCTCAAAATCTGTAAATTTAAGTAAGCACTTCTAGAAATGTCCTAATATCACATTCTAGGAGATGTTCAATATGATTTTAATTGAGCTGTCTAAGTCTGTATGCAAAAAAAAAAAAAAAAAAAAAAAAAAAAAGAAAGAAAGAAAGTAAAGCAAAGCAAGTAATAACCTCAAGTGCCAACTCTAATTAATTGCTAGTATCTTCTTGAACTAAAATGTGGAGAAGGTCCCATCTGGCCTCTGTAGGAGAGTGCAGTGATCTATTAGCCATGCTTACCATCAGCCCAGGAGAAGGAAGAGAACAGGATTGTTGATTGCCTGTGGACCCTGTTGTGCTAGAACATTTTTCGTATTAAAGTCTGCATTTTAGACCTGGTGAATTGTTTATCAGACCACTTATTTTCTGATGTATCCTATTTTATTTCTGATACTTGATTAAAAGTATGCTGTGAAAGTAGTATAGTAATAATGACTCCTAAAATGAGTTTATGCCTCTAAAATATAGATACATGATTCTTCTTCAACAACTCCGGTTATCTGCTTTTAGAAAGTAAACCAAAGAGTTTATGGCCTATTGCATTATTCGATTTTACCATGTGTGTTTATTATTGATAATCTAAAGGTGAATTTATTAAGCTCTACATTGGCTATGGAGCAAGGCTAATGATTACAATTAAACAGCTAAATTATATTTAGCAAGTAAATAAAAACTTAAATTATAAAGCTTCCAATGCTAGCTTAAAGCTCAGAAATGACCAGTTTTTTTTAAATTAAGCAATAAGTATATTTTAAAAATATGTATTTCTAGTGTTACACAGATGAATTTGGCACGAGCTTTTCCCTTCCTTTTGTGAAAAACTTGTTTTGTGCATATTCCGTCCACTATTTTGTGTGTAATACTCTGTCCTATCAAATTCAATTAATTAAACAACCTTTAAGGGCATAAACCAGCCTTGGTCTATAACAATTTGCAACTTCAAAGAGACGAAGTGATTTTCAAATTACTGTCTTAAAAATCTATTTAATATATACATAAATAAGCAGAAAAAAATAGCTGTAGTCTTTACTGGAGAGCCATGCAGTAGGGTAGGGGGGAGCATATGGATTTTATTTTGGCAAGTGAAGAAAAAAGTTATTAAGACATATAATACAATAAAAAAGAACTCACAACATTTAGCAACAGATTGGCTGTGGGTAGTAGAGGCTCATGAGGAGTCGACAACAACTTTCTAAGATTTTAGCTTAGAAAACATGAGTGGGTTGACTTACATGTTGTCTTCTGGAGTTGAGAATGTTTTTCCTTTGAAGAACTTTTAACGTCCTCTACAACACTTTTTAGTTACGAAGTCCCCTTATCACTGAGTAAGAGAGAAATGCAATTATGAGCAGATTTCTCTTAAAACTATATATGTGTGTGTGTATATATATATAAAAAATAATATATAATATATTACATAATTTATGGGGTACATGTGAGTGTTTTTTCCATGCATAGAATGGGTGATGATTAAGTCAGGGTAACT
>NW_012107497.1:1253261-1298436 GCF_000951045.1 Mandrillus leucophaeus
CTGACATGTAGGAAGAAGGAGCAGAAGTTCTGTGGGTTTGTCAGGATGCTAAGGACATGTTGTTTTTAGAATTACTTATTAGAGCCAGTGAGTTTATTAGGCTGAAGTAGAAAACTGTATGCTATTAGTCGAATTTAAATTAAATTCCTAAACTCAAGTCCCTTATAGCTCAAAATCTGTAAATTTAAGTAAGCACTTCTAGAAATGTCCTAATATCACATTCTAGGAGATGTTCAATATGATTTTAATTGAGCTGTCTAAGTCTGTATGCAAAAAAAAAAAAAAAAAAAAAAAAAAAAAGAAAGAAAGAAAGTAAAGCAAAGCAAGTAATAACCTCAAGTGCCAACTCTAATTAATTGCTAGTATCTTCTTGAACTAAAATGTGGAGAAGGTCCCATCTGGCCTCTGTAGGAGAGTGCAGTGATCTATTAGCCATGCTTACCATCAGCCCAGGAGAAGGAAGAGAACAGGATTGTTGATTGCCTGTGGACCCTGTTGTGCTAGAACATTTTTCGTATTAAAGTCTGCATTTTAGACCTGGTGAATTGTTTATCAGACCACTTATTTTCTGATGTATCCTATTTTATTTCTGATACTTGATTAAAAGTATGCTGTGAAAGTAGTATAGTAATAATGACTCCTAAAATGAGTTTATGCCTCTAAAATATAGATACATGATTCTTCTTCAACAACTCCGGTTATCTGCTTTTAGAAAGTAAACCAAAGAGTTTATGGCCTATTGCATTATTCGATTTTACCATGTGTGTTTATTATTGATAATCTAAAGGTGAATTTATTAAGCTCTACATTGGCTATGGAGCAAGGCTAATGATTACAATTAAACAGCTAAATTATATTTAGCAAGTAAATAAAAACTTAAATTATAAAGCTTCCAATGCTAGCTTAAAGCTCAGAAATGACCAGTTTTTTTTAAATTAAGCAATAAGTATATTTTAAAAATATGTATTTCTAGTGTTACACAGATGAATTTGGCACGAGCTTTTCCCTTCCTTTTGTGAAAAACTTGTTTTGTGCATATTCCGTCCACTATTTTGTGTGTAATACTCTGTCCTATCAAATTCAATTAATTAAACAACCTTTAAGGGCATAAACCAGCCTTGGTCTATAACAATTTGCAACTTCAAAGAGACGAAGTGATTTTCAAATTACTGTCTTAAAAATCTATTTAATATATACATAAATAAGCAGAAAAAAATAGCTGTAGTCTTTACTGGAGAGCCATGCAGTAGGGTAGGGGGGAGCATATGGATTTTATTTTGGCAAGTGAAGAAAAAAGTTATTAAGACATATAATACAATAAAAAAGAACTCACAACATTTAGCAACAGATTGGCTGTGGGTAGTAGAGGCTCATGAGGAGTCGACAACAACTTTCTAAGATTTTAGCTTAGAAAACATGAGTGGGTTGACTTACATGTTGTCTTCTGGAGTTGAGAATGTTTTTCCTTTGAAGAACTTTTAACGTCCTCTACAACACTTTTTAGTTACGAAGTCCCCTTATCACTGAGTAAGAGAGAAATGCAATTATGAGCAGATTTCTCTTAAAACTATATATGTGTGTGTGTATATATATATAAAAAATAATATATAATATATAAATATAATATTATATATATTTATATTTGAGATGGAGTCTCACTTTGTCGCCCAGTCTGGAGTGCAGTGGCACGATCTCTGCTCACTGCAACCTCCGCCTCCTGGGTTCTAGTGATTCTCCTGCCTCAGCCTCCCAGGTACCTGGAACTACAGTCGTGTGATACCATGCCTGGCTAATTTTGTATTTTTAGTAGAGAGGGAGTTTCACCATGTTGGCCAGGCTGGTCTCAAACTCCTGACCTCAGGTGATCCACCTGCCTCGGCCTCCCAAACTGCTGGGATTACAGGCATGAGTAATCGTGCCCGGCCTGTATTTTTAAAAATTGTCCTTCCTGAAGAGGTCTATTCTAAACACGTATTCTGTGAGGATTTGATTCCATCATTTTCACACCTGTTACTGGCCTGACATATCACAACGTTTTATGAGAAAATAGAAATGTTATGAATTCATTTTAAATTGTATATATTTTTCAAATTTTATTACGTGAAGCCATGGCAAGATGGCAGTGTATTATTTGCCTTCTGTGCACTGCAGAGTTCCAGCAGAGGTGGACTTTCCTCCGGTTTATTAGAGAATTTTAAAATGTCAAACTTCGGTCAATAGTTTATGCTGTTTCTAGACCTAATATAACAAATAATAACCTAATATTGCAGGGCATTCTCAGAAGCAGTAAAATGCTATTATGCTACTAAAAATTTTTGGAGCACAATCATGATATCAATTTCTTACACAAGCATATAAACAATAAAAATTTTACAGAGTCTTAAATGAGGAAGAATTTGAAAATGCTAAAAAAAAAAAAAAAAAAAAAAAAAACCCAGCATAAAAACAGAGGTCAGAAAGTGGCCTTGATAATTCAATATAGAACAGCCTTTAGTTTTTAGGCTATGGCTCTCAAAATATCCAAAACCAATGTTTTTGGTGTGTGTGTGTGTTTTCTGATTCTACTACTTGCTCCCACTCTTCCAACAGCAGTCCCCTGACTCTTCCAATCCCTCAGACTCAAAATCTTTGAGTCAGTTTCAAATATTTGTCCCTTTTTGTCAATCAATTCCCATTAAATCTGCTTTTGACACATCTATTCACTTTTATCTTTTTCTAAGTGCTATCATCCTAGTGTAGGGCTTCATCTCCATTTTCTTACTAATTATTTTTTCAACTTTCAAAGAATCCTGTAAGTTTACACTTATTAAAATGCATTTCATGCTTTGGTCCTACTTTAAAGCCTATACTGCATTGATCTGAGTATACACTTTGGTAGTCAATATCCCTAACTATTTGATCACAAGCTAATTATTAAATTGGTAATTGATATTTTAATGTGACTTGAAAATTTCAGAGTTTCCACAGTTATTTTATTGGATTTTCTACAAAACCATCTGTGCCAGGTAGTTTTAATTACCTATCTCTTATCCAAGAGGAATATAAGATTCTTTGAAATTTGACAACTTACAAACTACAAATCTAGCAGGTGTTAGCTGTGGAACTTGAACTCATATCCTCAGATTCTAAAACAGTGTTTTAGTCACACTACCACCAGTGGCTTCCCTCTGTATCCAATTCTCACTCTCCAGATCATGTTCTATAACCAGAGTTATAGAAAAATTGTAATTACCTTTCCCATCCAAAGGCTTACTGTGCCACAGCTCATTTTCAGCTGAAATTATTTCATTTTGAGAGACAAACTTTAACAACTAATTTTGGAAATATGAATGCAAAATAACTTAGTAACTTAACTACTTCAAATTAGTGTAGGGATAGTTTCCATAGTAAATTAAATGTTGTTGACTAAGGAAGAGAAAGAGAAATAATGTGAGAAAAATTATTGAAAATGGATATATGGTACGCCTTGTGAGATAAACTCTCTCTACTCTTGGGCTTATTCCTGGTAGATACAGAGCTCAGAATATGTTTTGTGAGATGGGAAGGAGGAATTGTATGAGCTGTTACTGAGAGATTAAAGGGTATTCTGGGAAGTATACATGTTTCAGAAACAGCAAAAGGTGGGCTCGATTCCTGGTTGTCATTCATGAGTCATGTAAATTTGGTTGTGTTGTTTAACCTTTCTCAACCTCAGATTTATCAATAATAAAACGGGGATAAAAATATCACCCTTTCTGGTTTCTAAAATACTGAACATAATATATATAAAGAGTTTTGTAAGAAATAGGTACTCATACATAACAAATGGTTTTATTCTCTACCAGCATTCAACCTTGGGCACATTATTTAACCTCTCTGTTCCTCAATCTACTCTACTGTAAACATGGGGAAAATAATAGCACCTACACCTTGTTGAACTGTTGATGAGTAAAGGAGCAGTCACCATATGTGATGCCCTTAGAACAGTGCTCAATAAATGAAATAAATGATATGACTAATTGATAAAGACAAAAGTCTTGTGTTTCCCTTAGAAAGATGATCTAACTATACTGAGACTCAGTTTTCTCGTCTGTAGGATTGAGACAGTAATTTTTTCCTTTAATGTTTTGCTTTAATATTAAACAAGATATGTGACATATTTCATATGCAGCAAAATGCTATTACAATGCAAAGAGTTCTGGAATATCAAATATGTTACCAAATTTGGGGAGAAATTATTAGAGTAATAGAGAATTTTTAACACCCAGGTTGGACATTTAATTCATTGATAGAGTTCTAATTTAAACAAGATTAAAGGTTTAAAAATTCTTAGTTTTGTCTTTAAATTTTGTTATACTATCTTAAAGTTTACTAAAAAAATTGCTGTGTCTAAAAGTTTACTAGATCATCACTGGCAGGCAAGACAAAGATTATCATCTGGATGAGTTCTGTTTGTTAGAGATAGTAAACACTTGATATCTACTCAATACCCTTTGAGAGAAACTCACATTTCCTCTTGAGAAATGAGGTCAGATGTTGGTATCATATTTAATGTCTTCTTCAAAAGGTCACAATCTAAGATCACTGAAGGTCTTTAGAATCCTTTCTGGGTTTTGAATAGAAGATTTCTAAACTTGACTTTGCCCTGCCAAATTTATGTATTTGTTTTAATGGAATGTATTTAAGGGCTCCATGTACCATTGTGCTATTTTTGCATGCCCAGGCATGTTCGGCTGAGAAGGCAGGTGAGGACTGAAATCCAGCCCTTTGTAAAGGCATCCAAGACACACTCATGGGATTGTGTCTGCCCTGAGGAAGTAGAGCCTTCCTTCACATAAAGGCAGTGTCCCTCACGAGGCTGTGGCCCTGGTAGCTGAGTCCACCCTTGAGGACACCTTGCCTCTATTTTTCCCAAACGTGTTGCCAATATCCCTCGACTTACAATGGGGTTTTGTTCCAATAAACACACCATAATTTGAAAATATTATAAATGGAAAGTGCATTTAATATACCTAATCTACCAAACATCATAGCTTAGACTAGCCTACCTTAATCATGCTCAGAACACTGAGATTAGTCTACATTTGGGCAAAATTATCTAAATATCTAAAATTATATTTTATAATAAAGTGTTGAGTATCTTTTATTCACTACTGTACTTAAAGTGAAAGCCAGAATGGTTGTATGGATACTCGAAGTGTGGTTTCTACTGAATGTGCACTATTTCATACCACTGCAAAGTCAAAAAATTGTAAGTGGAATCATTGTAAATCAGGGATTGTCATTATATACTTTAGAGGTAGGTCTGTTATTGCTGTTGTTGTTTTAATAAAAAATTTGATCAAAGTGACATGCATACAAGTTAATAAATTTTCCAAGAATAGGAAATAAATTATTTAGTTAAAAACTAAAAGACATGTCAGATAGTATGGGAATAATAGTGTTCGACACGGGATTAAGAGTTGCCAAAGTGAAGTTTGAAAGGGGGAAGTCAGTGTCACTAACTGTCAGCCCAAAGTGGGCACGGGTAGAAAAGTTAAGTTTGTGGTAACGTCTGAGAAGCTGTCTGCTGTGTCTGACCATGAATGGGGTGCTTGTATGGAGGTGGCTTGGGGGCCATTGTCGGTCAGACTAATCAATACGTGCAGAAACACGAAAGGAATTTGATGGCCAGGGCTCATGCCTGTAATCCCAGCACTTTGGGAGGCCAAGGTGAGTGGATCATTTAAGGTTAGGTGTTCCAGACCAACCTGGCCAACATGTTGAAACCCCTCCTCTACTAAAAATACAAAAATTAGCTGGGCGTGGTGACGGGCACCTGTAGTCCCAGCTACTCAGAAGGCTGAGGCAGGAGAATCGCTTGAACCCAGGAGGTGAAGGTTGCAGTGACCTAAAATCATGCCACTGCGCTCCAGCCTGGGTGACAGAGCAATAGTCTGTCAGAAAAAAAAAAAAAAAAAAGAGAAGGAAGGAAGGAAGGAAGGAAGAAAGAAAGGAAGGAAGGAAGGAAGATGGATGAAAGGAAATTGGGAAGTTAAAAGTACAAAATATGAATGCTATATAGATAAAAAATTGATTGTATTTTTAAAATTGTAATTAAAAATTGAGATATGCAATTCCTCAAGGATCTAGAACCAGAAATACCATTTGACCCAGCAATCCCATTACTGGGTATATACTCAAGGATTATAAATCATTCTACTATAAAGGCACATGTCCACTTATGTTTATTGCAGCACTATTCACAAGAGCAAAGACTTGGAACCAACCCAAATGCCCATCAGTTGATAGACTGCATAAAGAAAATGTGGCACATATACACCATAGAATACTATGCAGTCATAAAAAGGATGTGTTCATGTCCTTTGTAGGGAAATGGATGAAGCTGGAAACCATCATTCTCAGCAAACTAACACAGAAACAGAAAACCAAACACTGCATGTTCTCACTCATAAGTGGAAGTTGAACAACGAGAACACATGGACACAGGGAGGGGAATATCACACACTGGGGCCTGTCAAGGGGTGGGGAGCTAGGGGAGGGATAGCATTAGGAGAAATACCTAATGTAGATGACGGGTTGATGGGTGCAGCAAACCACCATGGCATGTGTATACCTATGTAACAAACCTGCATGTTCCGCACATGTATCCCAGAATTTAAAGTATAATTTTAAAAAGTTGAGGTATGAAATGGAAGGCAGTAAAGGAAAGCCACTAAAGAAACTCAGATATTTTTCATCGTAATGTTGAAAAAGTTATGAAATTTCACTAAGCCTGTGTCTATGAAGTGGGAAAATAACAGTGATATGAATATTAGATGATAAAATATTTGTAAAATATTTGTTATATCATAGAGACCTAGTTTTGAATGTTAGCTATCATTTTTGGTTGTTATAATAGGTTATTGGAGGGTAGGTGTGACTCCTATCTTTTAAGCATGCAGAATATTGAAGTGATAAATTTCATCATTAATTTTCATACCTTTGACACTTCAGTGTTTAAAAGTATTGATGTAAGCAGACAGTTTATCTCCTAAATATGAGGAAATATGTTATCATGGTCACTCAAAGGATATACCATAACTCATCTGACATTTAAAATGTCAGTTTGATTGATGAATGAGAGTCCTGGGTAGATGAATGTGATTTAAATGGGATTTGGTTTGCCTACAGACCAAATAAATAATGACTCAGTTCTGAAGACTGGCTAGACCAGGGCTAGGGCAATTAATTGGGGTGCTGGGACATGATATCTGAGCAACAGATGCTAGGTTATGCTGCTTTGGTCACCAACAGGCCTGCTCCATAACAGGCAATAGGTACATAGACCTGACATTTAAGAGCAGTTAATGAAGGCCTCAAGACCTTGGATGGTAATTAACTAACATGAAGAAATAGAACAGGGTGTCAGGATTATCTATGATGGCACAATTTCCTACTCTGAGCATGCCCATTGGTGGGTCAGAGTGGAGGTCAAGGAACAGATGGGATCAGGAAGTAAAGAGAGTTTCCAGCTAGGACAGGCCTGAGGGGACCGAATAGACAACGTAAGTCAGAGAATGAGTCACAAGGAACAAAGAACCTGGCGAAAATCAGAGTCACACTAGGTTTCTGATGAAGCTGGCCACTGTGAGCTTCTCAATCTCTCTCAATCCCTCAAGTTCTTCAGGTTGGCATATGACTGAATTTAAAGTCTGGAGAGCTGCAGCCTACATGAGGCTAGCAAATAATTCATGCATTACAGAGCACTTAAAATATGATACAGACATATACAGTTCTACATGTAAATCCAAGTATTATGAAGGACCAACACATAAATATATAGGCAATAATATTATGTGAGACCATAAGACAATGACTTTTTATTATAATTATGCTTGATCTAAATGAGCTGTGTTTGATTTCTGTGTACTTTCATAGCTTTATACCCAAGCATGACTTCTCTGCCCAGAAAGTCCTTACTGATTTACTCTTGAGCTTCTCTCTACTTGACTTTCTTTTTTTTTGAGATGGAGTTTCACTCTTGTTGCCCAGGCTGGAGTGCAGTGGTGCGATCTCAGCTCACTGTAACATCCGTGGTGTGATCTCAGCTCACTGCAACCTCCGCCTCCCGGGTTCAAGCGATTCTCCCGGCTCAGCCACCAGGGTAGCTGGGATTACAGGAGTATTGCCACTATGCTCAGCTAATTTTTGTATTTTTAGTAGAGATGGGGTTTCACCATGTTACCCTGGCTGTGGTCTCCAACCCCTGACCTCAGGTGATCCGCCCGCCTCGGCCTCCCAAAGTGCTGGGATTACAGGCGTAAGCCACCGCTCCTGGCTCTACTTTACTTTTACCAGCTAGGGACTGTTTCTCATTCAATACGTATATTTGTTTGTCCGCTAAGTTGGATGTAGTAGTTGACAAGTGGAGTTGAAAATGGAGAGAGTGACTGCAGTCAGTTCATTGAGGATTGTGTTACCATGTGAACTGGGTTAGATAGTGCACCCTCAAAATTCATGTCTTTTCTGGAACTTCAAAAATGTGGTTTTGTTTGCAAATGGGGTCTTTGCAGATATAATTAGTCAAGATGGCGTCATATTGGAGTGGGGTGGGCCTTTAATCTAACATGGCTGATGTCCTTATAAGAAGAAGAGAAGAAATATAGAGAAGACACACAGGGAGAATTCCATGTGACAGAGGCAGAGCCCCGAGTGATGTGTCTATAAGCCAAAGAATACCAAGGATTGCTGGCAATACAAGAAGCTAAGAAAGAGGCATGGAACAGACCCTCTCCTAGAGTATTCAGTGAGAGCATGGCCCTGCCAATACTCTGATTTTGAACTTCTAGCCTCCAGAACTGGGAGACAATATGTTTCTGCTAAAAAACAAACAAACAAACAAAACCCTACCCAGTTTGTAGTACTGTGTAACAACAGCCCCAGGAAACTAATACATCATGGAAATGAATTTAAATATCTTATTATCTATAAAGAATGTGAACTGTCAAAGCTTACTCTTCCATTGGGCGTCAGTTATGTGTATCTTTTATCGTATAATGCATGACTAGAGTCATAATTTCAAAGGACATTAAAAAATACGGACAATTTCTTGAAGCTGCCCAAATGTTTGAACTGTGGGTCAGGCCAATGTCAGCAAGGGCATTTGGTAGAGTTTCTCACAACAACAACCTTCTGTGCATGTAAAGAACTGTATCTTCTCAATGGATTTGTTAGTGTATATTTGGTCTTGTAGACTTTGACCTGGGGAAGTCAGCTAATAGTATATTTAGATATACTGTGAGAAAAATAGGTACACACTAAATAGGAGTATGAAAATCCACAAAGAAGTACCCATCAGTGGGAGCACATTATTTATATTTGTTTTTCTTCTTAAAACACCCATTCTTCCCTCCCTCTACTTTGTTGTACTTTTAATCTGGCTCTCTCGCTTATCTTCAAAGTTTTATCTCCCCCAATAAATCTTCCTGCCATGGTGAAGGTTAAATGTAACTCTTCCATCATCCACGCTAGCACATGCCATATGCATAGAAGTTATAAAGTCCTTGAAGACGGGGACTCTATTTTACACATCTTTGAATTCAAAGTCCTAAAATATTTGAGCCCTGAAAAAGTTGTTAGGACATTTTAGCCACCAGTGCATACTCTGGTAGTGATGGTAGTGATGTAAGTACATTCCTCAGCTTTTCTGAACATTAGTGAAGAATCCTTTTAATAAAGAGCATGATTTTCCATTGATACTTGGACAAGTTTTGGAGTATTCTCAGAGATGAAAAAGGATTATTTTTCATTTGATGTACATATACTCTGTGATTTTGTTAACACAATGGATGCTTGCTGTTTTCATTATTATTCCTTTGGATAAGGCCTTTATGTTGTCAAAATCTTCTATTTAAAAAAAAAAGTGAAAATAATAAAACATTCAGCCATTTGCAGTCAATTATTCTTGCCATTGGTTAGTATATTTATTTACCAGGGTTCTTAATTCATATTACTGAGAGGCTCAAAGATCTGAAAAACAGCATTGGTTCCAAGTGGCTGCATTTCTTTCTTATTCATTTATTTATTTTGTAGAATTGAGGTCTTGCCCGGTCACTTGGGCTGAAGTTGGTGCAATCTGCTCACTGAAGCCTCAAACTCCTGGGCTAAAATGATCCTCCTGTTTCAGCCCATGCCTGTTTAATTTTTTTTTTTTTTTTTTTTTTTTTTTTTTTTTCCTTTTTAGAGATGGCATCTCCCTATGTTGCCCAGGCTGGTCTCAAACTCTGGACCTCAAGTAATCTTCCCACCTTGGCCTTCCAAAATGCTAGGATTACAGATATGAGCCACCACGCCTGACTAGCTGGCTGCATTTCTTTAAGGCCCAGAGGCTCCTGTGGTGGCATCTGGATTTGAAATGCTGGCTGGGTGCAGTGGTTCACACCTGTAATCCCAGCACTTTGGGAGGCCGAAGCAGGAGGATCACCTGAGGTCAGGAGTTCGAGACCAGCCTGTCCAACATGGTGAAATCCTGTCTCTATTAAAAATACAAAAATTAGCCAGGCGTGGTGGTGGGAGCCTGTAGTCCCAGCTACTCAAGAGGCCAAGGCAGGAAAATCGTTTGAACCTAGGAGGTGGAGGTTGCAGTGAGCTGAGATTGAGCCACTGCTCTCCAGCCTGGGCGACAGAGCAAGACTCTGTCTCAAAAAAAAAAAAAAAAAAGAAAAAGAAAGAAAAAAGAAATGCTCATAAACATGGTCTATGTCTAAGTTGCAACAATGATTGATATTGTGAAGATTATTTATAGTGTGGGTCAATTGAAGGGGAAGGAAAACACCAAAGGATAATTTTCTCCTCCCAAATCATAAAGGCATTCATTTTTCAGAAGAGAGGAATATTATTTTCATTAAAATAGTAGAAAAATTAAAATTGTTGTTATTAGCTACAAATCAGGGTAGAGCTGTGTGAATCCGTGGAGAGAATTTCAGATTATAAGCAGAAATCAAGGTTAGTTTTGCGTTGTACTTCTGGAATAAGAAAGATGATATGTAATCAGACCATGTCTCTGATAATTTTGTTAAAGTAGACGAAGAAAATCACATGGATAAGAAAATGTAATTAAATCACTAAAAATAAGAAAGTCATTGTTTTCACTTCCTTTTGCTAAGTGGGATATAAGGAAGATAACCTTTTATACTGTACATGAGTAATTCCAATATCCTCTTAGAAATGACAATTGGATTGTAAAATGGGCTTGCCTTTGACCATATTCTGAAAGGATAATATAATGAGTTGGCAAAAGACCCCATGAATAGAGTTTATGCAGAAAGCAACAACAACAAAAAATACACAGATAAAGAAATGTCTACAACCAAAGGTCAGTATAATTGATAGCAAGATTTCAAGAGGAAAAATTAGGGTCAGGGAAGACATAACATTTCTGTCTCCTTGTTTTGGTGATTTTTCATTTAGAAATAAAATGGGAATAATGAAATATTCCATAATATATCTACATATCCATCTTTGTGGCAGGGAGCTAGAAAGATTCAGGATTATTATTTATAAACCAATTTAGACCAAATTCAAAGACTGAGGAGATACACCTAATTTAGAAGAAATAGGAGCTCTCAGACCTGACTTTGAATATTACTACTAATTTTTTTCTTAGGGCTCGCTCTGCCACCCAGGCTGGAGTGCAATGATGTAATCTCTGCTCACTGCAACCTCCACCTCCCGGGCTCAAGCAGTTCTCCTGCCTCAGCCTCCTAAGTAGCTGGGATTACAGGCGCCCACCAGCATGCCCGGCTAATTTTTGTATTTTTAGTAGAGACAGGGTTTCACTATGTTGGTAAGGCTGGTCTCCATCTCCTGACCTCAACTGATTCGCTTGTCTAGGCCTCCCAAAGTGCTGGGATTACAGGCATGAGCCACCGTGCCCGGCCAGGGCCTTTTAAAGTATTATTTTTTCTTCTAAAATCACTGATGCTCAAATGAAACCTAATTTTGAAAAATAGAATGTTTGAAAGAAGTAGATTGAATGAAAACAACACAGCTGATATTTTTAGCAAGATTCTTGGATCTAGCTTTAGAAATAAATTAGCCAGGAGGAGCAGTATGTCAAGATTACCTTTTCTTTATATCAATTAGACACATTGCATCGTATGACTTATTTAGTACTGAAGATGTCTGTGCCTTTCTGCAGTTGTTTTTCATCTATTAAAAGAGAAAGATATTATCTATGCTATCTTTTCAAGATCCCTGTGGATTTGAATTTTCTCGTGTATAGATAAGCCTTGATTGATGAAAAATTGATGGACAAAATTAATTTTATAACAAAGGTAAAGAAGTGAATATTGCCTTCATAATGTGCCCCACAGCATTTAACAGAATTTCTTTAAACAATTTTTCATGTATTTTTAAACAACTATATATTTCAATATTAAATCTTAAGTGTGTTTCAGGAATATCTTAAGATAATTGTTATATCCCAGTTTTCATACATTTTAAATTTTTTACATCTACAGTATCATATTTTCTTTTGAAAAATTGCATAACATTAAGGTAGTAAATAAAAATAAAAGTAGTTTAATGTCTCTTGTGGAAAATACAGTTTTGTTGTGTTTTGTTTGTTTGTTTTGAGACAGAGTTTTGCTCTTGTTACCCAGGCTGGAGTGCAATGGCGCGATCTCGGCTCACCGCAACCTCTACCTCCCGGGTTCAAGTGATTCTCCTGCCTCAGCCTCCCAAGTAGCTGGGATTATAGGCATGCACCACCATGCCCGGCTAATTTTGTATTTTTAGTAGAGACAGGGTTTCTCCATGTTGGTCAGGCTGGTCTCAAACTCTCAACCTTAGGTGATCCACCCGCCTTGGCCTCCCAAAGTGCTGGGATTATAGGCGTGAGCCTCCGCGCCCCACCTAGTTGTTTTTGACCACATATTTTTTTTCTCTGAAATGTAAATGATTTGTAACCCAAAAGTTTAAGTCTGAATCAATTGTCTGTAGTAAATGCTACACCATCTATATTTGTTAATTGGAACAATACAGAACTAACTTAAAAACTGCTAACATTTTCCCTTGCCATAATGCTCAGTTTTTAAAATGTATTGCCTTCTGTCTTCTCAATGGGATTGCTGCTTTTTAAATTTTCATTAATTCCTAAACCATATTCCATTGTATTTTTTTTGTACATTTGCTTTAAGTGACTGTGTATTGGAGAAAAAGAAAGTGTAGGTTTTCTGGTGAATTATAATAGCAATGTGATACCTGGAATGAAGCAGCCTTTCATGTTTGGAACGACCATAAAATGGCAATACACTTAACAGTAATACCCTTATCTGTGTTACAGCAATGCGTCTTAATGGTTTTCTATGTGTGAACTTAGCCTCTTGCCTACAGAGAATTGCTAAGTAACTAGTATATGCCACATGTAAAAATCTCCAGAGGGCTTCCTCACCCTTTAATACACACAGATATGCAATATAAATGCAACATATCCTGAAGAGAAAAAAAAAAATCACAAACTCCGTGTGTGGCTCTCAACGAGTTACTATTTTCTCGTTAGAAAAACAGGAAAGCTGGCCCGGTACAGTGGCTCACGCTTGTAATCCCAGCATTTTAGGAGGCCAAGGCGGGCAGATCACCTGAGGTCAGCAGGTCGAGACCAGCCTGGCCAACAAGGTGAAACCCCATCTCTACTAAAAATACAAAAAAAAATTAGCCAGGCATGGTGGTGGGTGCCTGTAATCCCAGCTACCTGGGAGGCTGAGGCAGGAGAATCACTTGAACCTGGGAGGCAGAGGTTGCAGTGAGCCGAGATGGGGCCACTGCACTCCATCCTGGACAACAGAGGGAGACTCCATCTAATAATAATAATAATAATAATAATAAAGCTAATAACTATACAATCTCTTACCTAAATGTTTAAGAACACCTACTAATAATGCTTAAAAATACCAAAATATGGGAGGGATTGCATTGGGAGTTATACCTGATGTAAATGACGAGTTGATGGGTGCAGCACACCAACATGGCACAAGTATACATATGTAACAAACCTGCACGTTATGCACATGTACCCTACAACTTAAAGTATAATAATAATAAATAAATTAAAAAAAAAAAACCAAAATATAAAAACAAAACATACAAATGTAAAGACCATACAGTCACTAGTACAGCAAATCTATTTGATTACTTTTTTCAAAATCCTATTTGAATTTTTTTGTTAATTTTAAAGCACTGTTGTTAAAAGAAAATATTTTCAATTGGTTTTATTCTCATTGTATCTTCTAGAAATACTAGTTCATTTTAGGAGAATAAAAATAGTGAGAGAAAACTTTTACCTCCCAATATGGACCATGTCCCAAGCCTGACACTTTGTTCTAGTTTTTGTTACTTAATTACCACACACTATAAAGGAGTTCTTACCAGTTCTTTTTTTTTTCTTCAGAAACAATTTATTCTTCAACTTTTTAAACTGCTTTATTGAGGTATGATTGACATATAAACCAATTCTCTTGTATAGGCAATGAAATTGGAGTTCAGAAAAGCTTGAGTAACTTGCTTAAGACTACAAGTAAGTGGCAGAGCTAGGATTTGACCCCAGACAGCCTTCATATCCAAGTTCACAGGGTCATCAGCTGCCTGAAGGCAGAGACCATGATTTGTATCCATAGTATTTATGTATCTCTCATATCTAAATAAAATCTAGTCACTATTCAGGTTTAATTGATATTTTGAATTACCTTTGTATTTTTAAAAGAAGACACATTATAGAAATTTGATACTAAATGTAAGTATTCAGTTCCTTTAGTTAAATTAAAGAAAAGCAGAAATAATATTCTGTATAAATACATTAGTGAAAAGTCAGTTAGCAGCTAAAATATGAGATGTCTGGTGACACAAGTGAAAATGGATTGTATACTTTTTGCCTTATACTTGCTCTCTCCGGCATTTAGATATAACTTGTTTCAGAGACCTTTCATAACTTATATGTTTCAGACAAGAAAAGCTTTGGGTTACCTGAAAGAGTATAGTTAAAAATCAAATGCTATACTCATCTAAAGGGACTTTGTTTATCCATTCAAAAATACATGAACAGGGCTTTATCTTGGCCTATGTGAACTCCATGCCAGAGGGCAGCAAAACATAGCAAAGCATGCTGACCTCTTCTTATCATTGCCCTTGTTGAAAACCTTGAGTTCTTAATAGTCCGGTATATAGTTTTAAAATGTTGATATTTTGTTCACAGCTGTATGTGATCTCCTAAACCTTTGCTTCAAAATAGTCTATTTCTCTTTTGTGGTTTGCTTCAGAGTAAAAGCCCTCTTATTTCCCACCATCAGGACAGTAATTTGGTAGGTTAATAAGTTATGTTGTGTGTTAGTGAAATGTAAGTGCTAAAGAAAATAAAAGTAGTAGAGCAAGGGAAATCAGAAATACCAGGGCCTGGAAAAGAGCATAAAATAATGTGTTATGATGAGTTGCATTGAGCAGGTTAAATTTGAACAAGACAAGAAGCCAACTAGATAGAGGGAAGATTGTTCCAGGTTGAGGGAATGAGTGGAAAAAAGGTTCTCAGGTGAGAGTGTGTTCAAGGAATAACAATTAAGACCGTGACTATTGGCCAGGTGCAGTGGCTCACACCTGTAATCACAGAATTTTTGGGAGGCTGAGGTGGGCGGATCACTTGAGGTCAGGAGTTCGAGACCAGCCTGGCCAGTATGGCGAAACTCCATCTCTACTAAACATACAAAGATTAGCCGGGCGTGGTGGTGCACGTCTGTAATCCCAGCTACTCGGGAGGCTGAGGCAGGAGAATCCCTTGATATTGAAGACAGAGGTTGCAGTGAGCTGAGATAATGCCAATCATAAAATCAAGAGGATTTGGTGGTACAGATTAGAGACTTGTACGTTTTAGTTTCTGTGCAGTAGAGAAAGAACACAGAGACATTTGCAAAAACAATTTAAGAGGGAATTCCTTCAATACTTTTCTAATATCCCTCTCCCAAAGGCCTGTTTATTCTTCAGCTAATTTTTACTGATAATTTGTATTTTTTAGAGAGAACACATCTCCTTATTTTATACTCATATATCATCAAATTATGTAGTATATAATTATATTAGATCATTACATGAGCAGGAATGGGAACAATAACAATTGATTCTTAGTCAGCTATGTTCCGGTTATTTATTGCTGAGTAACAATTTATTATAAAATTTAATAGCTTAAAACACCAGTCACTTTTTATATCTCATGGTTTTGTGGGTCATAAATTTGGGCATGGGTCAACTGGGTGATTTTCCACTCTATGTGGTATCAACTTGATCCCTAAATGATACTCAGCTGGCAGATGAGCTGGTCAGCAGAATCCAAAAGAGCTGTACTCATGTGTATGGTGCTTTGGTGGAGACGACAGGGAGGAGACTTGGGACAACTAGATCTATTGACTCTAGTACCTACATGTGGCCTCTTCAGCGTGGAAGGCTCAGGATTGTTGAACTTCTTACATGGCAGCTCAGGGTTCTAGAGTGAATGATACAAAAGACGGAAAATATAAGCTTCTGGTATCTGCAGGCCCAACCCTGGAAACTAGAACAGCATCTCTTTTACTGCAGGGGTCCTCAACCCCTGGACCACACACCGGTACCCATCTGTGTGGCCTGCGAGGAGCCCAGCTGTACAGCAGGAGGCGAGCAGTAAGCCAGCAAAGCTTCATCTGTATTTACAGCCACTTCCCATCGCTGGCATTACTGCTAGAACCCTGCCTCCTGTCAGATCAGCAATGACTTTAGAGTCTCCTAGGAACACAAACCCCATTGTGAACTGGACATGTGAGTGATCTAGGTTGCATACTCCTTATGAGGAGTATCAGGCAATCTAATGCCTGATGATCTGTCACTGTCTCCCATCATGCCCAGATGGGACCGTCTAGTTGCAGGAAAGAAAGCTCAGGGGTCCCACTGATTCTATGATATGGTGAGTTATATAATTATTTTATTACATAATACAATGTAATAATAATAGAAATAAAGTGCATAATAAATGAAATATTCTCTAATTATCTTAAAACTATCTCTCACCTACCCCCCCCCCCAACACCCAACCCCAGTCTGTGGGAAAACTGTCATCCATCAAACCCCAGTCTCTGGTGCCAAAAATGTTGGGGACCACTATTCTGCTGCATTCTATTAGAGCAGTCACAGAACCCATCCAAATTCAAGGGAGGAAACAGAGACTTTACCTCCCCAGTGAAGAAATGTCAAAAAAATTCGCAGCTATCTTTAATCCACCAAAGCATACAATTTCTCTCTCATAGAGAGTAGATTTCTAGTTAAGATTTTTCAGCAGGCCATCTTGATCCATAGTAAATCTAACAAAAGGGGTGGAGAGCTTTGGTTAATCTAATGATTCAGTTAAATGGAGGTCCATTAAAATAGATTCTACTAAAATTCCATTCATTATTTTTCTAATTTTTTATTATCCATAGTATTTTTGTCCAATGACCTTTAAAATCATGAACATTTAATATATAGGAATGGGCATCCATCTGAATATGGTATAATTATAAATGAATTTAATATCTAGAAAACATTCTTGTTTGTTCTCTAACTTTAAGATAAAAGCCATCCCTTCTTTTATTTAATTTAACTGTACTTTAAGGCTTTAAATACCTGACTGATATGGAAAAAGTCCAAAACTGGGATGCTCGTGTAGACTATTTACTGCAATAAATCATTGTGAAAAATATGGGCAGTCAAGTGCTGGAGATTCTATTTCTGTTTGAACCTTAAGAAATATCAACCATCTTCTCACTGGCTTTTCAGCACATCTGCTCCATTTAAAACTATGGCAGGGAGGTGTGTAAGATTGAATTGATTGTCTCTTGGAGTTTACTGTGCTTCTTTCGTAACTTTGTTTTTCAGTAAAGGCAATTGCTTCTTGAGCAGTACTGGTTATTCCACACCCACTAATTATCATGCAGCTATTTAGAGTTGAAATGGTAATCAAACCAATGAAAGCCCAAGATTAGCTGCGTTCCTTCTTCATTTCTGGTAGAGAGATTCATCTGAATATCTATAAAGGATTTTGTGGTGCATTCTCTGGCAGATGCAGTAAAACAAATGCAACAGGAACTTTAAAATACAGCTTTGAGTTTTAGGTTGAATTTTAAGTTGAACATATTTCAAATTTTGCAATTTAATTACAGGAGTTAAATGATCTTAAAGGATCATTCTAGGTCTAAATAGAATTTTAAAAGCTAGATTTTATTAAAGAAAAAATATATTTTAAGTGATTAAATTTATATATTTTGCCCTTCAGAAATTACTGGTTGATGTTTCTATTAAAATTATTAAGATCTAAATATATAATGATACTTGAGACCAATTCTCATTTAAGGAACGGCATACTGTATAACAGGATGTGAGGTGTTAAGAGATAATTACATGCCTAGAAGTTGTGGTGAATCATATGACCAAAAGCCAAGAACATCCAGAGACCAAAATTCACAGTCATTTCAAATATTATTACTCCCTGGTCTGTGTTATTCTACTTAGAAAATTGCATATTTGTTGTTTGTAAATTTAGAGACAAAAAAATACTTAAATTAATTTTTTCATCATTTCCAAATATTTGCTTTAATATTTACTAGCCCAGTAAAATGTATTCAAATCATAATTATAAATATCATCAGGGCTATTGAACAGGGGAATGTGTCAACTGCCATTGTGGACCTTCTTCTTGAACTAATTTTGATTACCAGCAGAATAAAATGCATACAGTGAATAAAATGAATGTAATACTAGATCAAATAATCAAGTGTTTATTTTTATATGTTTTGATCCCCCTATACATTTAAAATAACTCTGTTTTATTAGAAATTCTGTATTTAAGACAAAATGCACCTCCCTCTCATTCTTCCTGGTTTGTATGTGAGACCACAGTATTTCACAGTAGATATCCAGGAAAATAACAGACAAAAGAAAGGAGAGTAGGAAGAATATTTTAAGATTTATTGGCCGGGTGCGGTGGCTCATGCCTGTAATCCCAGCACTTTGGGAGGCTGAGGCGGGAGGATCACAAGGTCAGGAGATTGAGACCATCCTGGCTAACATGGTGAAACCCCGTCTCTACTAAAAATACAAAAACTTAGCCAGGTGTAGTAGCATGCACCTGTAGTCCCAGCTACTTGGGAGGCTGAGGCAGTAGAATCGCTTGAACCTGGGAGGTGGAGGTTGCAGTGAGCAGGAATTGAGCTACTGCACTCCAGCCTGGGCAATAGGGCAAGCCTCGTCTCAAAAAAAAAAATGTTATTAATTTGTCTTCAACAAAATACTAACTCTGCAACAAAATACTAACTCTTACCTTGATTCCTTACTTATTGAGGACTAAGCCTGTTTTTGTGGATTGAAATGATGTTAATTATCTGCATCCAAATACCCCTCATAGGGTCTACTGTGAGCACATCACGCTGCTAGTAAGACAATACTCAGGTGAGAGCTGCCAAACAGGAGGACTGAAAAGCCTGACTTTGAATCCTGACTTCTATATTTTTTAACTGTGTAGTTCTGGGAGTTTCTTAAACTCACATGCCTCAGTTTTTCCATTTGCATCTGTAGAAAGATTGCAAAAAAAAAAAAAAAAAATTAGCTGGGCGTGGTAGCACACACCTGTAGTCCTAGCTGCTTGGGAGGCTGAGGCAGGAGGATAGCTTGAACCTGGGAGGTGGAGGTTGCAGTGAGTCGAGATCGCGCCACTGCACTCCAGCCTGGGGACAGAGCGAGACTCCGTCTCAAAAAATAAATAAATAAATAAAAATATTTTAAAGTGGTGACAGTTGCATAACTACATGAATATACTATATATAACTGAATTGTGTACTTTAAAAGAGTGAATTTTATGGTGTGTGTGTTATATCTCAATAAAATGATTTAAAAAAAATAAAATGAGAAGGATGAGAGACCAGTATATTTTGGAATAGCGCATTTAACAACTTTGTTTGCAGCACACTAATTGTTCAGCATACTTTCTACTGGACATTACTGTTTATATATATATATACACACACACATATACATATATAAATACATTATATGATAACAACCATATCTGATAAATATTATCCTACTTTATAGATGATGAAACTCAGAACTTCCATGATGGAAGTGACTTATCTGTTGTTGAGTTGTAATTGGATCTTATATATATTTCCCTGCTCCCACAGAGCCTACATTTCTGAAAAAGAAATTATGTCTCTTTTGATAAATAAACAAGAAACATATCAGATAAAAGTGTTACACTGAGAACAAACTGAGTTGAGATAGTGAGTGATTGGGTAATTATTCTAGATTCAGTGGTAAAGAGAAACTTTGCTGAAGAGGCATGTCAGCTGAGATATGACTGTCTAGAAGGAACCAGTCATGTAAAGACTGAGGAAGAACCTTCCAGAAGGAAAGAATAGCCAGTGCAAAGACACCGAATTGCTTATATTTTGTGTTTAGAAATGCTAGGGTTATAGTTAGCAAGATAGCCTGGAAGGAGCCTTTCCATGTTTTCTCATATATGAAATAAATAACTAACATGGAGGATTATTTTGAAGTTACAAAAATACATGAATAACACCTTAGTATAGTATCTCACCCATGGTTGGTATATGTAAAAATATTACTATTCTATTAACTCCTCAATATATAGCTATTCTATACAGGTCTTAGGGAAAAAAGAACCTCAGTGAACATGTTTCAACTTGGAAGAGTTTGTTACACATGAGCTGACACAATCATAAACATGGAAAATAGACAATAGGTTCAAAGCATTAACAATGGTAGTTGGAACTTCAGAAAAACCCACTCTTTCTTAATCTATGATGAAGGAAATGGTGGATTTTCCAGTGGTATTGAAATAAAAGGGAACTTTTTAGATGGTGGAGTAAGGTATGCAAAGGTAGCGAGTGTGTGCATCTGTGGCTGGAGAGAAATCCAAAGATAGGATAGAATCACACTTTTGCTCTCTGTGAAAACTCTGATTTTCCTTTCATGGACTAAGGTCTACGCTCTCCAATCATCTTAGTTGCATACACTATGAATCATCAATCAAGCTACGTCATCCTCTATGATACGTTTTGTTTTCCTTTCTACTTTTTAATTATTATGAGTTCATAACAGTTGTACATATTTATGAAATACGTGTGATATTTTGATACAGGCATACAATCTGTAATAATCAAATCAGGATAATTGGAATATTCATTACCTCAAACATTTTTCATTTATTTGTGTTGGGAACATTCCAAGTCTACTCCTCCAGGCAATTTGAAATAAACAATAAATTATTGTTAACTATAATCACCCTATTGTGGTACAGAACACTAGATTTTATTCCTACTAGCTAACTGTATTTTTATACTCATTAAACAAGCCCCTCTTCATCACCCCCTCCCCACTACCGTTCCCAGCCTCTGGTAACTATCATTCTACTTTCTACCTCCATGAGATCAATTTTTTAGCTCCCACATATGAGTGAGAACATGCAATATTTGTTTTTCTAGGTTGTGTTTTGATTAGACAACCTCTTATTTCTAAAATTTGCTTAAATTATTTGAGTACTTGATCCTTCACATTACTGCCAATAAAGCAAACCACAATTGAAACTTGACTTTTTCTAATTTTTTGAATGTATGCTGTGTGCAAAGGTAACAAAGATGAATTCATCTAACAGAAAACAGATTGCTAATATCTTCATCATTTACTTTAGATTCCAATCTCTGGATATCAGACTTTTCTCTGGTCTTCATATTTATTTGTTTTGGCATCAGATTACGTTTTCTTGCTTGGTTTAAAAAAAAAAAACTGTATTTTTTTCCTGTATTATTGGTGTTGATTTCATCTGTTCTTATTCTTCACATTATGCAGGGAAATGTGTACAAAGTTAGGAGGAGTTAACGCTACATAAAATAAACTGTCTATTAATATCATTTGGTTAATTTTCAAAGAGGCTGTATATAGATCATGGATATAGGCAAACACCAGATGCCACATAAAGGGAAAACATCAAAGACATTTTTTCTTTTATTAAAACCATCAACAATAAGAACTGTGACAATAGGTTTTGGGGTTTTTTTAATTGCCAAGGTTATCATCAGCCCGCTACCTGAAATAAGGGAATAAAATGATTTCTATGTGTTATATTATTCTATAACTACAGGAACATAATATAATGCTACAGTCAAAAGAATGAGCTTAAAAATAATCTAAGTTTAAATTTGTCACTCATTTTCTAGAAGGATGACCTTATACTATCTATTTAACTTTTCTAAGACTCAACTGCATTATAAATAAAATGATTATAATAAAGACTTCATAAGTTGCCATGAGAAAAGTATTAAACACAGTTTCCGTGATAACCAATATTGATAATAATATAATAATCATCACGATCATTACCTTTCTCCTTGTAAAAATTATAGTGTTAATGATTTTAAAAATGTAATTCTAATACCAAAATGAAGTTTGTATTATGTTCTAGTTAATATATATAAAAATTTAGAGAAAAATTAAAATACATATAGCTGTGAAAATACTCACTAAACAAACATAGAAAACCATTTGTTTTACTCTGTAAATCTAACCTTGATGATTATGATAATAAAAATAATCACTGTTAGATTATTTTACTTGTGATTAACTTCTGTTTGTGTACCCTCCCTCTATCGATATTTAACAATATTTCATAGCTGAATTACTTGGAAATGACTATTTCATTTCATATGGCTGTTCCTAAAATCATATTGAACATTTGACTCCACATTCTTAAGACAACTTGGGATGTCTATCTCTTCCCTGCAACAATATTTGTGAGTTGACAGACATAAAAGGCTATGCTTTAGCATGCACAAGAGATGTGGAAAGATACCATTTAAATTAGTCCCATAAATTTTCCTTTTTATGTTTCCTAACCTCATCTTTACTGAAATGCATTAAATTAACTCAGACATCTAAGGATATAACATTTAATTTACAATAATCTTTGTGGTTAACTTAATTCCATTAACCTTATCTTTGAAAGATGTCAAATTAAGAAATACAGAGCCTGTCACTTTCATTTATTTGGAGGAGGCTGTGAACTATTCAGATGATGTATCTTTGATTGAGGGAAGGAGGTGCCCAAGAATTAGTCAATTATACAATTAAAAACCCCAAACCTTTCCTTTGGTATGTTTCACATAAAATCTCTATTGCTGTGCTAGGTTACACTGGATGATGAGTCACTATTTAAATCACTTCAGTTTTGATTATTCAAAGTAAAAATTGAATGGTTGGCATTTTCACCAATTTAAAAGCCTTGCTGGGCACAGTGGCTCACGCCTATAATCCTAGTAATTTGGGAGGCCAAGGCGGGTGGATCACCTGAGGTCAGGAGTTCCAGACCCCAACATAGTGAAACCCTTTCTCTACTAAAAATGCAAAATTAGCTGGGTGTGGTGGCACATGCCTGTAATCCCAGCTACTTGGGAGGCCAAGTCAGGAGAATTGCTTGAAGCTGGGAGGCGGAGGTTGCAGTGAGCTGAGATTGTGCCATTGCGCTCCAGCCTGGGCAACAAGAGTGAAACTCCATCTCAAAAAATAAAATAAAAGCCCTAACTTTCATTTTCTGACCAGATTTTAGCTTGACAAAAGCTATCTTTAAGGATTACTTAGGCATTTCAGTTTGAAATATTTGTGTTCTTGCTATAAAATGTGTGGACATGTGTATGCAAATATATACACACAAGAAATTTTAGGTACTGTCATAGTATTGGGATCATTAAGAATTGTGTTTTCATGGCTAGTCACTTTTTGGTAGTGTATGCATGGTTTAAATGAAACTCACTGAACTGGTTTTGTGGATTCACTGCTTGGTTGTTTTACTACCCCAGAGAGCAATTAGGTGTATGTGGAGTGTGTTGAACCTATAAAATTTTACTTGCATGATGACTGCAAAGAAAATGAAAGTAGTGTCATGCAATCCATGAAAACTCTGCTGAGTTTCTAACTAGTCTCCTTAATAAAGTTTTGACAATTCAAACTCTCCAATCATACGGAATATCATTGAGGCTCTTTATGACTTGTGAAAATCAGATATTTAAAATTTTTAAATTGTCATATTATATGGCCAATTTCCATTTCTACTCTATATTTATAGTACTTTTTTTGCATTTTGAGTGCACAAGTCAACCCCTTTGGTCATACATAGCAAGACATGTATTAGTGAGAGCAGCAAAAAATATGTAACTGCTCGTTTAAAACTTTTGACCAGTAGCGAGGTCACACGGAGAATACTGCTCAGGAGAATTGAGTCAAGTTTTAGGCTACTAAAATTTGCTGAGCTCTGTGACCTCGGGACATATTCCTGACTCCAACAGGCCTTTTAAGAAATCATACTGGCAATCTCACAATAGATAAACAAGAAAATGGATGAATACAACCATATTATAAGAAGCAGTTATCAGATGCATGGATTCTGGAGCCAGGCTGATTGCTGAGTTCTAATCTCAATGATGCTATTTAAGGACTGTGAACTTAGGTGAGTTGCTTAACCTCTTTCTGCCTCTCTTAATTTTGGAAATTAGGAAAATAACTACTTACATTTTAGGTTTGTTGAGTAGATCTATATCGCTTAAAATGTATACAGCATGTAGGCCAGGCGCAGTGGCTCACGCCTGTAATCCCAGCACTTTGGGAGGCGGAGGCAGGTGGATCACGAGGTCAGGAGATCGAGACCTTCCTGGCCAACACAGTGAAACCCCGTCTCCACTAAAAATACAAAAAATTAGCCGGGCGTGGTGGCAGACGCCTGTAGTCCCAGCTACTCAGGAGGCTGAGGCAGGAGAAAGGTGTGAACCCGGGAGGCGGAGCTTGCAGTGAGCTGAGATTGTGCCACTGCACTCCAGCCTGGGCGACAGAGCAAGACTTCGTCTCAAAAAAAAAAAAAAAAGTATACAGCATGTAACAATTATTGAATGATACTTAACAATTATTATCTAGGGGAAAACGTACTGATGATTTTGTATATATATATATGTGTGTGTGTGTATATATATACACACACACACGTATATATCAGTAACTTTAAATTGGGAAATCACTGAAAAATCATAACCTGGTGTAAATATACTTAATCTGTATGCCATGGCTAGTTTTTTGTTTGTTTATTTTTGCCAAGTTTCTTTAATTTCTGTTGGTCTTTTGTGGTCACTCCATTAACATCTGCAGGATAACTTGCTTATACAGGGGAAAGTGTCTGTTACCAGTACAGTACAGTAGTGGTATTAGGAAAATCTATTAAATGAAGTCCTGGGTGTTTATCCCTATAATTGTATAAACGTATGTTTCTCAGGAGCAGTGTTGTATAAGTAAATGGATAAAAGTCATAGAGTGCTAAAGCTAAATGGAAACAAAATTATTTAGTTCAATTCCCTTATTTTGTAGATGAGAAAACTGAGAATCAGAAAATGGAGAGATTTGTTCAAGATCATAGTAGTTATTGTCTGAGATGAGGAAAATATTTAATGTCTGCTTGAATCCTGAGATATGCTTAAGTTAGCATGGAAAATATTCCATTTAAAATAGCAATGTTTTCTTCCTCCTGAACATCTTTGTACTATTTAGAAAAACCTAGAAAGCATGCTGGAAAACTATCCCTTTTTCCCTTGTCAACCTCCAATTAGCACAAAAGCCCAAACTGTACACTGTCCCTTATAAAAACAACCTAAAATTTTGAAAATAACATTCATAATGTTAAAAGAAAACTACCTACTTACTACATATACTGGCAATGTACTTGCTGGGTAATCCCACTTGAAATTCATAGAAATTAAACAGCATTTCAGAACATCATTCCAAGACCTAATTAATGACATGCAGTGACTGCTAACTAAGGAATGTGTCCATGATACTTTCAATTTATAGCAAAAGCTCTTAACTACTGATAGCGGAAACGTGATATATAAGGATCTTGTTCTGTCCTTTCAAAAGTCAAACAGAACTACTATCCCTTAAAGCTGATAGGCAAAGGAAGAAGCTGGGAGTCCAAAGGTTTATATTTATACAAAACATGTGCTTCCCTAATGTTCACTTTCCAACTTTGAGTAGACCTTTTTTTTTTTTTTTTTTTTTTTTTTTTTTTTTTTTTTTTTTTAGCGATGTGGCTGTATTAGTTAATTCTCACACTGCCATAAAGAAATACCGGAGGTGGGGTAATTTTTAAAGAAAAGAGCAATTGGCTCAAGATTCCATAGGCTGTACAGGAAGTATAATGCTGGCATCTTCTCGGCTTCTGGGAAAGCCTCGGGAAGCTCAAAATCATGGTGGAAGCGAAGGGGGAGCAGGCATGTCACATGGCCAGAGCAGGAACATGAGAGAGGGAATGGGAGGTGTCAAACACTTTTAAGCAACCGTATCTCATGAGAATACACTCACCATCTGAAGACCGCACCAAGGGGATGGTGCTAAACCACTCATGAGAAATCCAGCCCCATGATCCAATCACCTCCCACCAGGCCCCACCTTCAACACTGGGAATAACTTAACCGGGCGTGATGGCGGGTGCCTGTAATCTCAGCTACTCAGGAGACAGACGTTGCAGTGAGCTGAGATCGCTCCACTGCACTCTAGCCTGGATGACAAGAGTGAAATTCCGTCTCAAAAACAAACAAACAAACAAACATTAGTGATTACATTTCAATATGAAATTATGGCAGGGACAAATATTCAAACTATAACAGGGGTCTTGCTCTGTCTCCCAGGCTTCAGTGGCGCCATCGTAACTCACTGCAGCCTGGAACTCCTGTATTCAATGATCCTCCCACCTCAGCTTCCCCAGTAGCTAGGATTACAATTGCGCCACCACATCTGGCTAATTTTTGTAGAAATGGGGGTCTCCTTTTGTTGCCTGGTTTGGTCTCAAACTCCGGGCCTCAAGTGATCCGCCCATCTCGGCCTCTCGGAGTGCTGGGATTACAGACGTGAATCACTTTGCCCTCCTGGACTAGATATTTTATGTGTGAAGGAGGCTGCTGCTGGTTTCATGAGTAAGCTGGAGAAACACATTGAGGAATGATACTGTCCCCTTAGTTGTCAACCTTCAAAATAGGAAACAATAGCAAAGAGGTAAACGTGGCAGAAAGCAGGGGTGAGAAGGAACAATCAGATATGGGAAACATCAAAGAACAAGAAATAGCAACAAACCCACACCAGAGGCCAGCAAGAAAAGGAGAACTGTTATGAGTACCAGTAAAAATACTGAAGAATGGCAATAAAAAGGAGAAAAAAGTGCTCACAAGGGAGGCCTTGAAATGACAATAATCTATTCTAGGTTGAAAAGAAAAGGAAACATTATTCCAAGTCAAAAAGAAAAAAAAAGTAAGGAAAATCAAGATAGATGAATATCTTCAAAAACTCAGCACAATGGAGATAGAGTGTTTAGGGAATAAGAAAAAAAATAAAAGTAGACAGATACAGAGAGAAGTAGCAAATGCAAGGAACAATGTCCCTATTACTAATGCTGGCAAATTGTACTTATATCTCTTTCCAGTTATATAGCCTGTACCTGGGAAATAGCCTAAAGCACTGAGAATTAAGGATAGGAGAATGCTGTTACTGTGAGAATATGAATTAAGTAATGCCAAAGAAAGGCTTTGCTGCCGATATAAAAGCTGAATGATCAGGCCAAGTCATTTATGTCTGATGTTTCTCCCTGTCTAATAGGTAATAGTAGTATTTCTCTAACTCAAGGGACATTAAAAATTGTTCAGCTAATGCATATATAAATGGAGACAATATAGACAGATGTTTAAGAATATTTGGTTAAAAGGACAGACTCCAAGCCAAACTTTCTGGGTTGGAAATCCAACTCTTTCATTTTCTCTCAGTACTATACTATAGGACTCTCTTTTTATACACCTTTTTATACTGTCTTTTTTATACACTGACTCTCTTTTTTCCTTAGTTTCATCATCTGAAAAATAGAGTTAATAATAGCACCTACCTCATAAGATTGCTGAGACGAGAAAATTAACAAATAAAAATTGCTTAGACCAGTACCTATCACATAGCAAGGGGAATCTCAACTATATTCATTGTGGTGATGTTTTGTTAATAAACTTTTAATATGAATGTAACATATCACATTCATTAATATATAGGAATTATATTTACTCACACTGACATCAACTTCTGTTCCTTCATTACTTTTATTCTTCCTCATGTCTATACTTTTTCAGTTCTCTGTCTCTCTTAGTTCATTCCAAAAATGGGTAATTTCTTTTTTGTCTCACTTGCTGAATGCATGTTACTCATCAAGCAATTGTTGAGCACTTACGGTATACAGGCACTGTTAGAAAGACGTCTGAGGCACAATTTTTTTTGTGCTGAAATAGTTATTTATTCAGCAAAAGAAGGAGCTCATAAAAATAAAAAAAGAAATGATATGGGTAAATGTAAGAACACAGTGATTTCACTTGGGCCTCTTGGATGTAAAAGGAAGCTTTACCAAAAATGTTAAAATAATAATTGATGGTTGCAGTGCTACTAAATTACATCAAACTTTCTATTATCTCACATTTCACCTTTTAACTTGTCTGTTCCTAGTGAAACTAGAAGCTGAAACCTCATTTTTACTCATTTCTCCCCTGTTATCCTCCCCCCACCCCTATAAAAAGAGAACATTTATGCTTAAGTGCTTCTGATTATGTGTTCTCAGTACCTCATTCTGTTAGACTAATAGTCCTCATGCCAAGTTAAAGTGGTTGGAAATCCTAGCACGCCTTACCTAAGTGTGTTTTATTTATCTTGCTATACCCCGTTTTATTGTAATAGTCTTGGGAGAGCCCCGAAAGATGGCACTGACCTATTTCTATGAACTTTAAGGGAGCAGGGGACGATCTCCCTCCATAACAAATTCCAATAAATGACGAGGTTAAAAACTATAGAAAAGATATTTCTACAGAGGTATTTTTATGTGATACATTTATATATATATAGTTTTTAAACTTGAGTGTGTAAAATATATACTAAACTTGTATATTTATATATATTAAACTTGTACCACTTAAAAATACCTCTGTAGAAATATCTTTTCTATAATTTTTAACCTCATCATATATAATGATGGTAATTCTTGGTACTTCTTATTCCTAATTGTCTTAGTTCATTTGGGCTGCTATAATAAATATATCATAGACTGTGTAATTTATAAACAACGAAGATTTATTGCTGCAGAACTGTTTCTGCAGCCCAGGAAATCCAAGATCAAAATGTTGGCAGATTCAGTGTCTGCTGAGGGTTCTGACTGCTTCACAGATGGTGCCTTCTTCCTTTACCCTCACATAATGGAAGGGCAAACAAGTTCCCCTGGCCTCTTTTATAAGGGCACTAATCCCATTCATAAGGGCTCTGCTTATATGACCTAATAACCTTCTTAAAAACCCTACCTCTTAATACTGTGGCATTGGGGTTTATGTTTCTGCATATGAATTTTGGAGGGACAAAAATATTCAGCCCATAGCACTAATGAAATACAGAATTTTTGGAGAGCAATGTCTACTATTTTACAGGCAGCTTGCTACTTGTGATGACAATACTTCTTCGATCTAGTATCCCAGCATTGTTCCATTAACAATGTATGCATCTTACCAATGTAATGTTCAGTAAATATTTTTGCATATTTTAAGAGGAATCTGGCTTTTTTTGTTTTCGTTTTTGTGTTTTTGGTTTTTTTTTTTTTTTTTTTTTTTTTTTTTTTTGGAGACGGGGTTTCACTCTGCCACCCAGGCTGAAGTGCATTGGCTTAATCACAGCTCACTGCAGCCTTGCCCTCCTAGACCACAGGTGCGTGCCACCATCCCTGGCTGATTTTTTTAAAAAATTATTTGTAGAGACAGGGTCTCACTACGTTGCTCCGGCTGGTCTTAAACTTCTGGGCTCAACCAATCCTCTGGCCTTGGCCTTCCAAAGTGCTGGGATTACAGGCACGAGCCACCAAGCCCAGCCTGATTTTTTATAATACAAAATAATATACACTCACTGCCAAAAGTAGAATACAGAAAAACACAATGAAGGTAATAGTTACCTATAATTTTGCTATTCAGGAATAACCAGTGTTACTTGTTTGGCATAGACCTTCCTATTGAGAACTATATAATGATAGCTAATATTTACTAGCACTTGGTATGTACCCATGTTTCAATTACCTTATATGTTAAATATTATCGCTTTATACCTGAGAATAATTTTATGATATAAGTACTGTTATTAGACCATTTTAAAAATGAGAAAATTGGTGCAATAACGAGATGCATTAACTTGTTCAGGTTCACAATGCCATTATAAAATGGAGCCGGAATTCTAAACCATGCATTCAGGCCCCAGAGCCTAGGTTTTTAACCACTAAGAATAATATATTTTAGTATTTTAGCATACACATAGTTTTGGAAGCTGCTTAATTCACTTAATATATCATATGGTTTTCCAACCTAGTTAAATATTCCATAAGAATATGATTTTTTTATTGTCTGCCTATAAATATATTAATAGGATGTACCAGAATTGTTTTCATTTCTATTTCATGAATATTTAGTTTGCTTCTAATTTTCCACAATAGAAATGATCTAGCATATTTTATAAAATTTTTGAACAGATGTACAAGTATTTAGAGACTAGTATTTGTTTAAATAACATGTGTTGGACATTAGTGGGGTATATATCAATGTGAAACATGAAGTAGATGTTTGCTTTGTGGTAACTATGTTCCAGGAATAGTGCTAGGAAGCACTAGGGACTGGAAAGCTGTAAAAAAGCCAGTCTTTCTATTCTTAAATATCTTATAATCTAATGGAGAGCCAACCATGTAGAATAGTGCATTTCAGTAGAAGCCAGCTTAGTGTGTCGAGAAATGAAAGGCAGATGATGAAGTTTGGACAGTGGATAGAAACTATCTTATCAAGAGTTAGGTTTATAAGAATGAGGGTAGGTGATTTGAAGAAACTAGTGTTTTAAGAAGATATACGTGACAGCATTATAGACACATGGGGATTTAGACCAGGACTATACCTACAGAAATGGACTTATTTTATCATTTCTAGAAATTTTGCGATAATAAATACCATACATTATATGTTGTTCTTGTGTAGGAGATGTAATGTATGGGTATGCCATTAATCAAATGATGATTTTAAGTGGAAGAATTTGTTCTGTTGGTTTACAGTCCCAGTTATAAATTAATGGGCTTACCACATAGTTGCTCCCAGGTCTTGTAAATACTGAAGTTTTTAAAAAAATTATTTATTTATTTTTAACTAACAAATAATAGTTGTACATATTTACCGGGTACAACGTGATGTTTTTGATCTATGTGTATGTTGTACAAAGAGTCAATCGAGCTGATTAACATATCTATCACCTCACCAACTTATTTTTTGTAGTGAGAACATTAAAAATCGATTAGCAATTTTGAAACCTATAATACATTATTTTTAACTGTGGTCACTGTGACGTTTTGAATGTTCCAGGACATTTTCAAAAAATCTCAGGGCCAAGTGTTAAGCAGATCATTCTCTGAGACTGGATCTTCTGCAGTATGTCTGTGGACTTTTTTATTTTACTCTAAGCCCTTGTTGTTGCCTTCAGGGGTTACTGACTTGCATTTAATTGAAGGCTGACTGAGTTAGATATATACCTACTATAGTTGATGGGTTTTGTTGCCAGAAATATTCTTTTGCTTATCGGTGGGGAAGGTTTTTGCTTCTACTGCTGGATTTCAAGGTGTCCCTCAAGATTCCATTACTCAGTTCATTGAGAAAAGCTTAAAGCTCACGGAGGGGAGTTCTGAGCTCTGTTTGATGAAGGAGGCTGGGTAAAATAATAGCTCCCAAGTTGGCTCAAGTTCTTCCAGATGTTCATGTTTATATAAAACTTAACACTTAGAGACATTCCATGGTGTAAGATTTCTGTGCAAATGTTCCTTATATCGAATTCTAAAATGATTTTTGGTCATTAGGTGCAAAAATTAACACTAATCATCTCAAATAACCAACCTGATAGATTTTCATTCTGTTTGACGTTTGAAAGCAAATACCCCTATGATATTGAGTGAGTATTTTATTGTCTGATTTTTCTTCAAACTTGCTGTAACCCTACGGGAAAGATATGCAATCAAAATAAAAGAACAATATTCAAAAATAAATGGACCATGAAGAATTGTGCTTAAAATCTTAAGTAAACAGACACACACTCAACACAGTGATGTGATTGTAGAAACTGGAAAAAATGCTGCTGGCTGAAGAGCTGCAAAGAATTGGGCTTTTCATGCACTCAGTTACTGAAATAAAAGTTCCTCCCTAGGAGAGCAGCCAAAATCATAGCACAGTTTGAATAAAAGTATACCTTTCCAAAATTACTGCAGAACAATTATGGCTGGGATCCTTTACTCTTATTGAGAAAGCTCTGTAACCTCTTATTTTAAATTGACTTCCATTGAGCAATAATGCCTCCCTGCTTGCACTTTAAGGTACTTTATTGGGTAATGTGTTTACAAGGTGGTCTCATTTTTCTTTTTGTAATAGGAGATGGGTAGCTTACTGCTACTTGGAGGTGACTCTAGGAAACACAATTTTCAAGATGGTCATTTAAAAAAATTGTGATTATTGGGAATAATAACTCTAGAGACAAGATGTAATGGAATTACTTCCAATTTATTCAGCACGTCACCAGGTTATTGAAGTTCTAGTTTTAAATCTGTACATTTGAAGTCTATGTTGTTCCCTGATGTATTGTATATTTAGGTTTGTACTATAGGTGCTAGGTTTGGCTCCAACTCTCAACAGGAACCTAACCCCTCAGAACAATTATTGTAGACAGATCTTTGGTGGCCCTACTGCTTGCTTTTTTTTTTTTTTTTTAACCACTACTATTTCTTTAAAATCAAAAGATATGGCAAACATATTACTAAAAGGAAGAAAACCCATCTTCAACATCATTATGGTGTTTTTCACTTCAAAGGCTTATTTTGTATGCATCATTTGATTTAATTTCCTCCAAAGCCTTGGGAAATGTGAGTGATTATCATCTTATTATTGTTGTTGATAAATAGTAGCTGCTATTTATTTGGCACTAACTCTGTATCTGGAACTGTGTTAAGCACCTTGTAGTGGAACCTAACAATAGCCTCAGGAGGCTGGAATTAATATTATCCCCATTTTACAGATAATGAAATGTGATATAAATAATATAACATGCCAAGATTATGCAGCTAGTACATAGGAGAACTGGAATTCAAGCCCTGGTTAAACTGCTTTGACTCCAGAGTCTGAGTGTTGACTGTCTATGGCATGTTGCCACGCTATTTTATAAATGGAAGGCCTGGTGATGCTAAAAGTTTAAATATCTTGTCCTAGGTCATAAAATTAGTTCCCAGTGCCTTCCAACTGAAATCCCAAACTTTTTTATTATACTTTGTTGTCCGCAGGACTGCTACTCGCTTATATGGTACTCTTTGAAAATTAAAGAGGCATCCTCCCCACTTCCCAAATCCACAGAACAGTCAATGTTGAAAGAAAGCACACTTTTTTTTCATTATGACTCTGCTTTATTCGAGGATCACATGGATGGCTGGGGGGAATGTGGGTATGATACTCAAGCACCTTTGTGCAAGGTGCAATGCCCAGAGCCATAAGGAGTGGCCCCAGTCGTGCTCATTTAAAGGAATAGTTGGACAATCCTAACTGATATTAAGGGAGTTATCCAAAAGAGTTTCCTGTAAGTATGTGCTCTTAGGAGCTGTAAGGAAGTAAAATTTTGACCCCATTAATTACATTTCTAACATGATCTAACATCTTCCCTTCACTGCCAACAAAAATGTTTAAGAAGATACAGTCTGACAGCAGTTATGCTAAAACTCCCCTGAAGCCAAAATGTGTCACTTCTCAAAATGACCCTCATCTTCACAAGCCCTTGAAGAGGAGTTGAGGATTATTTATGAACTAGGTTACTGAGCTTAGGGATCATTTTGTCTATTCATTTCAGATTAGATTCTTTTTCAAAATCAATTCCTTTTCATTATACAGCTACCCTGGGCATATATGAAATGTCTTACAACATGGATATGCTTTTCCTTGAAGTACTGACAAAGTAATAGATTTAATGCGCAACAACAGGCATAAAAAAAACCACACGCAGTATAAGTATACAATGAGTACACTGATACTCACAACAGAGGTTTAAATAAATGTCTGTAACTGGGGGATGTGGTGGTGTGAGGGCCCCATGAATTTTTAGCTTGGAGGATATCTTATCAAACCGAGGAACCCTGAGGACATGCGTGAAAACAAGCTCCTACTCACAACTTTTTTGCCTGAATGGTAAGGTTGTCTTTAGGGCTTGGTCTGATTGATTTGAAAGAGCATATTCTAGGAAGTGGTTCTCAAACTGTTGGATAATAGAATCACCTGGGGGTCTACCTAAATGTGCAAAGGCCTAAGTCTTGTCACCTCTTTAACGAATGTAGGTCTCTGTGTTTATAATGAGCTCTTCAGTTGATTCTGATGAGCACCTAATTTGAGAACAACATGCCAATGGGTACAAATTCTCAAACTTGGCTGTTCATTAGAATTGCTTGAGTCTCATTTCTAGAGACTCTGATGTCATTGATATGAAGTGCAGTTTGGGCACTGGGTTTCTTCTTAAAGAAGTTCTTCAGGCCGGGCGCGGTGGCTCACGCCTGTAATCCCAGCACTTTGGGAGGCCGAGGCGGGCGGATCACGAGGTCAGGAGATCGAGACCATCCTGGCTAACACGGTGAAACCCCGTCTCTACTAAAAATGCAAAAAATTAGCCGGGCATGGTGGCGGGTGCCTGTAGTCCCAGCTACTCGGGAGGCTGAGCCAGGAGAATGGCGTGAACCTGGGAGGCGGAGCTTGCAGTGAGCTGAGATCCGGCCACTGCACTCCAGCCTGGGCGACTGAGCGAGACTCCGTCTCAAAAAAAACAAGTTCTTCAGGGGGTTCTAATATCAGCGAAGTTTGAGAAGCACGAGTCTAGGGGCCTCGCTGCCCAATGTATTGTCCGAAGACCACCAGGAGTAGCAGCCACAGCAGCACCAGGGAGCTTATTGGAAATGCAGAATCTCAGTTCCCACCTAAAATTACTGAACCAGAACCCATAGTTTACCAAGCCACCCAGGTGGTTTGTGTGCCCATTAACTCTTGACACACACTTGTTTAGGGAATCAGGTAGAGCTGGATTCTTAAGCACTTCTAGTTTGTTGGATGACTGAAAAACCTCTCTGAGTTCCAATCTCCTCACCGGTAAAATGAGTTTAAGGACTAACATGACCAATATTGCAGGTTTGCTGAGAAGATTCTTGAATGCAATACCTGAAACTCAGTTAAATTCCTAGAACAGTGAAAAGCCTCATTAAATATGAAGTCCCGGCTGGGGGTGGTGGCTCACGCCTGTAATCCCAGCACTTTGGAAGGCCGAGGCAGGCGGATCACCTGAGGTCGGGAGTTCGAGACCAGCCTGACCCACATGGAGAAATCCCGTCTCTACTAAAAATACGAAATTAGCCGGGCATGGTGGCGCATGCCTGTAATCCCAGCTGCTCCGGAGGCTGAGGCAGGAGAATCGCTTGAACCCGGGAGGCAGAGGTTGCAGTGAGCCAAGATCATGCCATTGCACTCCAACCTGGGCAGCAAGAGCAAAACTCTATCTTAATATGTGCGTGTGTGTGTGTGTGTGTGTGTGTGTATCTATATATATATATATGAATGAAGTCCCTATTAGAAGAGAGTCCCTGTGAACCTTTTTTTACACTAGTGACCCCAGAGCTAATGAGGCCAAGCCCCACCAATGATCGTCATCACAGACATTCCTGTTTTTCTGATATTTATAAAAGTTCCTTTTAGGTATGAGGTGATTTTTATTCAAAAGAACCAATATTCCCAGATGCACGTGTCTTCTGCTAAAAGGATAAATCATCAGAAAGCAATCCTTAGCTACAGTGTCCTTGAAGGTGCATTGTGGAATCTTGCATTGTTGTGCAATTGTAAACAACTTCTTCAGACAGTACTATAGATTTATACTGTGTTGTCCTTAATTTTCCCCTTTAGATCTTAATTTGTTATTTATTTCTTCCCTGGCCAAGAGCTAATTTGTTTACAGAAACTCATATATAGCGTTCCTTTTTTCCTCCTCAAGCCAGTAACTTCTGCAATTAACTACTTTTTTCTTAATTTCTCGAACTTTGGCCCAACTAAATATTTTCTCATCGTTCCTGTTTTGCCCCCTTTGAGCTAAGACATGGAACTTACTTGTTCAGAAAAGTTTCTATCTGATTCAAAGGGCATGCTAATTCTTTCTTTATAGTGTAGTTGTTTACACATTTAAGAGGGAAGGAGAAATGCCTAAAGTAATACCACAGAAGAAATACCCTCAACTAATCTTTCTAAGCAATATGACAATGAGTAATGATTACAGTTAATTAAGTTAGGCAACCTCCATTTCCATTCACTTAGCAGCACTGCTAATTATATACTCATGCTACAAGGTTTCTTTAGTTCTTCTGTAATTTGGATGCAGTACTCTTTGTAGACAAGGGAATACGGTACGATTAATGAGATTTTTCCCACCAACACCTCCTGTTCTCTCCAAATGAAATTTCCACATCTGAAAATTGAGAGTAGGAAATGGAGAAAAAAAAATCAGTCACATTTTAACTTACTGCCAGCACAGTACATGCTTATAATTGCCAAATATTTTCTATTAAAGAAAACAAGATTTGGGTTTTGTTGTTGTTGTTTGAAGCCTTGTAAAATTGTGGCTTATGTAAAATTGACATAAGTATAGAACTTGGCTTTTTAGAAATATTATTGGCAATGATAATGACACTTTATATTGTATGCTTTTGGGTGCATTAAATAAACATGTGTTGAGCACATACTGTTTGCCAGGCACTAGCGAAAAAAAAAAAAAAAAAAAAAGCAAACCCTAACTATAACTCTGGGTTTCTTTTACATGAACTTCAATCATTTTAACAACTTACTCTAAGGAAAACCAAGAACTGCAGCTCTACTTGGGTATATTGTTAATGAAGCCCTTGGAAAAATTTAGTTTATAGGCTTTGATCAGATGGGGATTGACATGCTTAAGAGTTTTATTTTTAATCTGAAAATCCACTTCAATCTTATGCTCTGGGTAAACAGTCATTACAGAAGCCTGACACAATTCTGTTTTCTCAAGAAGCAGGATTCAAGGTTTAACTTCAAATGCAAATTTGAGTAAGTTATACAGATTTTTCCTTTTAATTCTTTTTTTTTTTTTTTTTTTTTTTTTTGAAAAACAGGGTTTACATGGATGAAGTTTCATTCTTAATCTTCATTTGCCTTGAGAATTAACTTGTGCATTGTGGCTTAGATTGAGTTTAAGATCGTTTCAGATTTTAAAATATATTTTTAAAGGTGTATCTGGAGGAAGATATTTGTATGTCAAGCACTGTTGGTTTTCATAGGAAGTTCAAATGTGTTTTGAGCAGCACCGGACATTTTTAGAGTTCTGTTCGTCTCCTAGCATCACACAGGTGCACAACTTTATAGGTCCAGCCTCTTCTTTTTGCTTCCTTCTGTGCTGCTTCTTCTTTTCCACTAACACCAGTTTGCATAAATGAGTGCACTGTCAAGTTCCTGTCAATATCAGACAAAAATACAGGTGTCTTCATAATAATCAGCTCCTCTAATTCTACTTTCCAGTTTATGCTTCAGACTCAGATAAATCCTATATAAAGCCGATGACACACAGTTATTTCTAGAGGAACTGAGGTTACTGATTAGAAGGGAACGTAATCAGGTAGATTGAGCCAGTGAGGGAAGAAACCATTGCTGTGAGAGGGGAGTGTTTGCAAAATGCTGTCTGTGAAGCTGAATCTGTGAGGAACACCTCACTATTCACGGCAACTGGAGTGGAAGAAACAAGTGCAAAAAGATTGTGTGTTTGTCTGCTTTTGTGAGGCTGGTCAGAGATTATGTGCCTGCTTTATCTGTGCTTGGCTATGACTCTACCTCCAGGTTTATCATACCCCATAGAATGTGTAAGAGAAAAGTACCAACAGGGAAATCAGCAAAAAGCTTTCCTATGAAGGTGTAGCCAGCCTCCGCAGAATTTGAAATGTCTGAGGTCTCATCTGGTGAGTAAAAGCTGCAGATAAATGCAACAGCCATTCAGAATAATGATAAATTCCACAAGCATTCAGAAGCAGGCTTCCCTAAAGGTGACTCTTTTGGTCAATTTGCAACCCGTGGGATATATTTGGATGACTCCTATTCCGTATGCCTCTCTATAAAAGTTAAATTGGGGCTTTTGTTGTGAGGAAGGGAAGAAAGGGGTTTGACACCAATAACCTATAGGATAATGCAAATCACTAAAATGAGAAGGAACCCTTTTTCTACTTTTTGGGTTGTGACTTTAATTAACTTTGTCTTCAGTATCTAAAATTATTTCTAGTATGAAGAAAAGAAAAAAATTATCCAGACCCTAATCTATAAATGATAATATTTTTACCTCAAATTAAATTTCTAAGGACATAGACTACATTCATAAACTCATTAGAAAACTAATGAGGGGAATTTTTATATTAACAATAGAAAAACATGTGTTTTATATATATAGGCTTATTTATACATATATGTACATATAAATATGTGTGTGTGTGTATATATATACACACACACATACACACACACACACACACACACACACACACACATAAACACCCATACACATTTTTAAGAAGTTTTTAATCAAAGAAAAGGGAAATAACAAGGATTCTTGTGATTAGTAACTTAGACATGTTCAGACAAGCACAACTTATTAGGAAGCAAACTGAGCCAATTGTAAACAGTAATTCCAGGCTGCCTAATTATTCAAAATATCTCAGAATGATTTTAGAGGTTAAACACCTATTATTAAATGCTAGCTTCTAAATAAAGTGAAAAGGTGTAGTGATTTATCAGGTTATTTTTTAAATTATAGAATATCCTAAAATTCTAAATTAGCATATATTCTGTTGCCAGTATATACAATCTGTATATTCGAAGTATATTTCTAAATTATGTTACTTTTATTAAAATTCCAAAGAGCTTCTGACTTGGACAAATTTTCTCTATCATTAGGAAGACAGCTGGTCTTTTTTTTGGCGGGGTGAGCTAAGAGAGTTAGGATAAAATACACCTCATTAAATTAAAAACATGTCTGGGGAATAAAGACAATCCGAAGTCAAAAGTCTATTTGGGTCTCGAATTTTCCCATAACTTGATTTGTCAGAAAAGTTACACTTTTCCAAGTCTTCTCTCTCATTTGGTCTGGACTAAGTGGTTGTCATTTCTCACTTATAGATTGCTTTTTTACTAATCTCTACATATTTTTTAAAATTTTATATCTGTATTTTATTCATCAGACTGTCCTGGAAGTACAGAGGCCAGTTAATGGTTTACAAGTTAAAGCTGAGCCGAATATAACTAAGCTCTGTCTTGCTTGACATTTCATCAAAAGCTGTGTTGATTTGCAATGTTTACCGACCTATTTATTGAACCTTCACAGCTTGAACTATGCCACCAAGCTTGCTGACATTGCTGAGATTATCTCTAAATGCATGTACAAACTAAGGAGGAAATAGAAAAATAAGTTAAAAACAATCATCAGTCTATTTATTAAATTATGCTTATAGAGTCCTTGATTTATGTATTTGTTTGATTGTTCTCTGCAAAGCCCCATGACCCGATTTTTCTTTGATCTTCCCACACACGCTTGGAAGACTATAGATTAGAACAGTGGTTCTCACCCTTCCTTGAGTGGGCATCAGATTCACCTGGAGGGCTGGTTAAACCACAGGTTGCCGTATGCCACCCCCAGAGTTTCTGATTCAGTCCTTCTGAAGTGAGGCCCCAAACTTTGTATTTTTAACAGATTTTTTAGGAGATGCTGATGCTGCTGAATGACTCAGAACAGAAAATGAGTGTTCTTAATACAAAGAGCAGAAAATAATTGTTCTTAATCTAGTTACCTGTGTTCTCTTTATGTGTTGTTTAGTTTACACTGTACAAAAAAATAAACACATATCCTCACAAAATTGAAGCATATATTCTACTAAGTATTAATATATTAAAATATTGAATAAAATATTAAATATCTACATAAGGAAATTGTATTCCTACTGAAACTGGCAGTAAAATTACTTAAATTACTTAGCAGTAAAATTACTGTTGACAAAAGTAAACAGTTGGTCATTAGGTCTCAAATATGTAAAACTTCAATTTTTTTTTTTTTTTTTTTAAAGTAAACAGTTGGTCATTAGGTCTCAAATATGTAAAACTTCAATTTTTTTTTTTTTTTTTTTGAGACAGAGTCTCTCTCTGTCACCCAGGCTGGAGTGCAATGCACAATCTCGGGTCACTGCAACCTCCTCCTCCCAGGTTCAAGCGATTCTTCTGCCTCAGCCTCCCAAAAACCTCAATTTTTAATTACTCCTTTGATTCTTATTCTCTGTGATTTCTCCCTATGTGAAGTTTTAGCCTATGATATTTTTAGTAAAATGAAAGCATGGTCCATGTGATAAGCACTTGAATCTATACTATACATCAAAGTCTCCCCTTTTGGGTCATTAAAATTAAGATGTTTTCCAACTTGGCTTACCAAAGCCACAGTTTGAAAACAGAAACTATGAAAAAATTGAATAATTTGCTTAATTACAATGCTTCGTAAAAGATTAGAACATGTCTTTAAAAATGTTAACAACTAAAGTCAAACATTCAAAAATTATAACCTTTGCTATAAAGTTATATGCTCATTTGTTATAGTCCCTTTCTTTTAGTAAAATGTAAGCTTTTGATATATTCTAATGGAGCACAGCATTTAGATCAAATGTTTAATATGGATAATTGACTTTTAATGAAATTTAATCTAGATGTTCATAACTGAGAGTTAGGGGTGGGCATGCCTTTAAGGATGTAGACATTTTTATTATAATTATTTTCTCAACATCTTCCATTAAACATATCAAGGAAATATATATTATTACTTATTTCACTTTTCTAATGTATTAATTTTTGTCCAGTCATACCTATCACATGCTTCAGAAATAATCAGAGCTTTGATGACAATGTCACGTTATTTTAATACAGATGCTGTTCCAATTTGATAAGATGGAGCTGATCTTTAGAAAATAAATGCACCATATTTCTAATCTTTAAATATTATATTGAATTATTTTAGCCTGGCTCACTTACCAGTTTATTTTTCACTTTCGCTTTCATGATTAAAGCAACTGATAATTACTAACATAGATAATATTTATGACATTAATTTATGGTTTTCTTTATGAAAATAAAGGCATCCTTTTTTTTTTTTTTTTGATGTAGATAGACTTTCACTCTTATTGCCCAGGCTGGAGTGCAATGGCGAGATTTAGGCTCACCACAACCTCCGCCTCGTGGGTTCAAGCAATTCTCCTGCCTCAGCCCCCAGAGAAGCTGGTATTACAGGCATGCACCACCACACCCAGCTAATTTTGTATTTTTAGGAGAGACGGAGTTTCTCCATGTTGGTCAGGCTGGTCTCGAACTCCTGACCTCAGGTGATCTGCCTGCCTCTGCCTCCCGAAATTCTGGAATTATAGGCGTGAGCCACTGCGCCCGGCCAGTAAAGCCATTCTTAACGGAATTTCAGAGTATAAATTTGAAAAAAGAGACTAAGGCTGTATGTACCTGGTCTCTTATATACCTTGTCTTTCATCATTGAATCCTTAGCAGTTAATACCTGCTTGGAATGTAATGGGAATTCAATAAATCAGTTAAATAAATGGATGAGTGAATCCTACAGACAATTTTGCCAAGGAAGAAAATACAGGGTATTTTTATTTCTTTCTGTGTTTTTTTTTTTTTTTTTTTTTTGAGACAGAGTCTCCCTCTGTCACCCAGACTGGAGTGCAGTGGCACTATCTCGGCTCACTACAACCTCTGCCCTTCCAGTTCGAGCGATTCTCCTGCCTCAGCCTCCCGAGTAGCTGGGACTACAGGCGCCCACCACCACGCCCAGCTAATGTTTGTATTTTTAGTAGAGACGGGGTTTTACCATGTTGGCCAAGCTTGTTTCTAACTCCTGACCTTGTGATTTGCACGCCTTAGCCTCCCAAAGTGCTGGGATTACAGGTGTGAGCCACCATGCCTGGCCAGGGTGTTTTTATTTTTATTTTTTATTTTTCTGAGACAGTGTCTCCCTCTGTCGCCCAGGCTGAAGTGCAGTGGCACTATCTGGGCTCACTGCAATCTCTGCCTCCCAGGTTCAAGCGATTCTCCTGCCTCAGCCTCCCAACTAACTGGGATTATAAGCATTCGTCACTACGCCCAGCTATTTTTTTTTATTATTATTTTTATTAGAGACGGGGTTTCACCACATTGGCCAAGCTGGTCTCTAAATCCTGTCCTCAAGTGATCCGCTCACCTCGGCCTCCCAAAGTGCTGGGATTATAGGAGTGAGTCACCACGGCCAGCCTTTTATTTCAATTTTTAATGCTTTTTGTTTTCTTCCAAATGAATAATATCTATGACATTTTATTCTGATAGCTATTAGATTATTAATTAAGTGTGAGAACAAAAGGCATTCTGGTTTTCTTCTGTTTTAATATCGGACTTAAAAAAAAAAAAAAAAACTCGTTTGAACCAGGTGCAGTGGCTCACACCTGTAATCCCGGCACTTTGGGAGGCTGAGATGTGCAGAGCACTTGAGGTCAGGAGGTTGAGACCAGCCTGGCCAACATGGTGAAACCCCGTCTCTCCTAAAAATACAAAAATTAGCCAGGTGTGGTGGCGGGTTCCTGTAATCCCAACTACTCAGGAGGCTGAGGCAGGAGAATTGCTTGAACCTGGGAGGTAGAGGTTGCATTGAGCCGAGATCACACCACTGCACTCCAGCCTGGGTGACAGAGAGACACTCTGTCTCAAAAAACAAGCACACAAACAAACAAAACACTCATTTGAGACTTTCAGGATACAATAATTTGTTTACCTTTTCAGTTTTCTGATTCCTCATGGTCAAGTTACAATCATATCTCTTCAATGACACACAAACACACACAGGACATATACAGTTATGTATTAACACCAGGGATACATTCTGATCAATCCATACTAAGGTAATTTTGTCATTGTGTGAATGTCACAGAGTGTACTTACACTAACCTACATGGTATAGCCTAGTACAGACCTAGGTTGTATGGTATATCCTATTTTTGTTTAGCTACAAACCTGTACAGCGTGTGACTGTACCGAATACTGTAGGCAATTGTAGCACAATGGTAAATATTTCAATGTCTAAAACATATCTAACCATTAGAAGATACAGTAAAAATCGTGTGTTATAATCACATGGGACCACTGCGGTATAGGCAGTTTATCATTTACTGAAACATCCTTATGCAGTTCCTGACTATCTTTTCTTTTGGGCCACACTTGGAGTTGAAATGGAAGCTGGAGAAAGGAAGAATCTGAAACAAACTGATGTTTTTCCAGCCAGTCAAAACTTAGCCTCTGTGTTTTAGAGAAAGTGTTCGGAACACAGTTGAGAGAGGGAGAGAAAGAGAAATGGAAGACTTAGAGGGAGGTCCCCACTTGTTTTTATCTCTTTGGGCAGCTCTAAATTTGCCCAAAGCAGAAAAAGTTTTACTTTGCTTCACTCTATATTCAAGACTCAAACCAAGATTAAACATGAACCTGTGGGAAAGTTGTTTTTAATTAAACTCGTGTTACTTGAAAATACATTATGGAAAGATTTTTTTTTGAAAGTTAAGAGTCAGATTTCGTCTGCATAATGAAAAGTGACTAAGGGGTGCTGAAGTTATCACTCAATTGTCAGGAAATCTAGACAAATTACTTTCCAATAAAAATGAGCATCAGTGATTTCTACCGCAGCCTTTTGGTTAAAGAGTAATGAGAAATTCTGCCATGTAATTAAAGATAATGAAATTATCTATCAAGGCTAAGCTGCATTAGGTTCTTTGACTAAAATAATTTTAAACAATTTTAAGTATAAATTAAGTTAAAATATATATATTGAGTGTGTGCATTAATGTAGAAAGTGTCAATTATTCAACAAAATTGTACTATTTAACCACTTTTGATTTTGTTTTTTGTTTGTTTGTTTGTTTGTTTGAGACGGAGTCTCGCTCTGTCACCCAGGCTGGAGCACACTGGTGCAATCTCGGCTCACTGCAACCTCCACCTCTGGGTTCAAGCAATTCTCCTGCCTGAGCCTCCTCAGTAGCTGGGATTACAGGCACGCACCACCACGCCCGACTAATTTTTATATTTTTAGGAGAGATGGGATTTCACCCTGTTGGCCAGGCTTGTCTCGAACTCCTGACCTTAAGTGATCTGCCCACCTTGACCTCCCAAAGTGTTGAGATTACAGGCGTGAACCACCATGCCCGGCTGATTTAAGCCTTTGGAATCATAATTATTAATCATAAATGAAACCAAAGTAAAAATAAAGTATACCACATGTGAAAACATTCCAGTGAATAAAATCATTTCTGTGTGAGCTAGCCTGCTGTTCAAATTTGTTTATGCTTATGCTTCAGATAATATTTACCAAAGTGCTGACAGATTCCTGGAAGCACAATTTCTAAACACTTACCTTGGAAGTTTCTAGGACCCTAAAAATATTTCTAGTCATTTCAAAAAACCACAAAACAACTACAAAAAATGTACTTCTCCCAAAGGCCATACATAGCACACGTAAAAAGAGATTCTGTAGAGTATTTTGGAACATAAGTAGCTTTTGTGGTTCTGTGTTTCGAATTAGCCTGTTCTTAAAACTCTGCAAATTAAAAAAGAATGACAGGCCAGGCGTGGTAGCTCATGCCTGTAATCCCAACATTTTGAGAGGCCAAGGTGGGCAGATTACTTGAGGTCAGGCTTTTGAGACCTGCCTGGTCAACATGGTGAAACCCAGTCTCTACTAAAAATATAAAAAAATCAACCAGGCATGGTGGCGGGCGCCTGTAGTCCCAACTACTTGGGAGGCTGAGGCAGGAGAATCACTTCAACCCAAGAGGTGGAGGTTTCAGTGAGCCGAGGTAGTGGCACTGCACTCCAGCCTGAGAGACAGAGCAAGACTTCATCTCAAAAAAAAAAAAAAA
>NW_012107497.1:1298766-1412238 GCF_000951045.1 Mandrillus leucophaeus
GTCACCCAGGCTGGAGTGCAGTGGCACGATCTCAGCTCACTGCAACCTCTGCCTCCCAGTTTCAAGAATCTCCCGAGTAGCTGGGATCATAGGCACACACCACCATACCTGGCTAATTTTTGTATTTTGAGTAGAGACGAGGTTTCACCATGTTGGCTGGGCTGGTCCTGAACTCCTGACCTCAGGTGATCTGCCTGCCTTGGCCTCCCAAAGGGCTGGGATTACAGGCGTGAGTCACCACACGTGGCCTAAAAGGTGTTTTAATAGGGGAGAGAAATAAACAAGATCCTGAAGGGATAAGAAGATGTATAAAGTTGTTGCTGATGTGCTGCCACCTATTTCTTTCCCCACCCGAGTTCCATGCAGTATCTTGCTTTGCTATAAACAGGAGTAACCCAGAAATATGAGGGGGTGTGTTAATGTCACCAGAAGCGACCTTTAACTACGAGGGGATGCAGGTACTTGAAAAAAGCACCCAGCCATCTCATCTTCTGGTGCATAATTCTGAGGCGTGTGCCTCACAGCTTCTCAGGGATTCACCAGCAGAATTGAACCCCAGAACAATGTGCTCATTGACACACCTTTGATTGCCTCCTTACCTTTCCTAATCTCACTTTCTCTTTCCTCTCACTTGTACTTTCTGTAATCAATTGCCAGATAAACTATGTACCTGCACCTCAAATCCTTGCCTCAGCGTCTGTCTGGGGAGAATCTAAAGTAACACAGAAGTTTAGCAAGAAATTGTTTCACATGCTTAAATAAAACAGGGCAAAGGCACTTAAGATGTTAGAGGGAGGAAGGGTGAGGAAACTCACACAGGATGACTTCACTCTATTTAGTACCTAAAAGTGGAATAGGAGGTGGATCGAAAAAAAACCGTTAGTCAACCTGCAAATCGGTAGGAAGGGTTAGAAGAGTGGTTATGGGAGATGCACCAGATAGCCCAGTAAGTAAAGAAAAGGCTCATGGAACAGCAGAGAAAATGGACATATATCATCCATATATTTTATTTCCATCCTAGTCTAATTTACCCTTAGATACTACAATAATCCCCCAACTTCTCTTTGCCACTTGTACTTTTATCCCTTTCTACTCACTCCATTCTCCACATGGCCTAAAGGGTGAGCTTTTAAAAATATAAACCAGGTTGTGTCAATCTCTGATTAAAATTCATTACTGCTCTGATGCATCCAATATCTTTACCAAGACCCACCTTTCATTTTTCTTCTTTTTCTTCTGCAGCCTTGCTGCATTTCAGCCACACTGACCTGCTTCCATTTCTCAAATGCCAGTCTTTGTACTGCTATTGCCTCTTCCTGGAATGCTCTCCTCATCTATCCTCTAACTGCCTTGATCGCCACTGAATATACACTAACAAGCATATTGTCAGTCACGTAGTAGTAGCTGAATATGTATTTGTGGAATAAAGTAATGGGAAAGAGTAACAGCACTGTTCAGTTGATGGTGGATAATAGTGATTTACTGAGTCACAAACAACATCATCTGGTGCCTTAGCAAAGAGGAGTACATATTGGAGAAAGAAGACCGTATTTATAATTCTTTACTTCCTTGAGTTCATTATATATCTATATATAATGACATATGACATATATATATACACACACACAACATATGTCATATTATATGCCTCTTCTCTATTTTATATGTGTGTGTGTGTATATATACATATATATATATATATATAGTGTTAAAGGAAGTAAAGATGTTCAATAAAGTTCAAGGAAGTAAAGTCTAAGGTGTCTTTGTACGTAGCACTGAAGTGATCAGTCAGTTGGAATCCAGGCTTGGCTCGATATCAAACAGTAGATGTGTGAAGTAGAAGTGAGTGATGCCAATTTTAAAGATAATGAGCACTTTAGTAGGCAAGGATTTAGCGTCAGATATGGAGGTTGTGGTTGGCGGTAGTAGTAGTTGTATTGGAACGCTCTTCGAGAGTCATGAAGCAGCATACTGAGAAAACCCAAAAGGTCAAAGTAGCATCTTGCCGTAGATAAGGAGATTGGCATAAATGGAGTAAAAGTTGAGGGTGAAAAGTGATGTGAGACAAGGACAAATAGACAAGTTGGCTTGTCTAATGTAATACCCATGATGTAAGAAAAGCTGTGCTGAGATAGCTAGGCTAATTCCAAGGGGCTTTTGAGGGGAGCATATCAGGTTATCACATGCCAAAAATGTTTCATTTCAGAGAATTTAGTTTTCTCATTAATTTTATCACTAATCCATTCATTTTCAAAATGTGTTTCAGGATTTCACATCAGGTCGACTTTAAATCTTTTGTTCAGTTGAACATTTCTTTTCCTAGGACTGAGTAAGGCAGTTTGTCCTATCCAGTGCTTAAGAGTAAAGCAAGCTTATGTTACCACTGCAGGCAGGATTATTAAATAACCAATTACTATTCAAACTGTGTTACATCCCTTTAAATTACTCAAGCAAGAGTCTTGAACTTGTTCAGCCTGAATACATCTGATATCCTCAGCCAAGTATAGGATGTAAATTAGATAGCTTCTGGCTTTACTAGTGTGGAATCAGGCATACTTTGTCCCCTTAGGACACCATGACTAATGACCTGAATTGTCTAAATTTTAAGACTAGTCAGATCTCTGATGGTGAACCTATTTCATTGTTTCTGCTTCTATTTTATCCCATAGGATATGAGACAAAGGATATTTTATGTGCAAATTGCAACAAGTTGAGATACTCCTTTAAAAATGGATTTTTTTCCCATAGTTGATTAGCATATAGTACTACATTTCCTAGAGATGTTTTTATGATAAAAGTTTCAGGTTCTCGATGATGCAAGGAAATTACAGAAGTAGGTAATGATTTGTAATCAGGACACATGGAAGGAGTTGTAACTTTAATGCTTATCGTGTGGCTTTGAGAGTCATTAATCCTCAATGGGCCTCAGTTTTCATATCTAAAAATACTACTTTTTAGGTTCCGTTACTTCAAGGGTCAAATGAGATAAAATATATGTGTTATAACAATAAATGTAATAATAAATATGAGGTGCCTTTTCCCCCAGCTTTATTGAGGTATAATTGACAAATGACGATTGGGTGTATTCAAGGTGTACCATGTGATGATTTGATACACCTACACATTGTGAAATGATTATCACCATCAAGTTAATTAATATATCCTTCACCTCACATAGTTGCCTTTATAATTTTTTGTGATGAGAACACTTAAGATCTCTCTTACCAAATTTCAGGTAACAACAGAGTACTATTAACTATAGTCACCATGCTGTACATTACATCCCCAGAACTTATTCATCTTATAACTGAGAGTTTCTATCCTTTGACCAACATTTTCCCATGTTTTTCCGTCCCCAGTTACTGGCTACCACTGTTCCACTTTGCTTTTATGAGCTTAACTTCTTTAGATAAAATGAGTTACTTTTTGAAAAACAAATTTAATTGGCAAAATTGTATATATTTATTGTGTACATTATGTTTTAAAAAATATATATATAATGTGACCTGGTGAAATTGAGCTGTAATAGTAATGTTTTTAATAACTGTGTAGCCAAAAGTTCCAAGGCTTTCAGCTGATTGACTGTGTAATTCTTAAATCTAGTAGAGTATCTTCTGAGTTGAGAGCAGAAAACTATGCTGGCTATACACTTTTAAGGGTTTGAACTGTGTTGCTTTATCTATATACTCTGCATAAAATATTCTGTCTCTTATACAGGCTAACTCGTTTATTCATGCTTTCCTAGTCTGATTCCCCCTCTCTGGAATCTTTTTCCTCCATCTACTTTTGGTTCTAAAGCATTCCCATCTTCAAAAATTCAATTCAAGTCCTAGTTACCACAACACTTTCTGTAACTGCTTGAAACATCACTTTTTTCTATGAACTTTTGTTCCACATAATTATTTCTACCCAGTTATCGACATAATTACTTGCTAATTATTTCCTGTGGATTATCTTTGATTCCATAACTTTTTAACTTTTTTATAGATTTCCACGTGCTTTGTTTTATATTTCTTTTTAAATACCTCAGTAGCTCTGCATTTTTTTTCTCTGTCATCCAGGATGGAGTGCAGTGGCCGATCATGGCTCACTGAACCCTTGACCTCCTGAGTTCAAGTGATCCTTCCACCTCAGCCTCCCAAGTAGCTGGGACTACCAGCGCTCTACCACACCCAGCTAATTTTTGTACTTTTTGTAGAGAAGTAATTTTGCCTTGTTACTCAGGCTGATCTCAAACTCCTGAGCTCAGGTGACCCGCCTGCCTCAGCTTCCCAAAGTGCTGGGATTACAGGTGTGAGCAACTGTGCCTGGCCAACCCTGCTTTTTTTTTTCTGTCATTGTTTTGTTTTTTTTGAGACTGGGTTTTGCTCTGTCTTGCAGGCTGCAGTGCAGTGGCACAATCTTGGCTCACTGCAACCTCTGCCTCCTGAGTTCAAGCGATTTTTCTGCCTTAGCCTCCCAAGTAGCTGGGATTACTGGTGTATGCCACCATGCCCGGCCAATTTATATATTTTTAGTAGAGATGGATTTGACCATGTTGGCCAAGCTGGTCCCGAACTACTGACCTCAGGTGATCCTCTGGCCTCGGCCTCCCAAAGTGCTGGGATTACAGGTATGAGCTACCGCGCTCACCCAGCTCTGCATTTTTGAATCATTGTTTATAAAACATTGAGCATCAAATAATATGTTTTTAAACATTGTATAAGTAATATTGTGTTCATGGAAATGTTGTCTTTTACAACCATATATTTATCATATTTATCAGTAGTTTAGACGCTGTCTTGAAAAGGAACATCCCACTACCATGATGCCTCTTGTTTAGGAGATTCCCCCCATTACACTTGTGGCTTACATTGAAAGAAAAAAAAAAGATCCCCTTGTCTATGGTAGAAAATTGTGTCATTTGTGGCTTTGACTGCATCACAATCCATTTTAGCTTTTTGTCACTTAACTTGAGAAGAAATGAAATATGTGTGGAGTATATATCCCTGAAGAAAGTAAAGGACTAGCTGTTATCACTATAGAGTTTGTATTGTTGCTGAAAATAATCTGGTTATGTTTGTAAGGATTAAGTAAGTAATTTATTCAACAGATGTGTGGTAGTAAACATGAATGAGAAAAGGCTTGTTCTTATCATATTCATTATGAATGCTGAGGTTGCGCTTTGCTACGTGTTTTCAATGCTCATCCTAACTGAAAGTCTGATGTGGAAGGATCAATTTCTGAATATTTAAAAGAGAGGTTGATTGCCTTGTTATAAACATTAACAATCTTCCTAAGTGTTTTCTCTTGAGATAGAGCATCTTTAGGAGAACTTTGTGATTTGGGCTAGCAGTTTTAGCCAAATTAACAGGAATGTACCTTCCTAATCTGATCATTCATCCCTAGGAACGGGAATCTGGGAACATTGAGGGTATACTTCTGTATGGTGAGTTATAAAAGTTTTAAACACAGGCACTATTAATGAAGCACAGATTCTACTTTCAGAGTAAAGCTAGTGTTACTATCTCTGAAAAAATAATATTATTTATGTTTTCATAATAACGTCTACATTATATTTATTCTCAACTTTTTAGAATAAATCTGAACTAGGAAGTTCTTATTTTAGTTGTTTTCCTTCTATTGTTTTTCATGACGCTCTTCTCATTTGATTTGGTCTCACATTTTAACAAGCTTACTGTATAAAAAACTTGTCTTCAAAATAATGAGCACTGGAGGTTACTGTAAATGGAAATACAAAATGTGGATATATTAAAGTGCTTTGGCTTTTACCTACACGTTTCTTGGAGTAATTTTTAAGTTGAATTTTAATAATTATATTGTTTGCCAGGCACGGTGGTGGCACACACCTGTAATCCCAGCACTTTGGGAGGCCGAGGCAGGTGGATCACCTGAGGTCAGGAATTCGAGACCAACCTGGTCAACATGGCATAACCCCGTCTCTACTAAAAATACAAAAATTAGCCAGGCGTGGTAGTGGACACCTGTAATCCCAGCTACTTGGGAGGCTGAGACAGGAGAATCACTTGAACCCGGGAGGTAGAGGCTGCAGTGAGCCGAGAACATGCCACTGCACTCCAGTCTGGGTGAAAAAGTGAGATTCTGCCTCAAAAAAAAAAAGAATTATATTGCCATATATTCCCATTACACAATAATACCAGATTGAGGATATTAGAGGAAAACAAAGATTATATTTTCAATATTTCTAAGGCATTTTTTGTCTTTTTTTATGGAATTATATTACATTTATACTATAACCTAACTCTTACCATTTTGAGGGGTAAGTTTAAAGATTCACTTATCACTATTGATGAATTATTTATCTACCTGTGGAAGTGTCTGCAGTTCATCCATTTCAAAACATCTAATATTACATGAGAGAGAATTTACTTTTCTCATTAGATAACATAAGCATCATGTTAAAATGCAATATGTCCATGTGACAACTGATCTTTTGGGGAAAAAAAAAGTCCATGAATCATTCCTGTAACATTTGGGATTAAATTCATTAACCAAAATAATATCATGCTTCATCTTTTATATTTTGCTTCCTTAGCATCTGGTTCTTAGTCTGTCTAATTACTTTATAATTACTCTGTGTTGTAACAGATGCTAGAAGATTTTGGGGGGGGCAAGAATGATAATTTTGCTTCATATTTTGGAATACCTTCTTTCCAAATGTCTTTCCTATATATTAGAGCCAGAAAGAAACAAATCTAATGTTTCTTATTCATTTGAAATTTATTGGGAGACCAATTCCGTTCAAAGATCAAGAACTCTAAAATTTTTACATTAAAAATGATTTTTTCCCCAATTACTTTGTTGAGTATTGCATTTCCAGTCTTGAGATCGAAAGTAATATTTAGGCCGGGCACAGTGGCTCATGTCTATAATAGCAGCATTTTGGGAAGTTGAGGCGCGCGGATCACCTGAGATCAGAAGTTTGAGACCAGCCTGGCCAACATGGTGAAACCCCGTCTTTACTAAAAATACACAAAAAAATTAGCCGGGTGTGGCGCCTGTAGCCCCAGTTACTAGGGAGGCTGAGGCAGGAGAATCGCTTGAACTTGAGAGGCAGAGGTTGCAGTGAGCCGAGATCGAGCCGCTGCACTCCAGCCTTTATGACAAGCGCAAAACTCCATCTCAGAAAAAAAAAAAAAGTAATGTTTAGACTTGAAATTGCTAATATAATGGACAGTGTCCAGCATATTTCTTTTTTGTATGCAGTTAATGTTTTCACTTTGTTTATTTATTTATTTTCATTTATTTATTTTTGAGATGGAGTCTCACTGTCACCCAGGCTGGAGTGCAATGGCGCAGTCTTGGCTCACTGCAACCTCTGCCTCCCAGGTTCAAGCGAATCTCCTGCTTCAGCCTCCCAAAGTGCTGGTATTACAGGCACGAGCCACCAGGCCTGGCCAATATTCTTACTTTAACTGTTGAATAAGTTAATATTTTATTGGAGCTATGCAATTAGCTAATTTCTTATAGTGAATATATTAATATCTTATGAGGAAGAGCCACAATTTTAGGATAATAATGTAGATAATTATAACTCAGGAGGACTATGATCAAGTTACACTCTAAGAATCCTTCACCATATTTTACCAAAATATTATTTTATAGTTAAAAGGGGGATAGGATGGTACCCTTCCAATTATGCGGCAAATTTGTTATTATTACTGAACAAGTCTATTTTCTTCTTCAAGCAATTAACTATTAATGTCTTTAATGTCTATAAGCTGCATAGCATTATAGACTCTCTTTGAAATTCTCTGAATTTAGAAATGATTTTTGAATAGGAAGATTAACACAGACTCATTTTAATTCTGTAATGGTGGAAATAATTAATCTCCCCTTATCTGTGGGGATACGTGTTCCAAGACCCCTCGTGGATGCCTGAAACTGTGGATAATACCAAACCTTATGTATATATTATATTTCTTATATACATACATACATAACAAAGTTTAATATATACATTAGGCACCATAAAAGATTAAAAACAATAACTAATATTACAACAATTATAACAATAAACTGTAATAAAAGTTATGTGATGTGGTCTCTATCTCTCAAAATATCTTATTGTACTGTACTCATCTATTTTTGGACTGTAGTTGATCATAGGTAACCAAAACCATGGATAAGAGGCAGACTACTGTGTATTTTATTATATGCATGTCATATATAATATATGTATTATAACATATTAAGCCGGGCATCCTGGCTCACACCTGTAATCCCAGCACTTTGAGAGGCCGAGGCAGGTGGATCACTTGAGGTCAGGAGTTCGAGACCAGCCTGGCCAACATGGTGAAACCCCGTCTCTACTAAAAATACAAAAAAAATCAGCCAGACATGGTGGCAGGCACCTGTAATCCCAGCTACTCGAGAGGCTGAGTCAGGAGAATTCCTTGAACCCCGGAGGCAGAGGTTGCAGTGAGCCAACACCATGTCATCGCACTCAAGCCTAGGCAACGAGAACAAAACTTCATCTCAAAACAGAAAAATACACACATACACATTAAGAGAAATTATGTTTGTCGTTTTGTTTATTTTCTAATTTGATTAAATTGAACAGAATAATAAGTCATGTATGGCAATACCAAATATTATGCTAAAAATAAACCACTGAAAGCTGAAAAATTCAATCACAGATTATTGGTTTATATGACATCAGGCTTCAGGCTGTTAGGAGACATCCAAATGATAGGCTCATTTTGTTCTGTAAGTATTGGGCACGGTTCTTAGTATAACAAAGAAATAACCATGGTTTGAGAAATTGTTTTCCTCACCTTCATTACTTAGTATAGAATTCCCTTCAATGTGCCACTTAATATTCTTTGATGTCAGAGCCTTCCATTTGAGTGGCTGAAATTATTGACACCTCTCTCATTCTTCAAGGATGTGTTGTAGGGACTGCTGAGTTTCTGTAGTTAGAGGTTTAAGATTTGTGGGAAATGATGTTGGATATGACAATGTTATCAGCAACATTGTCAACTTCATGGTTGCCTATTGACTTAGGAAAAAGTGGAGAAAAATATGACAATTGCTGAGTGCTTAGTTGCAGTAGCTTTTTAATTTTAATTTTCAAGCATCTGTATATAAGCAAAAGAATATACATAGTACCATGTATCATGTCCATTGACAACTTTATCAGATTTTAATTATAATAAATATTTTGATTAACATGTTTTTTAAATGTATTCATTTTAATGAACATCAAGTTTCTCTCTTGTGATGTGATAAGGGCAGTGATAAAATTGACATTTGAACCTTCTATGCACAATTCAGCCACCATTCAATAGGCCTGGATTGTGCCCATGGTTCTGTTCTGTATTGAAGACAAAAAGATGGACAAATAAAAACTCTGCCCTTGAAGCCATACAGTCAAAATACAGTGTCCTTAATCTGGAGTCCGTGAACCATGATAGGAAAAAAATTGCATCTTTATTTTCACTAACCTGTAACTGAAAATTTGCATTTCTTTTCCTTTATGAAGATAAGCCACACAAAACAGTATTAGCAATATCTGTGAATTTATTACCAATATTTTTATATCAAATCCTAGTTGTTTTAGATATCTTGAAAAATCATATGTAAATATATACTAGTGGTTAGTATACTAATCACTACTTTTAATTTATATTTATTATACTTACAACTAAAGTATTAATAGCATATAAGAGTATTCAGTATTTTACAATTATAATATAATTAATTTCCTTTGTTTTTTATATACTTTTAATTTTCATTTTGCACATTTAAAAACATTCTGGGAAGTGTTCCATATGCTTCACCAGATGCCAAAGGGATCTATAGCACAATAATAGTTAAGGACCCCATATCTAGAAGAGACACAGGCAAGTATGTAAAATACCATGGTACAGAAAAATAACAGAGGCTTGTACCATATGCTGTGAAATTGAGCATAACTCTCTCAGTCCAAAGGACTGAAAAGGCAATTTTTGATTTGGCCTTGAAGCAGACGTGATTGTTTCACTCGTGGTAACATGTGAGAGAGGGCATTCTAAAAAAGAGAAAAGTAGGTGCAAAGTCACCTGGTGAGAGCTTGCAGGGTCAGGGAACAGACAGCAGTGTACTGTGGCAATATAAACAAACAAAGAAACAAACAAAAAAACTTTTTTTTTCTTTTTTTTTTTTTTTTTTTTCACCATTGTTGGGCATCCTATTGTGTTTTCATTTGTCAGTGTGCAAGACTGCATTTGCCAAGTAGTTTTTATTAATCATTAGTGAGTAGAAACTATTCTCTGACTTTTTATTTTAACTGACTATATTTTATATAGACAACAGGCAAGAAACATCAAAGAAGAGATCAAAGCTCTGCATTAGCTTTTTAAATCTCATTATTTCAAACAACATCTACCTCTAAGGGGAAAAAAAACCCATACATCTTTTTCACCTCCCCACTTCATCGTTGTTATCAGACAGTGATCAGTCACTTTTCGGGCCTGTGGGCCATAATTGGCTACCTCTAAATCTCAAGAGACTGAACCATGTAACTAGAATAATGGGTTTTTTTTAGCACCACAAGGCTGTTCTTCAGTTATAATGGTCAAGGAAGCTTTAGATGCTGTACTTAGGCTTTCTAAATGTGTGCTTTATTTGGCTTTCTGGGAGAAATGTCAATGTGAATTTCCAGATTATGATGAAGTTCATCCAGAAAGGCAACTATGATTTAAAGAAATAGAAGAAACAAACTGGACTGAAAAAATACACTAATAGACTAAGATAGTGTTTTCAAACTGTTCTAGATTAAGACAATTTTGTTTGCATTCTTTGTTGAGCAAGAAGGTTCACATCTTAACTTTTCCAATAATCCTCTTTAAGACCATTATTACTGGCCTTGATTTCAAACAGAAACCAGCAGGTACCTGAACGGACACTACTAGTTAACCAGTCTAAACTTATATTAAAGCTAAACAGTTATCTCTAATTTTCAAAACAATAGCACAAATATATATTAAAAAGTGGTCGATCTAGGGAACTTAATATTCCAGGGTGAGCTATACTAAATGAAAATATGGAACACGTTAAAATGTGCTCAAACAAGCCATCTATAGCTGATAGTACAAATTGCATATATATCTACTTCATTAAAATTTTAACTGGCCTATAAAATTGATACTATAATGCTAAATATAATTTTTATTTAAGGTTACAAGCTTTAAAATTGAACAGACTTAGGTTTAAATCACTTCTCTCTCTCTCTCTCTTTTTTCTTTTTTTTTATTTCCCCCCGAAATGGAGTTTCACTCTTGTTGCCCAGGCTGGAGTACAATGGCGTGATCTCAGCTCACTGCAACCTCTGCCTCCCAGGGTCAAGCGATTCTCCTGCCTCAGGCTCCTGAGTAGTTGGGAATTACAGGCGCCCTCCACCACACCTGGATAATTTTTTGTATTTTTAGTAGAGATGGGGTTTCACCATGTTGACCAGGCTGGTCTCAAACTCCTGACCTCAGGTAATCCAACCGCCTGGGCCTCACAAAGCGCTGGGAATACAGGTGTGAGCCACCACAGCCAGCCCGAGTCACTTCTTAAATGTGTTATTCTGGGCCCGGCGTGGCAGATCACACCTGTAATCCCAGCAGTTTGGGAGGCTGAGGTGGTTGGATCACCTGAGATCAGGAGTTCGAGACCAGCCTGGCCAACATGGTGAAACCCGTCTAAAAATACAAAAGTTAGCTGGCCTGGTGGCACATGCCTGTAATCCCACCTACTCGGGGGTGCTGAGGCAAAATAATCCCTTGAATCCGAAAGGCAGAGGTTGCAGTGAACCGAGATCATGCCACTACACTCCAGCCTAGGTGACAGAGGGATACTCCATCTCAAAAAACAAAAATCAAACAAAAGCAGCAGAAAATGTGTTATTTTGTATTAGCTTAGCTCAGCGTGTTTGCTTGTCTGTAAAGTAGAACTGAAAAAAAAAAGCTAATAAAATTAAAATAGGGATTAAATGTACTAAAATTTGTTATCGGTATTTTCTAAGTACTTCAAAAATGGTAGTCATTCTAATTATTTATTTTAGTTAATGAAAACATTAGTTTTATTGTTAGCAAAACAATATATTGTTGATACAATATCTAGCATAATTTTGCCTCTTAATAAATCAGCTTGTCCTTTTATTCGTATTTTCCTTAATTATAAACCAATTTTTTAAAAATCATCTATCAGTAAAAATGGTACTTTATTAAATTTGGAGAATAGTATAATTTAAAGAAAAATATTCCCAGATAAAAAAAATACAGTACTATGAAATTCATGTGCATTTAAAGTCATTATTAATTTATAAAGAATCTGGAATTATAACCTGAACTAAATGATTCTATTTTTTGCTGAATGAATGAATAAATGAATGAATCTTTAGGAACTTGACTGTCCTCCACTAAAGTTAATGACTCCTTCAACATATTACACATTCTGTTGCTTTGTTCTCATTTCTATCATGAATGCAAGTTTGCTTTTTTGCATATGGAATCACCATCCCTAAATTCATAACCAATATGGAGTTTTAAATAATCATCACCATGGAAATTATACTTAAGTATTAGTTCTGTGGATTGGAGATTATGAATTTCTAAATTTAAAAAAATGCTGATTTAAATGTATTGTTTCTAGTGCCCCATCCTATTTCTTTTCATATCTGCTACTGCCTTCCTAATAAACAGTTAGAAATATATCTTGACAGCAAATGGTATTTTATTCCTACCCTCTTGGCATTTATGATACATAAACTTTGTGTTTTTTTGTTTTCTTGGTGGGGGGGACAGAGTTTCGCTCTTGTTGCCCAGGCTGAAGTGCAATGATGCCATCTCAGCTCGCTGCAACCTCCGCCTCCCGAGTTCAAGCGATTCTCTTGCTTCAGCCTCCTGAGTAGCTGGGATTACAGGCATCTGCAACCACAGCCAGCTAATTTTTGTATGTGTAGTAGAGATGGGGGTTTCACCATGTTGGCCAGGCTGGTCTTGAACTCCTGACCTCAGGTGATCCGCCCACCTTGGCCTCCTAAAGTGCTGGGATTACAGGCGTAGAGTCCCTGCACCCGGCCTTAAACTTCTTTTCGAAAGCTTTTTCTTTGATGCGTATTGAGTTAATTCCTGTTTGTGCTGTGACATCTACCTGACTACCACAAAACCTTATAGCCACTTGCTTCTGTAAATTGAAAACTGCCCTAGCATGACAGGATGCGGGCTGAAGACATAACCATACCCAAAACAGGAAACTTTTTGGAAATCTGTGTTTGGTCCTCAATTTCATGGCCTCAAGTAACTTGATAATTTTACATTTCTAATGCCTGTCAACCACAACAGAATCTGATAACCAACTAAAATCTCTGTTGGAAGTGAATAGGGGAAAATAGGTAAAATCAAGCCTGTTGTTGTAAGGGAAGCTTATTGAAGACAGTGGATGTATTCAAAACATTATGAGGAAAATAATGAGGAATAAAAAAATATGAGGAAATAGATCACGAGGAGATCCTGTGAATGTTTATGTTTTGGCTTTAGATGATTACTAGTAATTAAATTAGTGAAAAATATTTTATGGAATATTCAATATGCCCTTACTATGCAATTTGCTGAGCAATATCAATATAAGACTACAAACTTCCTCTTATTGGAATATACATTTTATTTTTTATTTTGTTTTTCTTCAATAGCTTTAGGGTTTCAAGTGGTTTTTGCTTACATGTGTGAATTGTGTAATGGTGAAGTATGGGATTTTATTGCGCTGTCACCCGAGTAGTGTACCTTGTACCCAGTATGTAGTTTTTTTATCCCTCATTCCCACCCCTTCCACTTCTGAGTCTCTGAAGTCTCTTATATCACTCTGTATGCCTTTGCATACTCATAAATTAGTTCCCATTATAAGTGAGAACACACAGTATTTGATTTTCCATTTCTGAGTTACTTCACTTAGAATAATGACCTCCAGTTCCATCCAAGTGCTGCAGAAGACATTATTTCATTGTTTATATGGCTGAGTAGTATTCTATGGGGTGTGTGTGTGTGTGTGTGTGTGTGTGTGTGTGTGTGTGTATGTATCACATTTTCTTTATCCACTCAAAGGTTGTTTCTATATCTTTGCAGTTGTGAATTGTGCTGCAATAAACACATGTATGCAGGTGCCTTTTTCATATAGTGACTTATTTTCATTTTGGTAGATATACAGTATTAGGATTCCTGGATTGAATGGTAGACCTACTTTTAGTATTTTGAGAAATCTCCATACTGTTTTCCAGAGAGCTACTAATTTACATTTCCACCAGTGGTATGTAAGTGTTCTCTTTTTATCATGTCCATGCCAACATTTATTGTTTTTTGACTTTTTAATAATGGCCATTCTGGCTAAGATAAGGAGGTATCTCATTGTGGTTTTAATTTGCATTTCCCTGATGATTAGTGATGTTGAGTATTTTTTCATATGTTTGTTGATCATTTGTATATCTTCTTCTGAGAAATGTATATTCTTGTCATTTGCCAACGTTTTAAACAGATTGTTTGTTTTCTTTTGGCTGATTTACTTGAGTTCCTTGTAGGTTCTGGATATTGGTCAGTTATCAGATGCAGTTTGCTAATATTTTTTCCCATTCTGTCAGTTTTCTGCTTAATTTGATGGTTATTTCTTTTGCTGTGCAGAAGCTTTTTAGTTTAATTAGATACCATTTGTTTATTTTTATTTTTGTTGCATTTGCTTTTTGAGGTCTTGGTCATAAATTCTTTACCTAGGCCAATGTCCAGAAGAGTTTTTCCTAGTTTTTCTTTGAGGAGTTTTATGGTTTCAGGTCTTAGACTTAAGTCTTTAATCCTCCTTGAGCTAATTTTTATAAATGGTGGGAGATAGGAATCCAGTTTCATTCTTCTACATGTGGTTGTCCCATTTTCCCAGCACCATTTATTGAATAGGCTATCCTTTGCCCAATTTATGTTTTTGTATGTTTTGTTGAAGATAAGTTGATCTTAAGTATTTGACTTCACTTCTGGTTTCTCTATTCTATTCCAATGGTCTGTGTAGGAATAGACATTTTAAAATGTTGCAATTGGAACTATGGATAAACCTTTAAGATAATAATTTTTAGTCACTGTTCATTTTAACTGGGGGAGAACAGGAAAAAAGTTTAATCACTTTAACTAACTCAGTTACTTTGTTTACATATATTTAGCTCTGATAATTACAAGGAGATTCACTTTTGAGTTTGAAAAGTAGATTCTAATGCCTAACAAGAGTTTTCACATTGTCTTTGAGAATAAACACTATTTTAGGTTGTTACTGAAATTTCACTTTGTGAACTAATAATTCAGTTTGTGAACTAATGATTCTGTTTGTGAATTTTACCCAATTTTATAAATTCGCTTTTTTTACTAGGGTCTCTGTGTTTGAATTAAGAATGGTTAAATGTTTCTACATGATAGTTTCTTTATTCAAAAAAAACACACTACATTATTATTTTAAAATGTTATTAACATATTTTTCTGTGCTAAAAAAATTTAAAAAAACACTTATTTAAGTAAGGTAACTCATTTAGAATTTGTAAAATATGACAAAACTCTAGGAGAAAGTTTACCTGTGAAAGGAGTCTGTTATGTAAATCAATAGTGTAATTATGATTCAGTAAATTATATAAATTTCTAATGAGCGCTATCAATTTTCCTTTTGCTAAAAACTATTGATATTCTACTTTTAAATTACTCTTACTTTTATTGTTCCCCTGAGGACTTAATTATCAGTTTGGATCACTTAAATTTGAATTATCATTCTGTTCTTGGAAAAATATATTTAAAGAAATAATGATTTATTATGCTAGATTTATCATTATTTTTATTTGGGATTGCTTTTAATGTGCATGAGTTACAAAGACATAACTGTGAGATCCCATTTTCTGTAATTTTTTTAGTGATTCCATACATTTCTGAGTTTACATTTTTAAAAAATTATGGCTCAAAAAATGCAAGGCATAAGTAAGTAAGCTTTTCTAATGGGTCAGTTATGGAAACACATCAAAATACTCTAGAACTAAAAGTTAATTTTCGAAAGAAATTAACTTAATGTACAGATTTTATAGGAATTCTGGATGTATTTAATATCATGATGCTAGAAGAATGTCTTACCAATTAATATTACTGGATTTCTTGTTGTGTATCAGGTTGTAACACATACCTTAATCACCTACCAGATAGGCTCATTCCTGTGTCCATTCCAATAGAACTCTGATTTTGTTCAGATCTCCATCCTCACAATTTCACAGTAGTCTTCAGTAAAGAAATGAGACTATCCCTTGTCACAGAAAATGAATCATACTTTAATTCGTTTATATGCTTCCATACCACTTGCCGTTTACAGGTTTAAGTATGTGCATGAGATGCAACTTGAACCAATTAAACATCAAGTAAGTTTTTCTTGCCAATGAAAAGGGTTCACTTAACAACTAAATGCTTGAGCATTTATATATAGATATATATGTACATATATATGTAATGTAAAATGTAGACTGCCCACTGATTCATTTATAATTTCATATGTATTAGTATGTATTTAATAAGCTCTTATAAGACTGAATGAACTCTGGATATGAAATAATATACCAAGTGTGGTAACACATGGTAACACATGGACAAATTGTAGTTGAATCAATAAGGAATTCACAGAAATACATTATTATTATTTATTCTCCCACTTTAGGAAAATTTTAATCCTAGCATTAAATGTAACACTGTCTTTTTAAAAATAAAACCTCTATTTCTAAGAAGTTACTTGACGAGAAAATATTTGAGAGGTTATTTGATGAGAAAATTTGAAGAAAAAAAATTTAACTGTACAACCAGTTAATTAGAACTTTGTCAAATAACATTGCCTTTAATTCCCAGAAATCCAATACATTATGCTCAGTGAACTGTAACACCTGAGTTTTTAAGGTAGAATACTTTAAAAAAAATAACAGACTTCTAGGGTGATATCTCCTCTTTGGGAGTTTCTTATGTAGAAAAAAAATAATACACTATTGAAAAACCAGTTTTTCCAAAATGATATTTAAAAGATGATTCTTTTAGTGAATAAATTTTAGAGCTATCTCAAGGAATAAATAGAAGAAATATTATTTTATTTCAAAGAGAAGAATGTCTATTGTGGCAAATAACAAACCTGAAATAAATAAAATGTGACACTTAGTCTATGAAGTCCGTGAACCTAGAGAACAATGGTTATTTTACTGTCTTAGAAAAGTTTAGGAAGTTTGGATTTGAATTCAAACTTTAATTTGAACTTATAATGTCAGCTTGAAATCGTTTGGAATAAACATTGAAAACCTTCTTTGAAAGTTTAATCAAAGGAGAAAGAATTTGAATACCAAGAGGATGGAAATGTTAACTTCTGTTATCTGAAATATCTTCAATTGCCTTGAGCCATTTTAAAAATAAACAAGCTTACTGATATAGAGGGAAAAACATCTAGCTTGTGAATATAATAAAAAAGAGAAAAAATATCATTTACCATATTATTTACTTCCTCAATTTAGAAAAGGGAATAAACATTTATTAATTATGCACTATCAGGCACTACACATTCAACACACACTATCACATTAGTTCTTCCCAAAAGCCATTTGAAGTAGTTTTTCTTTTTTTCTTTTCTTTTCTTTTTCTTTTCTTTCTTTCCTTTTTTTTTTTTTTTTTTTTGAGAGATGGAGTCTTGCTCTGTTGCCCAGGCTGGAGTGCAGTGGCGCTATCTTGGCTCACTGCAACCTCCATCTCCCAGGTTCAAGCGATTCTCCTGCCTCAGCTTCCCAAATAACTGAGACTACAGGCATGCGCCACCACGCCCAGCTAATTTTTGTATTTTTTAGTAGAGACGGGATTTCACTATACGTTGGCCAGGCTGGTCTCGAACTCCTGACCTCAGGTGATCTGCCAGCCTCGGCCTCTCAAAGTGCTGAGATTATAGGCATGAGCCACCGCACCTGGCCTGAAGGAGTTTTTCTTATGCTCATTTATCAATATAGATAATAGGATTCAGAGAGATTTTTAAGTAATTTACACAAGATTTTACAGTTCCTAGGTGGCAGAATCTAGACTTAAATTTAGATGTGATCCAAAAACTGTATTTTCCTAGCTTTATTAGGACATTAACAATACAATTGCCTCTTTAATATGCTTAGGAATGCATTTTTATGTATATGTAAAACCAAATAAACAAACAAATATACCCTGCAATTGCCAACAAAGTACCTTTAATGTAAGAATTTCAAATGCTGTGCAAAATTGTCCTCACTAACTGCTCTTCTGGTCCCACATGGTCACATGGCTACAGAATATACTATATCTTTCTTTCTCTTCCAGCAGCTTCCTAGTGGCCACACAGGGGCCATCCTATCCACAGGTTATAGTCGCTTTTTACAATCTAGGCATTTCCTAGGAGCCGATGAGATTTTAGAAGAGGTGATGTTAACATGAAAAAGTATGGGTAGACTTCTGAGATATTCTATCCAAATTTAGGAGTTTTACAATTATAATTTAGTTAAATTTTGTACTTGATACACATATAATTCCATTAATAAACTCTGAGTTATTGATTTTCATTTATTACTCATGGTTTTCATTTTTTTTTTTTTTTGGTTTTGTTTTTTGAGAAGGAGTTTTGCTCTTGTAGCCCAGGCTAGAAGGCAATTGCGCAATCTTGGCTCACTGCAATCTCTGCCTCCTGGGTTCAAGCAATTCTCCTGCCTCCGCTTCCCGAGTAGCTGGGATTACAGGCATGCACCACCATCCCCAACTAATTTTTTATTAGTAGTACAGCTGGGGTTTCGCCATTTTGGTCAGGCTGGTCTCGAACTCTTGACCTCAAGTGATCCACCCGCCTCTGCCTCCCAAAGTGCTGGGATTACAGGCGTGAGCCACCATGCCCAACTTCATCGTTTCCATCTTTAACAAAGAAATACATGATATTTAAAGAAATTTTAAAAGTGTAATTTTAAAACAGAGGGAAAGCCACCCACAGCTAAAACATCCTTTCTTTAAACAGGAAAAAACTTTATTTTTTCCTTAATAAAGTTAGATATTTTTTGATGTCTAACTTTGCATTGTAAAATTTATTCATTATTTACATTGCTCCATAATATTCTGTCATGTGGTTTTGCTGTAGAGCTGATACTGAGTTGATGTGCCCTTTGTAAGAACAGTCCAGTCATTTAAAACTAGCATCTGTTTGGATTTGGCCAGCATCTCTTCCAGTGTCCTTGAGTCAACAATGCCTTAATGGTTTCTATATATATTTTTAAATATTACCTATAGACAGTTCATTCTTTATATTCTTATGTTGCACGTTAAAGCTATTACATTAGAGCTATTATGTAATTGTGGCTTTTTTATATATCATTGCAATTAACACTCTTGTCCATTAATCCGTTTGGGTTTTTTTGTTCTGTAGTTGATATCTTATGACCAATCAATAGGTGTGTAAACTATGTCGATTTTTCTTGGCTGTGAAAAAGAATAAAGAATCCTTACAGTACACACTGTCTTTATGAAAGGAAGTTCTATTTGAGGAAATAATTTTTAAAAATCTATTTTACCTTTAATGGGCAAGATGAAGAGTTAATGCCACTATATACTAAATATCTTAATCTCGACATGAAATGAAAATGATTCTAGAGATATGTTTCTAGGTAGATATGGAGCAACCACAAGTTCATACAAAATTTGTTAATTTTAAGTCATATTTTGGACTTTTATGAACTCATATGGAGTGACAAACAAATCCTTAATTAATAGCAGACATCATCATCTCTGGATGCTTATCTCTCAGGGATCAGCAAGAAAAGAAACACACAGCATGCTGAAATGGGTCAATTATGAGAGGTAATAAGAAGCAATATTCAAAGTTGTGGGGAGGGTTAAGGGAAACTAATGAATACCGTGATGCAGATAGCTCCTGGCTCTGGAGACAATAGAAAGACATAACCAGCCACTAGGCCTAAAAAAGGTAAAATGCGAGGAGGGAGCAATTACTAGATCCTGGAAATGGAGCAGCTGAGGAGAGGCCGCCCAACAAGAGCTGTGACCTTTGAAAAAGAAATACAGCCACTTACAACCTGAGCTCTTGCAGGTGTAAAAATTAGAGCTTCTTCTTCAAAGAAACTTTCCTACCCATCTAATTAGAAATAAATAGTAACTTCTTCTGGAAGCAAAACTTATTCAATGACCTGTGCTAACATTCTTAAATATCTACTAGCCACAATAAAGAAATCAATGTACTTTATGTTCTTAGCTCCCACAATGTAGCCTAAATATTGGCCCTGGCATGCTTATACTGGTCTAAGCCCGCATTAGGTCATGGCCTGTTCCTCTTCCTTATTTGAAGGTGTTTTTATCTTTCTCAGCATTCCACAAGTTACTTCCTCCTTCCTTTGTTCTCCTCTGTCTTTGTCTCTTTTGAAAAGTTCTAAGTTGCTAGCCAATCGGGACAAATACAGAATGTGAGATCCGGTTCCAGCCAATGGAAACCAGACACAGCAGTAGGGTAAACGCGTCAGGTTATAAATGACTCTGTCTCCTTTGTTTGGTGTACTCTCATGGTGAAACTGCTAGCAAGTGTACCCTTTCTGCAAAAGTAAAAATGGCCTTGCTGAGAGAATTAAATTTATATTCGAGTGTTATTTCTTTGCAGCACCAGGAAACAAGCATTCTGTTTCTAAATAAACATTTTTTACATACAACACAGAGAAGGAGCAGTAAAAAGGATACAGCCTCCATACACCTTTGAAAAGCACTCAAGTTATATGTGTATAGTGCCATGCTACTTAAGAGAAGGGCTTGGGTTTGTCCTAGGAGTTATGGTTATGCTAAGCTCCTCACAATTTTTATACCACATCCGATGACAGCAGACCTGTTCAAGCAGAATTGGTGTGCACCATGAGAAACGGTATTTCTTTCTTTCTTTCTTTCTTTCTTTCTTTCTTTTTTTTTTTTTTTTTTTTTTTTTTTTTTTTTGAGACGGAGTCTCACTCTGTCACCCAGGCTGGAGTGCAGTGGCGCAATCTCGGCTCACTGCAAGCTCTGCTGCCTCCCGGGTTCACGCCATTCTCCTGCCTCAGCCTCCTGAGAAGCTGGAACTATAGGCGCCCGCCACCACGCCCTGCTAATTTTTTGTATTTTTAGTAGAGATGGGGTTTCACCATGTTAGCCAGGATGGTCTCGATCTCCTGACCTCATGATCCGCCCGCCTCTGCCTCCTAAAGTGCTGGGATTACAGGCGTGAGCCACCGCGCCCGACCGAGAAACTATATTTCAAAGAAAGTTAGCAACTTGCTCCTAGGCATACCAGCAGCTGGTACTATACACTAAGATTCAAATACAGTTATATCTGATTCCAAATCCCATATTAACCAATATTATTTGGTATATTTATATACAATGCAGAGAACAACTATTTTAATGGCATTGCCAGTATTCTTTGATAGATAAGCACCAGTCTTGTGATATTTAAAAAGTTATTATAGGTGTTGAGGCTTAATTTTCTCTTCCACTAAAGTGGGATGAATCTTTTTGAACAGAACAAATACGTATATTCTGTCCTATCTGGGAAGGATTCAATTATGTGTTGCAGTCCAAATATGCTGTATTATATTACAGGTAAAATCATACTAGCATGCCAGAGTAAATAACTAGGTAAGTTCCTCTTAGTGACAATAAAAAGTTATATTGCTCAGATGGTGCTGTCCAATAGAACTTTCTGCAATAGAAATGTTCTGTATCTATCATGACCAATATAGTAGCCAATAGCCGCATGTGACTATTGAGCCCTTAAAATGTTACTAGTGGGTCCAGGCATGGTGGCTCATGCCTGTAATCCCAGCGCTTTGGGAGGCTGAGTGGATGAATCACCTGAGGTCAGGAGTTTGAGACGAGACCAACCTGGCCAACATGATGAAACCCCGTCTCTACTAAAAATACAAAAATTAGCCGGGCGTGGTGATGAGTGCCTGTAATCTCAGCTAATTGGGAGGCTGAAGCAAGAGAATCGCTTGAGCCTGGGAGGTGGAGGTTGCAGTGAGTCGAGATCGCGTCACTGCCCTCCAGCCTGGGCGACAGAGTGAGACTCTGTCTCAAAAAAAAAAAAAAAAAAAAAAAGCTTCACGTATAAGTACTGTTTTGGACACACATGGTTAGAAGACAGTAAAGGTGACACTAAAAATTTTAAATCATTAATAACTAATTACTACCCCAATGTAAATTTGACTGATCACTGTCAGTATTAATTCTACAGTAACATCTGAATCATCAACCAATTTCCATATCCCTTTCACAGGTATTAGGGAGGAGATATCAAAAGATGGTAAACCCAGAGTATAGACTTGTAGATGATTGGTGATGAAATGAGACTGGACCTATTTAAGATGGTTTCACAATTTTAAATCAGGGATTGGTTACATAGAGCTTTCTTTCTTGTATTTTTTTTTTCTACTTCTATCTGGAACCATCTAGAATGCTTGTGTTACTGCTTTAATGAAAGTTTTTAAAGGGATTCTTAAAAAATACTGTATTTTCCTAACATATCTCTGAGGTGATAAAAGTCTAAGAATCATAGTTTATGTGTTTTATTCAGATCCAGCCCATTTTCTCAATTGTTAAATAAGATTCTTGAGAAAAGGTATTTTTTTTTACATTCTGGAGGATTCTTATAGCACATAGAACTATACTGAGACCAAACTCGATAATTTCTTATAATTTTGACTCTGCTGGTAAAACACACACTTGTTAATTCTCATGATATTGAAAATTTGAATATTCTAGACATTATAATTTACTTATGAATCATTCTGTTTGATATTCTCAGATGCCCTTTGCTAAGGCAGCTCAGAAGGGAAATACGTGTGCTTGTGGTTTGTGTGGTTACATGGTTTGTTGTAAACTTTCTCTTTTACCTAAAGAAATATTGTCCCTTTGGCCAGGTGCAGTGGCTCACACCTGTAATCCAAGCACTTTGGGAGGCTAAGGCGAGTGAATTGCTTGAGGCCAGAAGTTCGAGACCAGTCTGGCCCACATGGTGAAACCCCATGTCTACTAAAAATACAATTAGCCAGGTGTGGTGGTGCATGCTTGTAATCCCAGCTACTTGGGAGGCTGAGGCAGGAGAATCCTTGAATCCGGGAGGCAGAGGTTGCAGTGAGCCAAGATCATGCCGTTGCACTCTAGCCTGGGTAACAAGAGCGAAACTCTGTCTCAAAAAAAAAAAAAAAAAAAAAAAAAAAAAATGTTGTCTCCAAAATACAGGATGGCTTCAAACAGATCACATTATCTCTCTGAAACATTTTAACTTATAGATGTAAAAATGTATATTACAGGCCAGGTAAAATCTCCAGAGCCAGAGAACAGATTAAAATATGCATTCACAAAGAGCTTTTTAAATCATCTCTTTATTTTACATCTCTCAAAAATTCTGGAAGAAGTCGTGTTTGATTTAGCACTCTTAAGGGACACCATACATTTGAAGTTGTTAAAATAGTTTACAGATTTATATTAGATTTCCATTATCTATCCTGTCTTCTCTTTTGGATATCATGTAAATATATTAGATAAATAAATTGAGATTGATTTCTAACAATTTGTATGCATTTTGAGATGGCTTACAAAACATTCAATGCAGAAGTTGATACTGTTACCAAGCATGTTCCTTTTAATATAAGACAACGAAAAACTTCTGAAATGAGGCACATTTAAAATATGACAGTTTTCTATTCTGGAGGTAGTGCTAATAGTCCCCAAAGCTACTAATACATGAGTTTGTACACTAAAGAAAAGAGAATTAAAAAGAAAGTTTGCACTTCATTGCACTTCCACTCTTGATTCTTGATATAAATTGAATGTAAATTAGCAATCTTCCTGTAAACACAACATGAACAATGACTAATATTGATAGTCTACTTTTAGGTTCCCTTGAAATTGTTCTGCTTGTCTGTTCAAACCATAACAAGAGACATAAAAAGATTGTTTTAATATGTCGAGTGAATTGTACATGAAAAATTGCATTCCCATAAAAGGCTGATCTATGAATGCTAACATTTATGTTGTTCACTATTTCTGTGTACTCATATCACCCGTGTGAGTGTTGCTTGATTTGGCAGAGGTAATGGAATTTTAAAAAGCAGTTGCATAAGCAAATATATCCATTTTCCATATGTACATATTTGCAATTTAGCAAGTCATTTGCTTTTGTTTAAATATTCAAAACGTTGTCATATGCATGTTGTACACATTAAGATTTTATGTATTTTAAAAATTATATATGTGTATTGATATATTTATATGCATACAGAGCAAAACTTGAAATAGCAAAAGGTAATTACATGCATATTGTATATACTACTTTGTATTAAATATGTAGTTTATTGATCTTTAAAACCAAATTTATTTTTGTAATAAAGAGTAACACAAATTTAGATTATGATTTTTACCTTTTAAAGATTTTTACAATTTAAAAATCTTGGCTACCTCTTTAACCTAAAATCTGTGTTACTTACCTCAAAATGCCCTCGATCCCAACTACACAAAATTTCTTGCTCTTTTTTTTTTTTTTTTTGAGACAGAGTCTTGCTCTGTCACCCAGCCTGGAGTGCAATGGTGTAATCTCGGCTGACTGCAACTTCCACCTTCCGGGTTCAAGCGATTCTCCCTCCTCAGCCTCCTGAGTAGCTGGGATTACAGGCAACCTCTACCACACCGGGCTATTTTTTTGTATTTTTAGGGGAGACGGAGTTTCATCATGTTGGCCAGGCTGGTCTTGAACTCCTGACCTCAGGTGAGCCACCCACCTTGGCCTCCCAAAGTGCTGGGATTACAGGCATGAGCCACCGCATCCAGCCTTCTTGCTCTTTCTTAAATATATTATGCAATTTTATATAGCACATGCATATTTCTGTGTCTGGGACACCCTTCCTCCCTATATCTACTCCTTGCTATTTCTTCTAACCTAATTTAGATCCCTCTTTCTATGTTTCTCTTGCTCTTTTTTCTTGAGATTTGTCAAGTCATGCTGAAACTATTGCCTTGTCTTTCTCAAAAGACTGTAAATTCATTGATGGCAGAACTTAAGTGTATATTAGTGTCTCCCAGAACTCACACAGGGCCTGGCATAGAGTAGTGTAAAAGTCAGTGTTGTTGAATGAATGAAGAAATGAATAGAATAACTGCTTTCTACAGGTGATTGTGTGTAAACAAAAAGTCATATGATTAATCCTTCTATGAGCAAAAATTGGTTAAGATTACAATTAAATCTGAATGTGAAGATTGTACTGCAGAAAAAAAACCACACATTTTCAATATTTATGTCACAAGAGCAACCCATTTCCATATAAGCAGAATCTGCAAACATTTCTTTTAAGGTGCGTATAAACTCATGGCAAATTTATGTTGCATTAGTCTTTTTTGATGTTCTGAACTTCCATAAAAAAATCAACATAGTATTTAAAAGCTATTGTAAAATATATTGAAGTTTCATTGATTTTATTAAAATATTCATTGCTTTATTTTATATCTATATATACTATAATCAAATCTGAAAACTCATCAAGATTATGGCATAGTTGATTATGTCTTAGTTATTATTTGTACTTTTCCATAGCCAACATGCAAGAAAGGTTTGGTTCTAAATATTTTTTTCCTGTTTTACACCATTTCAATCAAAACATGTTACTATTGAGTAAAATAATCTGAACCAGCCTTTAATAATATATGACTTCCAAGATTGTACTAATTACTTTGTCTGTTTTTGTCTACTGTCTTCCACAATGATTTAGAGAGATTTTCTAACAATAAAATGTGCAACCAAATTAATGAAAATAAAGAAGTATATATATAATTGACTAGAGCCAAATATGTATGCAGATTTAAGGCCTAATGTTTTAGTTCACTCATTCAAATTTTAATTAAAAACAGTACAGAAAAGGCACTAGTTGCTGGAGTATGATGAGAAAACAAAACAACAACAAGACAAAAACTGAAAGCATGTTGGCTATCCTTGTGAAACTTACTCTCAATGGGGAAGACGTATGCTCAGTCAGAAAAATGTTAATATTTACAAAAGTAATATTTACATTATCTGTATTCAGAAAGAGAATATCAAGGAAGCCTATTCTATTGGAGTAAAGAGCTTATGCAAAGCTCCTATTGTGGGAAGGAACAGAAAGGCAAGGGTAACTATATCTAAGAAGAAAATTACAGGCTGGGCATGGTGGCTCACTCCTGTAATCCTAATACTTTGGGAGGTCGAGGCGGGCGGATCACCTGAGGTCAGGACACCAGCCTAGCCAACATGGTGAAACCTCGTCTCTGCTTTAAATACAAAAATTAGCTGGACGTGGTGGTGGGCACCTATAATCCTAGCTACTTGGGAGGCTGAGGCTGGAGAATCACTTGAACTTGGGAGGTGGAGTTTGCAGTGAGCTGAGATCGCACCACTGCACTCCAGCCTGGGTGACAGAGTGAAACTCCATCTCAAAAATAAATGAATAAAATAAAACAAATAAAAAAGAAAATTACGGTGCTACAAGACAAGGAGGAACTACACAGAAACCTCTTCATTCAAGGTCTTGCAGCCCGTGGTAAAGATCCTGAGTTTGGATATCTATATTAAAAGCAGTAGTATGCTATTGAAGAATTGTAAGCAAAAGGTGTCTTGATCACATTCATCTGTCAAATAGCTCTTTATTGGTGAGGTTATGAGAGTGTATTGAAAGCAATGTAATCAAAGCAAAAGAGGTCACTTGCTTAGATTAAGGGTGTTGGCTAAGAAGATAAATAATTGATTCGTATGTTATTCTGGGACCCCTAGAAGTCAAAGAAAGTGAAAAATAAGACCAATTCTAAAATTATTATTTTCAGAGAAGAGAAATATCTTCAGGAAAAGGGAATTTTTAAATATAATTGTCTACTAAAAGAAAATGTTCACTTATGACTTTAGTGTATATAGACCAATTTATTTAGCTTGTAAGTAAAATTAATTTCAGGATATTTGGTAGTATGTTTTAGCAAAACCTAAAGAAAATAGTAAAGCACACATTTCTGTTATTGATACATAATGATCAGACATATTTCCATGATACACGTGATATTATAAAGCACAACTTTTAAAAAACACTTTTCTAGAGATTATACCTTAATTTTGGCCTGTGGAATGTTGCTTTAGGAGATATTCATGGCTACTCTGCGTTCAACTACATTTGAGAGTCACCTCATAATAAATCCTTTTATATTGGGTCACTTGCAAAGGCTTAATTGAGCATTTGACTATCATATGCCACAGAATGGATCAGACACTACAAATGAAAAACTAAAGAGAGTTTGTCTCTCATGGTCTTCATCTTCTTAAAAAATCAGATATTAGACAAGCATATGTAAATAGTCAAGAATTATGATAAATTTTCTAAATAAAAATAAGTGAATGAGAGAGGATAATAGTATTTAATTCAGGTTTGGGATCAGAAAGGTCTCACTGTGAAATATTTATCTAAAATGTAAAGGGTGAACCAAGAAAAGAGTGATGTGGAAGAGCATTAGAAAATCTGTAAGAAACAAATGTAGCTGAAGCAAAGATTATGCTTATTTTGAAGAACCTTTTAGCTGCAATAAATAAAAGACACCAAATTATCTCCAATTCTCTAAAGCAGCCTTCATGACTATTCTTCATCCTGTTCACATTTTATGATCTTCAGCCCATACTAAATAGATAACATCATCTCCTACTTCACTGGGGGCTTGAAGGGAGAAAACAGCGAGCTAAACTTTTACAAGACATTATTTGTCCAGCTGGAAATAAAAAGTAGAAAAAAATAGAACTTTCTATGTATAAAGGCTATAAAGACCTCAATTGCTTTTTAATTTGTTTAGTTCATGCATCCTTTGTGAGTCTGATAAAAGCTATGGCACTTCTCAAAAAAATAAATAGTGAATATCCTTTACATACAACCTTTTACATAAAAATTCAGCAGTTCAAATGCTCCTGTAATCCATTCATAAGCCATTCATAATCCATTCCTAAACCAGCTTTTGGTTAAGTATCCCTGCTTTCAAGTATCTTGATAAAATAGTAAAAGAACCAGAAGATACATAAATATAAATAGAAAAATAAATAGAAGTGTGTGTCTACTAGAATTTTGAAATACCATTATTTTTAAACTATACATTTTAAATTTAGTTTATGGCTGAAGTACAGACCGTATATTCCCACAAATGTGAATATATACATTTATGTGCAAACCTTTGCTCACAAACTCATATGCTTAGTGTTTGAGATTTCATAGCCCTGGACTGACAGTTGGGGAAAAGTTATGTTTTCTTTAACATTCTCTCATAGAAACAAAATAATAGGAGAATCAAAAAAACATAGGCCTTTACATTTTGGCTTGAGATCAGCTTCTTGCCATACCTCTGTTATCTCAGACAAATTACTTAAATGTTTATACCTACATTTTATCTATTTTAAAATAGAAACGAATACCTAATACAAATTGTTCTTATGAGGCTAATATATGAATATTGACTGAAAGATTTAAGGTTTTTTTGACTTAACATTATCCTGTTAAAGATAGCCTTTTCTCAAGAAGGACATAAAAATAATAATAGTAAAGCTTTGTGACCACAAAAAACTATATATAGTGTATGTATGATGTTTAATATATATTATATAGAATACAATATTCTATAATATAATAATATGGAATATTATAATATTATAATATTCTATAATATAATAATATATTCTATAATATTCTATAATTATATTCTGTATATTATAATATTCTATTCTATCATTTAATATGCAACTCACATAGACTATATTTGTAGTTTTGGGTAAATACATGTATGTAATTTTGGTATATGTACATGGCTTATGAGGGTTTTGGTGGAGACATGAATATGGTGTTAACTAAATTATCATAATAAGTCCAATGAGCTGTGTGAGCTGGCCAGTTTAAGCAAACAAATTCCATTTATCTCTGAAGTCATTCCTCTAGATTGACTGAAAAAAAATCAATTTCCTTTAATAAACATGATTTACAAGCTTTGTGGTCACTTACTTCATGGTTAAAGTTTACATCAATGGAAGATTAAACAGTAACTTTGTACTCACAGGTTGAGTATCTTGGGAGTTTTTGTAGTTACTTACTTAAATACGTCAAGGAGCTTTCATAGTTGTATGGTTGGACATACTGGGACCTTCTTGCTCCTTCTCATTAGTTTATGAAATCAAGAGACAGAGTTACTGCAAATTTAAACTTGAATAAGTCCTTTGCTCTACTTCATTTTTCTCCCAAGAGATTTCTTTTTTTAAAATGTCCTTTTGTAGAGGCAAAATGTAAATATTCTCTGAACTCTACTTCTGTATCTCACTGTGAAGAATAATAATTAGCTCATTAATTTCAATTTTTGTAATATGCTTAGGTCAACAAGATTACTTCTAAGGGCTTCTCATCAAATACCCCTGTGTACTTTAGGTTCTTTTACTTTTAGCAAGGCTGGTTCAAAGTTTTTTTAATTCATATTTCTAAAAAATTTTTCCAAGAGTCACATTGTATCTCCTTTATACTGACGTTTATTATCAGGCTGTTTTTTTTTTTTTTTTTTGAGATGGTATCTTGCTATGATGCCCAGGCTGGCCTAGAACTCCTGGGCTCAAGCTATTCTCCCACTTCAGTCTCTCAAGTAGCTGGGATTTTAGGCATGAGACACAGTTCCTGGGTTTATCATTTTGTAAGGCTGGAGCAATCAGTTAAGAATGGAGTAGCAACAGGGCCACACAGTGGTTCACGCCTGTAATCCCAGCACTTTGGGAGGCCAAGGCAGGTGGATCACGAGTCAAGATCGACACCATCCTGGCCAACATGGTGAAACCCCATCTCTACTAAAAATACAAAAATTAGCTGGGCGTGGTGGTGCACACCTGTAGTCCCAGCTACATGGGAGGCTGAGGCAGGAGAAGTGCTTGAACCTAGGAGGCGGAGGTTGCAGTGAGCCGAGATCACGCTGCTGCACTCCAGCCTGCCAACAGAGCAAGACTCTGTCTCAAAAAAAAAAAAAAAAAATGAATTGAGTAGCAACAGATATCACAAGCCTCCTCATGGTCAATATTGGTTTGAGCCCGCCAACTTCACATTTAGATATATGTGTCTATCTAGCTGGATGGGCCAGGCTATTTGCTCATCTCTCGGTTATTTTACTATCCTGTTTCATCCTTTTCCATAACATAGTTACACTCACTTTTTTGTGTCACTTTTACCAGAGCCAGTCATTAATGAGCAAGAAATGTCTTTGTTTCATTTAAAAAACTCAAAATATTTCTTTGAAAATTAAAGTTAATTTCCAAGCCACTCATTTATTTTATTATGTTTTAATATCAGAATTATAAAAATATTTAATATGGCATCTGGTAATTAATATTTATTCTTATAAGTCTGCTATTTCCATACTAATTTTTCCTCTCCACTATAATTTCTCAGCAGCTTCTTTTTTTTTTTTTTTTTTTTTTTTTTTTTTTTTTGAGACGGAGTCTCCTCTGTCGCTCAGGCTGAATTGCAGTGGCAGGATCTCGGCTCTCTGCAAGCTCCGCCTCCCAGGTTCATGCCAGGTTCTCCTGCCTCAGCCTCCCGAGTAGCTCTCGGCAGCTTCTTAATTAAAAAATCCATAGCACCGGGCGCGATGGCTCACGCCTGTAACCCCAGCACTTTGGGAGGGCGAGGTCAGGAGATTGAGACCATCCTGGCTAACACGGTGAAACCCCATGTCTACTAAAAATACAAAAAATTAGCTGGGCGTGGTCGCGGGCGCCTGTAGTCCCAGCTACTCGGGAGGCTGAGGCAGGAGAATGGCATGAACCCGGGAGGCGGAGCTTGCAGTGAGCTGAGATCGCGCCACTGCACTCCAGCCTGGGCGACAGAGCGACACTCCGTCTCAAAAAAAAATAAATAAATAAAAATAAAAAATAAAAAATAAAAAAATAAAAAATCCATAGCTCTCTAATACAGATACGATTGTGGCATATTCATTCGTTACTTTAAGATCCTCCCCCTGTGTTGAATTCTACCAGTTGCAAGGTGCTTCCATGGCTTTGGACAAAGTACAGAATAAATTAAATAGCTTCTCAGCCTTCATGGAATTCACAGTAAGGCAGATCCCATATTAACTCAATTAAAATATATTGAGTCGAATCTGGATGCGGTGGCTCACACCTGTGATCCCAGAACTTCGGGAGGCCGAGGGGCGGGGTGGATCATTTGAAGTCAGGAGTTCGAGACCAGCTTGGTCAACATGGTGAGACCACTGTCTCTACTAAAAATAGAAAAATTAGCCCGATGCCTGTAATCCCAACTACTAGGGAGGCTGAGACAGGAGAATTGCTTGAACCTGGGAGGCAAAGGTTGCAGTGAGCCGAGATCACGCCATTGCTCTCCAGCCTGGGTGACAGAGTGAGACTCCATCTCAAAAAACAATAAAAATAAAATAAAATATATTGAGCTGAATACTAAAATAGGGGTAACTTTGGGAAGCTATGGGCCACAAAGCAGAGAATGACGCATTCAGTTTGGGGGAGCTAAGATTAGTTTCGTAAAGGAGGTGACATCTTGAAGGTATCTAGAATTTCAATAGACATAGAAAAAATTCATTGTAAGCAGAGGGACTAGTTAATACAAAGAAGTCATAAAGATCCAAAGAGAACTCAGAGATAACCAAGAAGGTGAGGGTAGCTACAACATAATTATAAAAGCCAACTTTATTGAGTACTTCCTTTGTCACCATGTACTAAGTTCTGTATTTTAATGTCCTCTTTGAATGCTTAAAATAACTCCTGTGAAGAAAGATCTGTTTTATCTTTATTTCACTTGGAGGCTGTGAAATATGCCTAAGGTCACACAGCTATCACATGGCAAAAACAAGATTCAAATCCCCACAGTTTCTAATTTTAAAGCCTGAGCATAATGAACGCAGTGTTATAGTGCACAGAATGAATGAATGTGAGTAGAAAAGACATTTCTGAGAACAAAGCTGGAAATGTATCATACAAATCAAATAAACATTTCTTAAGAAATCCTTGGGGAAGACGGCAATATAACTTCTCAAATAGTAGCCATAATCATCACCACAAATATGTAGTTTAAGTTCTCACAGTTGGTCTTGACATATAAAGTAAATGCTAAATATTTACTTGCTTAATGCTACCAATGAATTTTCAGATCTTTCTAAGGTATTAATAATTGTATTACTTTATTATACCAAGAGCAAGAATCAAATGTTAGTTGCTATTTATGTTTACATTTTAAAGAACAAATTTAATTTAGACTACAATATTTAGCAGTTACGCAGGAACCCTCTGAAAGCTTTTAACCAGCCCCAAAAGTAAACTGGCTTTGGGTGCTAATCTCTTGAGATTTCCTGACTGACAAGTTTCCTCCCTAGAGGAGCGGAGTTGGCCTGTCTTCTAAATTTTGTATGGCCTAAAGCAGTGAGTTTAGAAGCACCTGTGTTTCCTGGCAGCAAACATAACATTTGTGGAAAAGTCTAATTATTTAAATTCCTCTGCGTTTCTCTCATTGAGGATAAAGTGCTGCATTCTACCTTCGCATTCTTATTTTATTCCTTGGCCCTTTAAATGAAAAAATGTGCAAAATGATGTGGTCAGATAAAATATATTGGACAAACAAAACCCCCTTCCTTTATCTCCCTCTCTCGCTCTGTATATATGTATATACACTATATATATATATAAAATATACATATAAACTATATATACATAATATATATAAACTATATATACATAATATATATATAAACATACATATAAAAACAAATATTTGATTGTGTGTATATATATACACTAAGAGATATTATAGTCTAAATATTTTTTAACATACACTTTAAAATCTAACAACTTGGATTTTAATGTTGAGTCAGTCTTTCTAAAGTGTTTAATATTTTAGTTTGGAAGTATTAATTAGTAATTCGTGAATGAGTAATTAAAAGTGCTTTAGGGGGCCTTTCACATCCTATAATAAATAGCAAACCTTTTACCACATTTCATAGTATAAAATCTTGGAACCCCATTACATAACTATGAGTTATTAATTTCTGTTACCTACTTTTAAAATGGGAACATATGTTATTAACAGGTGTTGCTTTGAAATATATATTAGTAAATGTTCTACCTTATAATTAGTTTTTGACTTATCACAAAAAAGTATTTTTTTTAATTACATAGTCACATTTCAAGGTTAACTTTAAAAATTCTAAATTATCTGATCTTTATGGGAAAGAGATTTGATATTTGTGTCTTAGCATTTTGATATTTTTGTCTTTCTGTATAGCAAACTTTTGAATGATAGTCTGAATTCACAGTGAAGAAAATGATCAGAATATTGACTGTCAACAGATAATTTAGAAGGTTCAATTCTATGATTATCAGGGATATTTTCCTTAGGTAAATTTGTTGATTTATCAAGTTCAGCTACATCGTTGATTACATCTAGGCTTCAGGCCTTCTGTGAACTGCCAGCTCTACTAAATTCTGGCTTGTGAATGTTATCACATATTTTAGTCAAATCAGAGGTTATATTATGCACATCTGACATTTTTCTCTTTGTACTAATAACTTTACTTTTTCTCTTTTTTTTATTTTAACATCATGGCATAAGATCAACACTAAATTTTAGGAGTGCATAGTATTACTATAGTGTAATGCTATGCCAATTGTTTTCTAACTTAATATTTGCAGAACTGGGTTTTATGGTTGTTTCTATGCAAATTAAGTACCTCTACAGGATCCCTGGGAGTATATGAGTGGTGAGTGATAAGAGATAGTGAATGTCTCAGAACATACCAGCATCTGACAGCCTATTGGTAAGATAGTGTAAGTACAGAGAATAAGGAAAATCTGACTTGAAAGGAGAATAAAATCCAATTGGACAGTCTGTAGCCAAGTTTGCATATTATAGATTTACAAAATGAGACGGTTTTGAATTTTTGATTAATGAAACATAAACTGAATTGTTTTAATATTGCATGCCATTTGAAATAAAATGCATTTTGCCACAACCCTAGAAATTTGAGGTTATCAGTTGTAAAATGTTCTTGTTCCCATCTAGAAGACACCATATTTTATAGAGAACAGTGGCTGAAGCTTGATGTACTAGAAACAAGTATGGTGTGAGGAAATAACAATTAATACTGGTGACATTTAGTGCTATAGTAAAAGTAAATTTCGAATTAGAAAATAATTACCATAAATACTGAGTTATATCTTTGTAAGGCCTTTAGAAATTGAATCACTAATTTAATATATAAGTAATTAAGTCAATATTATTTTTATGAGAAAATGGACAACTTATGAAGTTGTTGTTATGTTTTTAGGCCATATTCCATTTTTCACCAAACAAGTTATTTCACTGATACACTCACTTAAATCATCAGTAATACATATAGGTTTAAAAATTTTTTGTACAATTCTGAAAGCCTCTTTTAGTTTAATGAAACATAATGCCATAAAGCTTCCCTTTCCTCCAACATTTGAGCTACAATAAAACAGCCTTGTACAACTGATAAAAATTAACCCACCACCCCCACCCCATTGCAGTCATTAGAATTCATTACTAAAAGCTCACTTTTTATGGTAAAGTAAAGTATAAGGGTTTTGAAACCACCATTGCAAAATTATAACTGAGACAGTGAAAGAGATCTAACTTAACTGACTCTGTCTTGCTTCTAACCTCGACTAGTTTATAGTTTGAAGTTTAAACAAATACCATAACAGCCCTTTCCCAAAGCAGACCTCATTCTTGCCTGGGAACTAGATTGCCTTTGTAGGACTAACATTAGCCACAGTATTGGAAATTATGGTTTAGGAGTCATGCAGCTGGAGGCAACAAGATTCTGACCCCCACCAAACTGCTCCTAAGATCAGTGCTTGAGATATTTTGCAGACCCTGCCCTTGATGGATCAGCTGGCACTACCCATATCAATAAACTGGCTCATCTGATCTTGTGGCCTCCACCCAGGAACTGACTCAGTGCAAGAAGACAGCTCCAACTCCCATTGATTTCATCTCTGACCAATCAGCGCCCCTGGCTCACTGGCTGCCTCCCACCCACCAAGTTATCCTTAAAAATTCTGTTCCTCGAATGACTGGGGAGACAGATTTGCTGATTTGAGTAATAACAAAACTCCAGCTCCCACACAGCCAGCTCTGCATGAATTACTCTTTCTTTATTGCAGTTCCCCTGTCTTGCTGAATCGGCTCTGTCTAGGCATTGGGCAAGGTGAACCCCTTGGGTGCTTACAAATTTGGGGGCTCATCCAGGATTGCCCTTGTGCCTACCTGCCCATTGTTTAGTGGCCCGCTTTCAGTGATGGATCCAGAAACCAGCCCAAGTGACTGTCTAGTTCTCTTGGACTGGGGGCTGACTCTGGTACTCTCTCTACTGGTGGGGCACTGCCAACCCAATGTGCGTGGATTTAATTGCAATGGAAAAATAGTCATGGGGAGATGTCCCTTAACCATAGCCCTATTACAGGGTATCTGTCTGTAGCCTTATAGGGGGGTGTCTATCTGTAGCTCCATTTTGGGGTGTCTGGATTGGTGAGTATCCTAGGTGCTGCCAATGCCTGCTTCCTTCTCCTGACTGGTTCTGTAGCCCTATGATGGGGTGTCTGTAGCCCCATTGTGGGGTGTCTATAGCTCCACTATGGGCTGTCTCTGTTACTCCATTGTGGGGTGTCTGTTCAGCTCCTGGGAGGCCTCAGTTCCCTCTTTCTAACTAGTAGGAAGAGTCCTGGTTTGGGAGACCTGTCCTCAATCAGGAAGCTTTTGAGGAGGTTTCTCATACAGAAAATAGGAGGATAGTTTGGAAGGAATACTCTTGTAGTTCTTGGTTAGGGACCTGATTTGGAAGGCCTTCTGTCCCTCTTGTCTTTGCTTGTGTTTATATATGTGAAAGGGATTTCAGAAGGGGTTGCTGATGGAAGTCCAGCAGGCCTAACTCAGAGAATCCTCCTTATTTGTCTGGTCACATTCAATGAGCTCTAAAGAAGGCTCAACAGGCCTGTCTCTCAGGGTAACTATCTGCTCTTTCCCTTGCCCAGATACCTAATTATAAATTACCATTCAGAGGTCATCTATCCCCACCTGGCATGGATCAAAGACAACAGGGACCAACATGAAAAATTTTGAGCTTTGCTAGGCTGATACTGGGTTCTGAAAGAGGTGACTAATGTCTGTTTTGTTATGTGAATTTTGCTGGGTTGGAAAATGTTAATTCACTTCCCCATGCAGCCCGTTGGGCAGCATCTTGAAAATTAAGAATCTTACTTATGGTTCCATAAAATGGGTGGTTCCATAAAAGGGTGATTTTCTCTTGTAAAGTGGCTTAAACCCCACAGCTATAGCACAAGCAAGCAGGGTCATCAGATGCCACTCCATTCTTCTGGAAGCTGCAGAGAAAAGGAACTCGGAAACCCGGTATGCCAGCAAAAAGGGTAAGAAATTCTTATCAGCCAAGTTTCTGGTCTCTCTCTCTTTCTCTGTATTGGTAATTAGTAAACTATTTGTCTCCTCTGCAAGGGTTTGATTAATAGAAAGAAGAATTTGTGACGCTAGTCTTAGCAAATCTGATGTAGTTTGTGCTAAGAATTTGTCTTTCTGTGTTCTGTAATGGAGAGAGGGATATCATAGGATAGAACGTGAGTTTAGAACACCCATAAGTCTGCTTTTCAAGTCAGCTTGGGAGACTGGTCAGTTACAAACTTTGCTATGGGTCCCTGAAACCAATATTCTATGAAATTTCTCTGTCTTGTTTTGTGTCCTTAAGAGCTTAACCTTGTGACCATGTGGGGATACTTTCTTTTGGTTTCCACCATCCAGAGGACAGGAATTTTGGGGTTCATGTCATAGTTACTCCTAAAATTTTTTCTTGAGCAGTTAAAAGCCTTGAAAGCTTGAAATTGGCTTCTCTTGGTTCCTTCTGGGAAAAGCAATAGAAACTTCTCAACGCTATATAGCTCAGTAGCTAAGGCTTTGTCTTTTGACAGTGGTGGCCTGGGATCAATGGTTGGCTTCTGGAATGATTCCTTTCTGATTTGTTATTTGTGTAGCTTTGACATTTATTAAGTTTTTTTTTTTTTTTTTTTTTTTTTTTTTTTTTTTTTCTGATTTCCTCTCTTGAATTTTCCTTTCTCTGAACTACCTTGTGGAGATTCTAAACCTTGTGGAAAGAAACTGCTTACTATGTATTTGCAGCCCCTAGGAGGTTTCCTTTGGTAAAGTTCAGAAGCTAGAAATATTGGCCACTTGGCATGGCTAAAATTAGGTAATAAGAGATCTAAAAGAATTTCTTTTTAAAAGAGCACTATGGTTAAAAGCCAGCTTAATTAAAAATGGATAAACAAGGTATAGATATATTTAAAAGGGCTTTATGTTTTTCTCTTCTTGGAACTTGATTTTTTGGAAAAAGTTTTTTCTTCTCAGTCAACTGAATTATTATTCTCCTTTTTTTTTTTTTTTTTTTTTGTCTTGCCACTCTTAATGCACACGAGAGGCCCTAAGATAACTTCTGGTAGCCTGGTACTCATTGGGAAAAACAGAGAAGGCACCACAGAACCCGTTTTAGGGAAAGAAACCTGTTTTCCACATGAAACCCCAGGAATTAAAAACAGATAGATCCCTCTCAAAATAAAAGACTCTGTTCTGTTTTTCATTGTGTTATCTGATAGTTTTGAGTTCTGGGGATATCAGAAATTACTTCACATTATGAGGGAGTTTTGGTGTGTAATAACTAGGTAGGAAATATACTTTAAGGGATGGATAATAGTAGTTATAGAGGGATACTTGACTCTTTGCACACTTGGATCAGAGAAGCATGCTTTAGTCACCTGGAAGATAAGGAAATATTGCTCACCTGCCACTGGGAGATGAAACTCCCATGAAAGATGGGCTGATTACAAAATGGGCTGATTGACTTTGGGTTGCCTTGCAATGAAATGCAGGGTATGGCCGGGTGCGGTGGCTCGGGCTTGTAATCCAAGCACTTTGGGAGGTCGAGGTGGGCAGATCACTTGAGGTCAGCAGTTTGAGACCAGCCTGACCAACATGGTAAAACCCCATCTCTAAGAAAAATACAAAAATTAGCCAGGCATGGTGGCACTTGCCTGTAATCCCAGCTACTTGGGAGGCTAAGGCAGGAGAATCCCTTGAAACCAGGAGGCGGAGGTTACAGTGAGCCGAGATTGCACCACTATACTCCAGCCTGGGTGACAGAGTGAGACTCCATCTTAATAAAAAGAAAGAAAGAAAGAAAAAGAAAAAAAGAAATGTAGGGTAGCACATTGGTGTCTTCTCCCATAGTATTTCCCTCCTTTGGGGGATGCAGTATAAAATAGTGCCCTTAATTTAGGAGTTCTGTCTTTGCATTCAGCTGTGATTAAGCCCTAGAAATGCATGCTTTCCTGACCCTGTTCCTCCAAAATCTCCACCCTGAAACCAGCAATCCGATTAAGAAACTGGCAAATAAAAAATCTTATCAGTGCCAAATCTTCTGTGTGTCTATTTATATGTGTTTTGTGTTTGTGTGTGTGTGTGTGTGTGTGTGTGTGATGTTTATAAAAGAGCTTTGATTAATTGGCTTAGAAAAATAAGTGCTTAAATAAAAAAAATTATGTCAGAAAAATAGAAACTTTGATGACTTTTTGTTCACATGACTTTAGTAATCTTTTTGCAATAAAGACAGTTTTAAGGATTATTGTTAAAGTAAAATGTCTTGAAAATATAGACATTTGGTCTAAATTAAGGTCAGATATCACATTTACTAAATACTTTAAGGTCAAACTGCTTCCTTGACTTTTGAAAATTGTTTCATTTACCTACTTTGGAACATTATATTATAGATGAGGCCTGGGGACATGTGGAGAGCTATGCCCCTAGCTATGCTGAAAAGAGTCAGACCTTATCTTCACTTCTCTCTGATGTCTTAGGCTCCACCCCTAGCATATAATTAAAATAGCTTTCTTATCAGGTTTTTCACTAAAAATAGAAGTTGCTAAGAGTTAACATTGTAACATGAAATTGAGGTTACTGGAGAAACAGTTTTACATACAAGGTGTGTAGGGAATGTGTTTTTGGTGAAAGATAATAAGAAGGCATAGGAATATTGCTTTTGTTGAAGATAATGTAATTTTATCTAGTTCAGAGGTTTTAAAGACTGTCTTAAGCTAAAAGAGTAATGGAACAAAACTTAGGGTTCAAGCAAAGTGAAAAGGGTTTATAAAGGATTGATCCTGAACAAAAATTCTGTGGGTATAAACAAGTTGGCTAAGATTTGAAAAAGATTATTTAGCTTTTTCTATAGGTTAAAATATTAAAATCATACTGTGGGGCCAGAATCTGGGCCCATGTGTCCAAATAACAGGGTCTTCTTAGAAAATTGACCTGCTGTTTGATGGAAAATTATAAAGCATTCTAAAAAGTTTATGAGAATGATACCTTATGGTCAAACTAATTAAAACTGGATAGATATATAAAATTTTATTTAAAAACTACCTTTAGCATTTAAGATGCACTAGTGCAAACACGAAAGTTGGTTTTCTCTTTTGAAGACGATTTTTATGTAATGTTAAAAGATAATGAAAGGGTTTTGCTTTCTCCTTTGAGTAAATGGCAGGGGAAAAGGGGAGAGAGAAGAGACAAATTCAGTTATCCTCATGCTGTCTTTATTGGGTCTTGTTTGGAAAGCTAAGTCTCCTCTATCAGAATAAAAGTTTTCCTTTTAAGATTTTGAAGTTATCATTTTGGTCTAATGAATGACTTATGGTGACCTGGGATTCTATTTTGTGATATCCAGTGTTTTAAAGCTTTGATATTTGGCAAACTTTCCAAAATCAAATTATAAATTATGTCTCTTTCTAGCCTAATGTTTTAGATATTAGGTTCTCTAAAGTCCAAAAATGACATTTGGCATATTTTGCATAAAAATCATACAGGAAACATTGTCAAATATGAAATGGTGTTTGGCTTTTTTTGGGCTATATTTGTGTAAATATATTATTGGCATATGTTCTGAAATTATGTAAAACTCCTATAATTCTAATATGACTTAGTATATGTTATCAGTAATAATTGTAATTATGTTAAATGGCTCTGTGTCACAGAGGTAACAAATTTCCTTGTCGATTATATCTTTAACTCTGGCTGCCCTAAAGTGTTTGTGTCATCCACAATTGATTGTTGTCTCATTTTTGTCTTCTTAAAAAATGGTTTTATAGGCTGGGCATGATGGCTCACGCTTGTAATCCCAGCACGTTGGGAGGCCGAGGTGGGTGGATCACCTGAGTCAGGAGTCCAAGAGCAGCCTGACCAACATGGAGAAACCCCACCTCTACTAAAAATACAAAATTAGCTGGGCATGCTGGCACATGCCTGTAATCCCAGCTACTCGGATGCTGAGACAGGAGAATCGCTTGAACCTGGGAGGCAGAGATTGCGGTGAGCCGAGATCATGCCATTGCACCCCACCCTGGGCAACAAGAGCGAAACTCTGTCTGAAAAAAAACAGAAACAAAAACAATAATTTTACTATTAGCTGTAAAATGTAACAGGTGCTCTTTAATGCAGGTTTCTGATTAATAACTCTGGAGATTGTGACATTAGAATAGAAGGAAAACTTTCAAATAGAGGAGTGAATGGTATTTGGTTTTCTTTGGACTGTATTTGTATAAATATGTTATTAGTATGTGTTCCAAAAATTATGGGAAACTTCTATAATTCTGATATGATTTCACTGTTAATAATTGTAACTATTATGTAAAATTGTTTTGTGCCACAGAAGTAACCAAAATCCCTAGTCAATTGTAGCTTTAATAATGGCTGTAGACTTTTGTCATTCACAGACATTTTATCTTGCTTTGGTCCGTTTCAAAAGGCAGTTTATAATTGGATATAAGGCTCTGAGTGCAGGTCTTAGATAACTTTAAAAATTATACTCTTGAAATAGAAGAAAAAAGAAAACTTCTAAACGTGGTGAACTGATGTGTTAAACATTGCTAATCCTTTTGTTTTCAGAATCAAGATGACTTATTTCTTTAGAGCTATTTGCAACTTTTAACAAGTGAGTAAAATACACTCAGTGAAAAATTTTGGAGCAAATTTGTTTCTCTCTACCTGATTTCTTTAGAATTTGGAAACCATTTGTGAGTATTCTCAGTTTATGGCATTATAGTTAATTGCATACGTGCGATAAGAATCTGTTTTCTTTTGTAACAGGACACCATTGGAGAAATTGGTCATTTTACCAAGGCTTTGACTGGAATGGCATGCTTCCTTTAAAGAATCAAAGTTGACTTATAGAGCCATTTAAAGCCCGTTGGGGAATCTGGCCTCATTCCTTGTCCACACAGAGTCCCTGTACAAGGTTCCTGACCTGTGGTAAGTAAAGAATGTCACTTTCTAACAGGCCCAGGAACCCCAAGTTATCTTGGGACCTCAAGAGGAGAGGACTTTGGTCAACTCATAGGTATTTGAGGGAATAAACCCATGGCTGGGCTCGGCTTTCAAAAAGTCTTATCTGAGATTCTTCATGGAACAGAGTTCCATCAAAGCCAATTTAAAAAGCCTAAGTGAAAAATAATTATTCTTGCTGCACTTTATGCAAATAATCAGGCCAAGTACAGTAAGACTGAAATTCATTTTATAAACAAATAATTTCTATCATGATTTGTTTTTAATAAAAATGGGAACTGAAGAGAGAAAACTTATGCTTCAAAAGAAAAATCATAGTTAAACTGTTAGCTATTCTTGAGGTTTATTCTGCAGTTTAGACTAAATTCTAAATTCTTTGTGGGTTAGAAGTTCCCAAACTAATGATTTCAAATGTTTGCTTTTGAAATTGGGAATTGTACTCCTCATCCTAGGACTCATTATACCTTATAGTAGACTGTTCACTTAAACACTGTAGTAAAACTATAGATGAGAATAATAATGTTTCTGCCATGCAAGCCTTGGAAGCCCAATTAGGCCGGCGTGAGTCCCCTCAGACAGTTGCAAAGCAGTTCCACTCTTCTCACCTTGGAGTTCACTCCCATTCCCACTACATCCCCCATCAGCAGGAAGAAGCCAGAGCAATCGACGGTGTTTAGTTCTTACTCATCTTTATAGCTGACACCTTAAGGTTAAGGTGTTATAAAACCCAAAGGAAGGGATTGAAACCATATTTGCAAAATTAGGTCTGAGACAGTGAACACAATCTAACTTAACTGACTCCATCTTGCTTCTAACCTCCAAGCTGTCCTTGTTCATTCCTGGGCATAAGCTGAACTAACTTTGGAAGAAACTTAGTTTATAGTTTAAACAAAGATGTTAACAGACCTTTCCCAAAGCAAAATTCCTTCTTACCTGCGACTTGCCTTTGTAGGACTAACATTCGCCACAAAATTAGAAATTATGGTTAGGGGTCATGCAGCTGGAGGCTACAAGATTCTCACCCTCCCTAAACTGCTCCTAAGATCAGTGCTTGAGATATTTTGCAGACCCTGCCCTTGTTGGATCAGCTGGCACCACCAGATCAGTTAACTACTGGCTCATCTGATCTTGTGGCCTCCACCCAGGAACTGACTCAGCGCAAGAAGACAGCTCCAGCTTACTATGATTTCATCTCTGACCAGTCAGCACTCCTGGCTCACTGGCTTCCCTCTGCCCACCAAGTTATCCTTAAAAACTCTGCTCCCTGAATGCTTGGGGAGACTGATTTGAGTAGCAATAAAACTTCGGTCTCCTGCACAGCTGGCTCTGAGTGAGTTACTCTTTTTCTGTTGCAATTCCCCTGTCTTGATGAATCGGCTCTGTCTAGGCAGCAGGTAAGGTGAACCCTTTGGGCGGTCACAGTTTTGACCTAGTAAAGCTTTCATTTTCTTGCTTTGCCCTATGGCCTAATTTATAATATACATAACCAAAAGCCTTAGCTTCTAGTAATAAGTATTTATTAAAGTGCTATACAAACGTTACATTTTAGAGTAACCAACTTTTCTTGTTTTTTTTTTTTTCCCCAGGAATTTCTCAGTTTTAAAATTTAAAGTCCCATGTCCCACAAACCTGCTTAGTCCCCAGGCACACTGGATGCTTGATCACCCTAAAGTTCTAGTTTATTTTGGGATTTTTGCATCCCTTAAAATTACATACAAGATGTTGGGTATACATACATACTATAATTGCCCATCAGGTTCACCTTGCCCACTCCCTAGACAGAGTTGATTTATCAAGACAGGGAAATTACAATACAGAAAGAGTAATTCATGCAGAGCAGACTGTATGGGAGACTGGAGTTTTGTTATGGCTCAAATCAGTCTCCCTGAGCATTTGGGGACCAGAGTTTTTAAGGACAATTTGGTGGGTGGGGGACAGCCAGTGAGTCAGGAGTAATGATTGGTTGGATCAGAGATGAAATCACAGGGAGTCAGAGCTGTCTTGCCCTGAGTCAGTTCCTGAGTGGGGGTCATAGGATGAGATGAGCCAGTTTATTGATCTGGGTAGTGCTGGTTGATCCATCAAGTGCAGGGTCTGCAAAATATCTCAAGCACTGATCTTAGGCTTTACATTAGTGACTTTATGCCCAGGAGCAATTCGGGGAGAAGCAGGATCTTGTAGTCTCTAGCTGCATGACTCCTAAACCATAAATTCTAATCTTTTGGCTAATTTGTTAGTCCTACAAAGGCAGTCTAGTCCCCAGGCAAGAAGGAGGTTGGTTTTGGGGAAGGGTTGTCATTGCCTTTGTTTTAAATCATAAACTATAAACTAAGTTCCTCCAAAGTTTTTTCAGCCTATGCCCAGGAATGAGCAAGGACAGCTTGAGGCTTAGATGCAAGAGGGAGTTGGTTACATCAGATCTCTTTCACTATTTCAATTATAATTTTGCAATGGTGGTTTCAATACCTGAATGCATTTGCCTAAGACAAAGATTCAATGCCAAAGCATCTAACATATCCCAATACATTGAAAACCTCGGTATTAATTTGTTTGCTGTTGATATAAAACAGAATACCTGAAACTAGGTTATTTATTTCAAAAAGGAACTTATTTCTTACAGTTGTGGAGGCTCAGAATGTATCTGCACAGTGGGTTCTTCTTTCCTGCTGCCCAAGTAGAGCTGATTTATCAAGACAAGGGAATTGCAATGGAGAGTTTTACATACATATAGCCACCAGCTAAATGGAAGACCAGAGTTTGCTGTTACTCAAATCAGTCTCCTCAAAAAGTCTGAGGCTAGGGTTTTTCAAGAACAGTTTGGGGAAAGGCATATGCATAGCTACGCAGTAGGTGCTTGCTGCTGATTGGTAGGGATTGCAATCATAGGAGTGTGGGAAAGGGTCCTCCTGTGCACTGAGTCTCTTCTGGGTGGGGCCACAGGAGCAGCTGGCAGGTCCAGGTGGAGCCATCAGTCATCAGACATGAAATATATCTGAACAGATATCTCAAAAGGACAATCTTAAGTTCTACAATAGTGATGTTGTCTGCAAGAGTAATTGGGGAAGTCGCATGTCTTGTGACCTCTGGAATAATGGCTGGCAATCCTTTATATCTACAACTCAGCAGAATTTAGTTTCCCCTATCCTCCTAGCCTGGTGGTCTCTCATTAGCTTTACAAATGCGGTTGAGTTTTGGGGAAGGGCGATTGTCATTTAAACTATAAATGTCTCCCAAAGTTAGCTTGGCATAAGCCCAGGAATAATTAAGAGCAGCTTGAAGGCTAAAGGCAAGAGAGGAGTTGGCTAGATTAAATCTCTTTCACTTCCATAATTTTCTGACTGTTATAATTTTTGCAAAGACCATTTCAAGAAGTCCCAGGTCGAAAGGACACATCTGGGGAGGGCCTTCTTGCTGGTGGGGACTCTCTACAGAGTCCCAGTGGCCTGGGGCATCACATGGCAGGAGGACTGTGTATGCTAACTTGCTAGCTCAGGTCTCTCTTCTTCTTATAAAGCCACCAGTGCCATTCCCATGATAATGCATTAATCCATTAACTCATTAATCTGTAAGGGCAGTGCCTTCATGATCCAAGTGACTCTTAAAGGCCTCCCCTCTCAATACTACCACATTGGGGGTTAAATTTTGGAGGGGATAAATAATGAAACCATAGCAACCACTGAATCAAAGGAGTTAAATACTATTTTTAAAAATGATGTTACAAAGCAAAAAAAAAAAAAAAAAAATAGCGTTAAAAGAAAAACTTGAGCCGAATTAATGTTAAAGGAGTTTAATTGAGCAATGAACGATTTGTGAATCAGGCAACCCTCAGAATCCCAGCAGATTCAGAGAGACTCCAGGGGTGCCTTGTGGTCAGAACAAATTTATAGACAAAAAAAAGCAAAGTGACTTGTAGAGATCGGAAGTGAGATACAGAAACAGCTGGATTGGTTACAGCTCGCTGTTTGCCTTATTTGAGCACAGTTTGGACAATCAGTAATGTATAACTGGTTGAAGAATGGCTGCTGTGATTGGCCAAGACTGAGTGACTGTTACAGGCCCATACTCCTAAGTTAGTTTTTCAATCTTGTCTACCTATTGAGATAGGTTGTAGTTCGTCCACAGGGACTCAAATACAGAAGTACGGAGTCCTTCTCAGGCCATATTTAGTTTGCTTTAACAATAGACTTTATGGGAAAATGATATTTTGTTAAATGCAAAATAATAAGTTAGAGAAACACTTTAGTGTTTATAATTTTTAATATTGACTATTACCCTTAGCTGTTTGTTTATTTATTTATTTATTTTTTCGAGACAGAGTTTTGCTCTTGTTGCCCAGGATGGAGTGCAGTGACGCGATCTCGGTTCACTGCAACCTCCGCCTCCTGGGTTCAAGTGATTCTCTTGCCTCAACCTCTTGAGTAGCTGGGACTACAGGCACACGCCACCATGCCTGGCTCATTTTTTGTGTTTTTAGTAGAGACAGGGTTTCACCACATTGGCCAGGCTGGTCTCAAACTCCTGACCTCAGGTGACCAGCCCACCTCAGCCTCCCAATGTGCTGGGATTACAGGCATGAGCCACCACGCCCGCCTGCCTTAGCTGTTTAACATGTAACTCATGACTTGGTGTAGTCCCTGAGATTTGGAGAGGCAAACTGAGGTTTGAATCCTGTCTTCAAACTTACTGGCAGTTGAGCCTGATCAAGTTGCTTAACATTTTTTGACTCATTCTCCTTACACATAAAGTGGAGAAATTTTGCCTATTTTTAAATAGAATTGTACAGGATAGAGAAAAATGTATTTTAAGCCTCTTAGTGCTTTGTGATATGTAGCAGGCAATATTTAAATGGTAACTATTATTATTGATAATAGTAAGTATGTATTTATGTGCTTCACAGTTTTACAATTAAACATGTCCCTCTCAGGGTTTCATACTATATTCTTACCTAGAGCTGTGACATGAAACCACCTTTCATCAAAACTGAACAATTGGTATACTGAGGATAAACATTACTTTTTTATTCGGTAGATATCACTGGATAATTTTGTTATAAATCTCTGACAGTAAAGCGAAAGATTATGTATATCAGTTAAAACTGATAAATAACATTAAAAAGAAATTTCTGAGTTGAACATCTTTTGCTCTAAATTTTCTGGCCAAATAGGGATACCTCAAAGGAAAATGGCAGGTGAATTTGTATACAGATAATTAAATAGTAGTTTTAGTCAGTAAATAAGGAGGTCCAAATAATAAGTAGAATCAGGGACATAGCATGGTAAAAATTATGCTGCCCAAGTTTCAAAAACATTGATGGTAACAAATAGCTGTGTAATATAAAAGCTGGTACTTGGTCAAATCCTTTTTACCTGACTTGAGAAAAGGTATCACCTCCCCATATTCTACTCCAAACTGGTAAAATTCTCACAGAGCTGCTCCGTAGCCTGGTTGGCTACCTCACTGAAACTTCACCTTGGAGGCCTTATGACCTTTTAACTTATTCCATAGCCAGATTCCACCATTATTCAAATCAATGGTGCATTTCCAGGTGAATCAGAAGTTATTTAGAGAAGATTCTGACATGTTCAATAAACATTCCAAATTTCTCAGGAATTACTTTTAGACATCTCTAAATGGATAACAGAGAGGTTATGTGAAATCCTTATGTAATTACCTGTGCCCAGATTTTTTGTTGTTGTCTGTTTTTGGTTTTTGAGACAGAGTTTCACTCTTGTCGCCCAGGCTGGAGTGCAGTGGTGCGATCGTGGCTCACTGCAACCTTTGTCTTCCAGGTTCAAATGATTCTCCTGCCTCAGCCTCCCGAGTAGCTGGGATTACAGGCGCCAGTCACCACACCTGGCTAATTTTTGTATTTTTAGTAGAGAAGGGGTTTCACTATGTTGACTGGCTAGTCTCAAACTCCTGACCTCAGGTGGTCTGCCTGCCTTGGCCTCCCAAAGTGCTGGAATTACAGGTGTGAGCCACCACGCTGGGCCTGTGACCAGATTTCTTAACCATCACATGCCTTTGGACTTGCCATTCAATGTTCCATTTAGTTGATTTTGATACATTGAAAAATCATTATGAACACATTTTCAAATCTAGCTGGATTCATTTTTGTCTCCTAAATTGCACTAAATATAATCTGTGATTGTGACAGTGCCTTTGCTTTAATCTATCAGCTATTTTTGAAAGGTATATAACTTAATTGAAAAATAGTACAATTTTTTCACTTAGAATCTTTATGAAAAATGTAAAAGATGCTTTGCCAGTCTGAATAGTTAATTGAGTTTGACTGTACTGGGTAAGATGCAAAAAGAGTGTGTCTATGGCAACTCTTTATCTCATAAAAAATTTAAAGGGCCTTTATTTAATGTGACTCCTTTTTAAATTCATTTAATGACATAAGTAACACTGGATATATAATTAGAGTCTAAGATTAAAGCACAATAATTGAAATAAGAATATGAAGAAGCTCACACAAAAATGATTGAGCTTCAAATGAATATATTATTCTTTAAGCTCAGCTGAACTCTTGTAAGTTGTATTTTTTCACTATGATGTAATAATAATAGTATGTTGATGACAATTATACTACTTTATAAATGTAAAGTATTTTATAGTGTACTAAGCTCTTTCCTATACATTATCAAATCTGAATCTCCAATTAGCCCTGGATATTTGTATATCTTTTTTTTTTTTTTTTTTTTAATCAAGACAGAGTCTCACTCTGTTGCCCAGGCTGGAGTGCAACGGCATGATCTCGGCTCACTGCAACCACTGCCTCCCAGATAGCTGGGACTACAGGCATATGCCACCACACTTGGCTAATTTTTGTATTTTTAGTGGAAACGGGGTTTCACCATGTTGGCCAGGCTGGTTTTGAACTCCTGGCCTCAAGTGATCTGCCACCTAGGCCTCCCAAAGTGCTGGGATTACAGGTGTGAGCCACTAAGCCCGGTCTGTGTGTCCATTTTTTAGAAAAGGAAACTGATGCACAAAAAGGTTAAGTAACTTGTTCAAGATCACATAATTAGTAAGTGATAAAGTCACACTCAAACCCAGATATTCTAATTTCAAGTATAATGTTCTTTTCTCTGTGTTCCTTCTTTGTGTAATAGAGAGCAATGAGTATGTAGGAAGGGCAGAATGGCTGCACAGATCTTTGCAATATGTCTCACAATAATGCCGTGCCTTCAAAAGACTTGATTTAATCATTTTGTTCCCTCATTCACTGGTCTATTCATTCAGAGTAAAGGGGCCCTTTTCTCTAGATAGATTTACTTTCACCATTTCATTCCCTTGTCAATATTCGCCAACTTAGAATAATTATGTTTTCACTGTCCCGCTTGAAAAAAGATGCTTAGGTAATTCTTTATTTAAGAAGTGAAGAAACATTATCAATATTGATAGAGATATGAACATATATATATATAGAGAGAGAGAGATATGGATGAATACAGATATAGATACCTAAATTCCAGGAAGAAGGAACTAGATTCTTTAATTGTACAAAAATAAAATATTCTTCTTTTAATTTCTTTCTTTTACCTTTTGTGTTCTTTACATAAGATCAAATGAATAAATATATTTATTTATTAAGGAAGCTTATTGGTAATTCTTGTAGTATTTACTCTCTATTAAATATCAACCTAGGAATGGTATCCATAACTTTTGTTTAAATACAATTCTTCTATTGATGCAATAAGAGCTGTCAGTCATAGTGCTGGTAATGCCAAAGGGGAAGTCATCCCTGACAACATTTTTCTGTTGCACTATTGATACATGCAAGTTGATGTTCAGGTGTGTGTACGTATGTATGCATGTATATAGGCACACAGCAAAATCATATATACATGTGACTGCATATTAAAATACACTTAAATATATATATTTACTCTGTAAGTAAATAATCATTTATTTCGATGTTTAGATGAGATTTTAACATGTTAGAATGGCGTCATTTTTCTTTCTAGGCAATCTGCTAGCAGGCTTTTTCCAGCAACCTATTCTTCCCTCATTTTTTTTTGATATTATACCAAGATTTCTGTCTCCATTTTGTTGATGTAATTATCCTGGCATAATTTTGAAAAAAGATTTCCTGGCAATGTAAATCCACAAGATTGTTGATATGGCTTGAGCTCAAATGATGCTTCTATCCAATTTGTTTACCTTTCAGCTTGAGCAGAGTTCTTGTGTCATAAGGAAAACAGGAAGAGATGCTATAGTAGATAAGGACTTTTATGGATGGTTTTATTTTAAGTAAATATTGCCTGTAAGGGATCCAGGAATTTTAGTGTTTTTCTTGGAATCCTTAACCATAATACTTAGCCCAGAGCAAAACTTTCTCTCAAATGATGGTAAAAAATCTAATTCTATTAAATCTTGATTATTCCATGGGCTGCCTTGGAATACATTGCCTATGAGTTTTTCTGCTAAGAAATGGACTTCGTTTATTACTCATTTTCTCAAAATTAAGGAAAGCTGTTGTTCTTCAATTTAGATCGATGTTGACAAGGTCCTCTTCATAGCAGCAGGTGTTACGCTATAATTGCTCATTATAGAATTATGTTTTGCTTGAAGGAATTCAGGAAACAAGAAAAGCATGTTCTTGTGTACGTGAATTCTGGTTGAAAAATTGAAAGAACGACACTAGGAATAGTATGTAAATTGGCAGAATTTATCATTTCATTGTGCAACTAGTATTTTAAAAGGCACTAAAATCAACGTGAACATCCTTGGGAAACCACTCTCCTTCTTAGGCCTAACTTGCAAAGTATCCCCTTACCGTTGTGTTTTTTTAATGTAGAAATTTAGATTAGAACAATATGGGGAACAAAATATTGGCAGACAACTTTGTTGAAGGAGATGAAAAACAAGAAGCTATAGAAATAGACTGGCTAATAATACTGAGTAGCTACTCAACTGCAAAAATGCCTTGCTTTTCCGAGCGATGTATAAAGCAATTAGCACCAACATTTTCATTAGGTTACATAAAATAATATTACTTTGTAAACACCTATAAACAGAGATTACCCAGATAGCCTAAGACTATTATTAAGTACAATAAAACGTTACTGGTTTAGAGTAATAGGTATAGAACTTTGTATTGTATGGTGCACATTCACATAGTTAGAGAGGAAATGGAGGTCTAACAAGTCAAAGTTCAATTACACACTTGTAATCCATCCTTAAGGGAAAAAGCTTCACTGATCAAGATGGTACTTTGCACAACCTTGCCAATTTTTTCACAAAGCTTTAATGATGCCAAAAATAATCTTTTACCTCCCATACCTGAGTAAACCATATTTGAGTTATTTTCTCTGCTCCTTCCTATACCTTTCCTTTTTGGCATCACAAAGTCAGATTTTTAACCTACAGGTTGACATAAGTCAAAAATGTTAGAAGACTATAAACTGCCTCTCTTTCTCTCACTGTATGTATGTGTATATGTGTGTGTATACATATATAAACACACACATAGATAAATCACATGGAAACATAAGCACATATCTACGCACTGTTGTTTTGCTACCGTATCCATTGACGACGTTTATTTTGAATTACAGGTATTTTTTTTTCTGAATTTAAAAGTGAAATGAAATAAAGTTTTGTTAGATATACAGTTATTACCTATATAAAAATGATTCCGTGCGTACTTCCATGGCAAAGTACAATACCTCCTCTGCTGTCACTGCCAATGCACAGGTGTTCTTTTTCCTGGCTGTTTGACTCACTGGGAGAACTTACAAAAATATTTCAGTCACAGCTTTACTCTAGCCCAGATCAATGAATCAGTACCTTGGCCTTGCAATCTACTAGGCAGTCCTTCCCAAATTCTAGAATACAGAAGAATCCCTTAGAATGCTTATTAAAATGCAGATTCTAAAGCCTCATTCTAAATGATATTCTTCTGGTAGGTCTTTACAAGTCACGTATTCCTGGGGTCTTTCTTTGAGAAACACAACTCTAAAAAGTCTTTGTTATTCCCATTCTGGGTTTTGAATTCTTTCTTGAAATTGTAACAAGATACATGTACTGAAATATTGTTCCTCTAACAATATATAAAGAAATTTTCAGCATTAGCAGCACTTGTTGGCACTCTTGTTGTTATTTTGTTTAATATTTAAGACAGCTAAAAGTTACAGTAATTTATAAAGATAATCAGTATTATGGAATCAACCATTAACGGTTCATCTCACTAAAGAATTTTTATTTTTATTATTTATTTATTTACTTATTTTTGAGACAGAGTCTGGCTCTGTCGCCCAGGCTGGAGAGCAGTGGTGTGATCTCAGCTCGCTGCAACCTCCACCTCTCGGGTTCAAGCGATTCTCTTGCCTCAGCTTCCCAAGTAGCTGGGATTACAGATGCCTGTCACCTCGCCCAGCTATTTTTTTTTTTTTTTTTTTTTTTTTTTTTTTTTAGTAGAGATGGGATTTCACCATGTTGGCCAGGCTAGTCTGGAATTCCTGACCTCAGGTGATCCACCCGCCTTGGCCTCCCAAAGTGCTGGGATTACAGGCATGAGCCACCGTGCCTGGCCTCACTAAAGAATTAGCATCATATGTTTACTAGTACTGAGGTTAGTTCCCAAACACTGCACTAAAAAAATGAATGAAACAAATGAATGAAAACGTGTTTCCTTAGCCATATTCCAAGAAAATCACTTCTATGATGATTGTAATTGGAAGCATCTCTTCTTTCTTTGCCTGGGATCTTTGTAACAAGGTTATCTTCTTCCATGTCCCATTCCAATTAATAATAATTTATTTCTATTTAAGGCTTTTATAATCATTCAGAGAATCCACACTCTTTGTGTCTGCCGTCGCTGAGTTCATGCATTAAATACAGAATTTTCAACAACCATATTTCCATCTTTATTGTTATTAATATTTCAAATTTGCTTCTGTTCAGAACCATGAACTTGCAGGATCAAGTAGATATACATGTTATCCATACACACTCTGCAAAACTCACTGCAGACACATACTGAACAAGAATTGCTTATTTAACTGTGTTTTCTGTCTCTGTTTCATACATGTTCTCTCTACACTGAAGTGATTGAAGGATGACAAAGGTCCTTATGGGTGTTTGATGGCCTGTGAAGAGCTGTCTGTCTAAGAATTCCCTGAAAATAATTTCTCCACTTGTATGAAAATAATTTACTCCGTGATTTTTCATGTTGTATTGTCAATCTTCCTTCTGGTTGTATCAGGCAGGAATCATTGTTTTACATTTCATTCTTTAGGGTACCTATGCCTGGATTGCTCCCATTGAGGCAAAACAAAGCATAGCTCTGACATAATCATTGGTGTTATTGTCATGAAAACCTGGAAAAACTAATGGCAAGGCAAAAAATATGCATTCTTGTGCTTGCTTCATGTGCACTGTGCCTATACATACAACCTGGCAGAACTTTAGGCAGAATTATGGTTTAAATGGGCATCATCTATCCTCTACAGGCCTTTTGGTGTGCTTCTTATGTCCTGAGGACCACATGAAGATCCAGGAGTTGAGTCCTATCTACTCTACGTTGCTGGTACCTTTAGGGGCTCTATGCCATTCTATTCCAGCTTCCTAAGATTAGACTATTACTTTCGTGTCCTTTATTCTTTTCTTTTCCTTTCTTTTTTTTTTCTTTTCTTTCTTTTTTTTCTTTTTCTTTTCTTTTTTGAGACAGAGTCTCACTCTGTTGTCCAGGCTGGAGTGCAGTGGTGTGATCTCGTCTCGCTGCAACCTCTGCCTCCCAGGTTCAAGCAATTCTCATGCCTCAGTCTCCTGAGTAGCTGGGATGACAGGCGTGTGCCACCAGGCCCGGCTAATTTTTATTTTAGTAGAGACATGGTTTCACCACGTTGGCCAGGCTGGTCTTAACTCCCGACCTCAAGTGATCTTCCTGCCCCGGCCTCCCAAAGTGCTAGGATTGCAGGCATGAGCCACTGCACCTGGCCTATTGCTCTCATTTCCTAGACATTATTCCACCCTTCCTAATACTTAGCTACCTACTTTTGCTTCCATTCAACCCTCTGTAACTTGTTTTAAGGATTTTTGTTTTTTTTTTTTTTAAATCCTTAGGCTATGTATGTTCTTATAAAGTAAAATTTAGTTTTAGCAATTCATGAAATCATATTAGCATTCACTTAGAGGAGAGTGAGAAATGCTTCCTGCTTACCTATATAGCATTGCCCATTTGCACTTAGTTTTGATATTTGAGGCAAATCCTTTGGTTTTATTGTCTAAGACACAGTTGTAATTCTAAGGAATTTTAGACCAGGTCAAAGGAGGTAGCGTTACCCTTGCATACTATTACGTAGGACATTGTAATATGACATCTGTCACACAGTGAGATGAGGATGGCTACCTCTTTCACTTAAAATAGCTCTGGCCCTTTATATAACCAAAGAAAACATAACTGAAATGTTTGTCAAGAAGTAAAATTATAAACAATGGGCTTCCAGCATTTGTTGTATGCCTGCTGGCATAGGAATTCCAAGCATATAATGGGTGTTCTTTGCGTAATGAAAAGCCAATTGTGAGACCAGCTTATAATCTTTGGTGCCAGTAGCAGCATGTACATTTTATAATTTCATCCTAATGTTTTAAATGATGCAAAAATGTCCTTTTTATCTACTAAAGTGCCTCATAAGTTAATAAATACATGTAAATTTCTGTAAAGTGATATTGTCCCTTAATGAGTCAAACTGATAATTGTTTCTATCTCATTAACAGTAATCTATATTTGAAAGTGAAGAACTCTACAAATAAAAATATTTAACATATCAAACATTTGAAATTTCTAGGTATTGTAAGCACAAATATTTATGGTCATATTTGGCCAGAAGATATTCCTTGTAAATAGATTTGGAATTTTTATATCCAGTATTGTGATTGGCTATAATAATTTTTCAAGTACTGTATACACAAAATTATAATTATATTTTATACTAACTATGGATGGGGACTGTCGAGTGTAGGTAAATACTGATTTGCCTCATCATCTCTTTTGTAAAATCTCCAACCACCAAACCTAATCGAGAAAGTTTATGCCTCTTCTATTGCATGTTAGCACTTTTTCCATGATAATGTAATATTTGTACACAAATCTGTATCATCCAACAGAGTTTCTGAGAAGTAGAGACCTTTGCTTATTAGACTTTCAGTTCTTACTTCGTAGAATGGTGGTTGGCCATTCAACACTTTTTATTTTATTTTATTTTACTTTATTATTTTATTTGTTTGTTTTTCTGAGATAAAGTCTGTCTCTGACCCCCAGGCTGGAGTGGAGTGGCGCGATCTTGGCTCACTGCAACCTCCACCTCTGGGGTTCAAGCGATTCTCCCACCTCAGCCTCCCAAGTAGCTGGGACTACAGGTGCATGCCACCACGCCACGCTAATTTTTGTATTTTTAGTAGAGGTGGGGTTTTGCCATGTTGGCCAGACTGGTCTCGAACTGCTGACCTCAGATGATCCACCCACCTCAGCCTCCCAAAGTGTTGAGATTACAGGCATGAGCCACCATGTCTAGCCATCTATACATTTTAAATAAATGAACTAAATAATCAATATCGTTGAAGTGCAATTCTGTTTACATTTGTTTACATCTATACTTATTTTAATCAACTATATTTGGTGGTGTCAACAATCTGTAGCTTAACAGTTTTAATTGAAAGAGTCTAATTACATATCACTGTATATTTAAATAGTTTTCTTAGATAAAACAAAAGAGAGTGAGATAGGGAAAGAAGTAACAATTAAAGGATTTCATTATGTGATAGTCTTCCTGTGTTTTGTTTTTCCTTTTAGAAAGTTGCAGCAATAATAGAAAATGTTTTTTTTTTTCTTACTAATAGAGGTGGCATTTTTGCTATAAAATGAGTGCCCTTAGTTCTTCATTTGTTAGTAAATATTTCATTCTATGTATAAAAAGTATTATAAAATCATACAGACAATGTTACATGAATAATGAATGGATTGTTATTACACCAGGAAATCACTACTGTGCCCTATCAAAATGAGATTGAAGTATATATGTGCATATGTATATATATACATATATATGAATCTAAGACAATCAATTATGTATATTTTCAATGCTCTGTGAAGAAAGAAATTGGTTGTCTACTGTCATGCTTTATTATGGTGACATTCTTTAATTAAAATGCACACATAAAAAAATTAAAAATGTAAAATCTGATTTTCTAAGTGGGCTTAGGAAGGTACAGGCAAGAAGTGCTAGTGCTTGAAGTGGAAAGTATGAGAGTACATGAAGTTGAAAATGTGTTTGTGTGCATGTGTATTGTAGCAGGTCATCTAGGACTGTAATTTTCAACCATATACCCAAGCCCCAGCATAGAGATACTGATTCAATTGGTCTAGGGTGGGATATGGGCTTAGGTAATATTTTATAGCTCTCTAGGTGGTTCTGATGTGTAGTAGGGGCAAAGAACTGCCTCTATGGGTGTCTAGGACTCTACTGTAACTATCAGCAATTAGTGAGAGGGTTCTTTGTAATACCTTTGATTATTCTTCTAGAGCCATATGTTCTGCACATCAGCTGGGGAGCAAAACCAGGGAATTCCGGAAGCGGTCCTCCCTTAAGACTTACTCTGACGGTGTTAGGGTTTTCATAACTGGATCCTTACCCTCATTCTAGGGGAAGTCATAATTATTATTTATCTTGCTTTCCACCTTCAGCACTTAACATTTTCAGAGATTTAGTGAATTTTTCTACTTCCCTTTTTATATTTGTTTCAGGTAAGTCCCATTGAATATCATCCTTAAATACATGCACATTTTACTGCCATGGTAACATTTTCTACTTTTTCTTCTATTTTTTTCAAATGTAAATTATTGAAAATTTGGCAGGGTCTCTGGTAACCAAAGTAATCTTGTCTATTTCTGTGCTACTAGCGTTATTATAATTTGATTCCTGTTCCAAAAATGAAGTACAGTACTAATAATTTTTTAAACTTCAAATTATTTGAAGGTCAGTATTAATGACTTTTTATTAATGTATATATATATAGGTTTAACAATAAGTGAAAGCTTATAACAGTATATATTCTATTAAGTAGAAATTTACACATAAAGTTAGAAGAACTCCATGTGCAATGTCCTCTTATGCTCATATATAAACTTTCTGTTTCAAATAAGAGTTTCAAAACTAGAGTCTGCATGGCACAGATGGTGAATTGATGCCATAATTTCCAATCTGCTTGTTAGTAGAGATATGTCATATGCTTATTGATGATTGCAAATATGTTGGTACATTAAAGCTTCATATTTAGTATTATAAAACTTAATGTCATATGGGGAAAGAAGTTGCTACCTTTCTAAAAATTGTAGAATAGCCAGGCGTAATGGCTCATGCCTGTTATCCCACACTTTGGGAGGCCAAGGCGGGTGGATCACAGGAGGCCAGGAGGTCGAGACCAGCCTGGCCAACGTGGTGAAACCCCGTCTCTACTAAAAAATACAAAAATCATTCAGGCGTAGTGGCTCATGCCTGTAGTCCCAGTTACTCGGGACACTGAGGCAGGAGAATTGCTTGAACCCGGGAGGCGGAGGTTGCTGTGAACCAAGATCGCACCACTGCACTCCAGCCTGGGCAACAGAACGAGACTCCATCTCTCAAAAATAAATACATAAATACATAAAAATAAAAATTATATAATAAACTCCTTGAATTCCAGGAAGAAACAAATATTGTTGTCCAGTTATGCAATTATGCATAATGAGAGTTAAATGCACAAAGTGATCTTAAATAAATGTACATATTCAAAAATAGAGGTTGGCTCAAGAATTCAGATTATTCAATATCAATTCAATTCCTTCTGTTGTGCCATTTGAATCCTATTGCCAACGATGATTATTCATCTTGAAAAGCAGACTCCCAAATTCAGAGTTCCTGCATTTTAATTTGCCCTGATGAAAGGAAGGATTCTTTCCTTTTCTGGAATATAATCAACTTCTGCTGAGAAGAAGGAAAGTCTTTATTCAATACTGAAAATGTGTATTTTCTTACCATTTATTTATATGGACAATAATCAAACTTTTAATTATCTTCTCACAGTATTTACAGATCTGTGAGAAGAGTTGCTATCTAAAGCTGGATCTTTATGGAGAAGAGACATGCTCAAGTGTAATGAATAATTTTTGTTACATATCAGTATTAACTAAGTTTTGCAAAGTTAATAGGGAACTTTATATCTAAAATGTCAGGAAAAAAAAGAGTTTAAATAAAAGGGACACCTGGACCTCTAAAGAGACTATAGCTCTAAACCTGTAGCTGAAGTCTGCCTTCGATTTTGTGGACCCTTAACTAGGGGCAAATGCATACGACATTCTAAGGGTTTCCCACACACTTCTGGAAGGAAAACAGGAGTGTATTTACAGCTATCATCTAACCATTATAGGATTCCTGGCCAACGTGGTGAAACCCCATCTCTACTAAAAATACAGTCAGCCACCTTTGATTTGTAGTAAACAGGTACAAAACCGCATCATGGAATGACTTCTGCTTATATAATCCTCTTCTGCAGTGTCTAAATCTTGGCACCTCCTCTCGTTCCTCTTAACCACTGCAAAAACAACACCCAGGTTAAGACATCAGGGACAACTGAATATCTGAATATCAAGTACTCCATATATAATGATCCATCGAATATGCCTACAATGTCACTACTAACCTAGAAGTGTACCAGGAGTTACACCTGCAGTATAACAGATTAAAACAGCTTTCTCCAATGTTCATCACTTTGATTGTTAAAAGATTCATTTTCTGCCACTTAAAATCTGCATACTATGATCTGTGTATAAAAAGCTAAAAGATATATCCAATTTCAAATGTAATGTCATGCAAGTATCTACTGAATGTGTACATATCTTTGTAAGTGTCCCTGAGCAAAATAACTTTCAACTTAACATTCTTTTTCTCTTGGATATAAAAGAGAATAACATAACAAGAGCAAATTTGCTTTTAAATTTTCTGCCTTGATAGCAAGTTAAAGTATTTAGAACCAACATCCTCTTAAATGTATAATTTATATAATGGATGAGGCTAGAACAGCATTTCCAAATGTAAATTGTAAAGAACATTAATCCCGTAAGATGTTGAATGAAAAACAAATTGTTAAAATGTGATAATTTCTTTTCCTTCTTTAGAAAGTCACAACTCAAGCCTTGAAATTTTTTGTAATTAAAAAAAAAATTGTTTAACTTAGTTTAACCCAATGTTTCTGAACCTGTGTCACAAAGGAAATGTTTTTGTCAAGTAATACATAACTTTCAAAGAGACTGGAATTTTTTTTTTTTTTTTTTTTTTTTTTTAGATGGAGTTTCACTTTTATTGCCCAGGCTGGAATGCAGTGGTGTGATCTCGGCTCACTGCAACCTCTGCCTACCAGGTTCAAGTGATTCTCCTGCCTCAGCCTCCTGATTAGCTGGGATTACAAGTGCATGCCACCATGCCCAGCTAATTTTTTTGTATTTTTAGTAGAGAATGGGTTTCACTGTGTTGGTCAGGCTGGTATTGAACTCCAGACCTCAGATGATAAACCTGCCTCTGCCTCCTAAAGTGTGGGGATTACAGGTGTAAGCCACCGCGCCTGACCAAGACTGGAATTTTTTGAAACACATTTTCATAAATGAATTACTGGGGTACTCTCTCTTTATTAACTATGTGAGTACTGACAAAGATTCCTTGCTTGGTCAAATTTATTCAGGCTTCTCAACCTTCTCATAGCCCTGTCTGTGCACTTTCTCTTAAAATTTAGTTTTAGCAGGCTGGATGAGTTTAGCCAGAAAACTTTCATCTTTGGTATTTGATTATCCTGGATATCTGATCATGTTCCTCATCCTCCACCATCCTCCATGGGATGACTGGACCATTTTCAGCAAGAGTCTCCCTTACCCATGATGCTTCCTCTTAATAATTTTCCATCCACTAACCCCTACCCTGTTCCTTGGTTATAAATTCCCATTTGCCTGTGCTGTATTCAGATTGAGCCCAGTCTCTCTCCCCTACTGCAAGACCCTATTTTCATGGTCCCTATACCTATTCAGATGGTCTTGAATAGAGTTTGCCTTACTGTCATTCAACAAGTGACATTGAATAATTTTTTCTTTAACAGTGTAAGGATCGCGCATTACCATTTGTTTTGAAAGATGGTATAAAAAGACCAACTGAAAACTAATCTTGGCTTGGTATCATTGACAGAAATTCTTGGTCTTCAATCTATGTAGAACAGATATTTGTATTTTCTTTGGAAAATTTAATACATTGATTAAATTGTCATTTTATTATAAAAATATGAAATGAAGGGTACATATAATTTTTAAACATTTCTGTCCACCATCACCAACCACCATGTAAAAATACACCTTTGTAAGACTTTTTCTATTCTATAACATACCTTCAAAAACGAGAAAAATTATTTGTAGGAAATTATTTGCTTTTATCTGTGAATTGATAAAGGGAAAATAATAAGCTAGGACTTGAGCTTCTTCCCCTACCACATTACGTGATTGAACCCTGGTCTAGGTATTAGCCAAATAAACCTAGTAACAGTGGATAGAACAGGATGATGGTTTTCCATCTCTCTCAAAAGTACTACAAGGTAGGTTGTTTCAATACTGCTAACAACCCCATGGTTCCCTGACATGTTCAATTCCCAGCTTCCATTCTCAAAAATTATATTGTGGCCATGAGTTGGACTCCTCAGCCCTAGCAAAAGATTATTCATTTGCTGAGTAACCCTTCTTGAACCCATTTTCCTGGTAGCTGTGCCCAATAAATCCTGCTTATATATCTTTGGGAGTTAGAGAGAGAGAGAGAAAGAAAGAAAGGGAGACAGAAAGAGAGAGAGATAGACGGAAATTATTTTAGCTAAGAAAGTTTACAGTCACAATTTTATGAGAGTCTCTGAATAAGGGATAAAAGAATATTAGACAGGACATAGTCTCTGCCAATGGTGATTAAGTGAACATAGTCAAGGAGAATATGGCTGTGACCATTAGTGTGTAAGTGGTTACATCTGGTGGGCGATCTCCAGTCATAAGTAAAATAGTCTACGAGTGAGATACAGGCTAAGCAAAGATTTCATAATTAAGACCGAACAAGCACTTATTGCATGCACTTATTGCTCGGTCATAATTAAGACGGAACAAGCATTTATCAGTGTTTACAAAGTAAAACACTGATAAATTGAGCTTCATTAAAATTAAGAATTCTGTCTATTATAATACACTAATAACAGTGAAAAGGAAAGTCATGGACTGGGAGAAAAATATTCACAAAACATATATCTGATTAGAAAAACTTGTATCCATAATACATAGTAAACTCATACATATCCATAATAAACTCATACATATCCATAAAAATATGTATATCCATAATACATAATAAACCCATACATATCCATAAAAAACCCATTTTTTAAAAATTGGTAAAATATTTGAACAGGCACTTCATAAAAGAGGACAAAGATGGTCAAAAACATTTGAATAGGTGCCTAACTTCTTTAGTAATCAAAGAATTTTAAATACCCCTATATATGCATCAGAATGGCTAAAATATAATAAGATAATCTTATACACATCTAGATGTGTATAAGAGACAGCCCCTATATATGCATCAGAATGGCTAAAATATAATAAGATAATATCAAGTATTGGGGAAAATTGGTGCCTCAGCTGGAGCTCTCAAATATTGCTGGTGTAAGTGTAAATTAACATTTGCCAATATCTATCAAATCTAAATTTATGCCTTCCTTATAATCCAGCAATTCCTCTCATATGTATGTATTCAAGAGAAATTAGTAGGCCAGGTGTAGTGGATCATGCCTGTAATCCCAGCACTTTGGGAGGCCAAAGTGGGAGGGTCGCTTGAAGCCAGGAGTTTTAGACCATCCTGGGCAACATAATTTGACTTTGTTTCTACAAAAAAATAATGATAATAATAATCAAAATTAGCCTGATGTGGTGGCATGCACATGTAGTCCCAGTTACTCCAGAGGCTGAGATGAGAGAATGGGTTGAACCCAGGAAGTTGAGGCTGCAGGGAGCCGTGATTGCACCACTACACTCTTGCCCGGGTGACAGAGTCAGACCCTGTCTCAAAAAAAGGGGAGAAATCAAGGCCACCAAAATAGCATGCACAAGACTGTTAATAGCAACGTTTTGCAGAATAGCAAAACCTGATATAACTTGTGTCCCTCAGAGTTAGAATTAAAACTGCAGTATAGACCTGGTGAGGTGGCTCACGTCTGTAATCCTAGTACTTTGGGAGGCCGAGGAGGGCAGATCACCTAAGGTCAGGAGTTTGAGACCGGCCTGGTCAACATAGTGAAACCCCGTCTCTACTAAAAATACAAAAAATTAGCCAGGTGTGGTGGCGGGCGCCCGTAATCCCAACTACTCGAGAGGCTGAGGCAGGAGAATCGCTTGAACCCTGGAGGCAGAGGTTGTAGTGAGCTGAGATCGTGCCACTGCACTCCAGCCTGGATGACAGAGCAAGACTTTGTCTCAAAAACAACAACAACAACAAAAAAAAAACAACAAAAAAACAGTATATCCATGGAATATTATATAATAATATTCCATGGATATATTATATAATATATATTATAATATATATTATATAATAATAAAAACCTGCTACTTGCAAGACTTCATAAACACAATGTTGACTAGAAGGTGAATCTTTACTGCGTGATTCCATCTACATGAAGTTGGAGAACTGGCCAAAGTTATCTATAATGATTCAGGTCAGCAGAGCAGTTTCTTCCTGAGAGGCTGGTGGGAATATAGTATGAATTGGGAAAGAGCATGAAGGAGACTTACAGGGTGTTGCAATTGTTCAGAACTCTTTTTTCTTGATACTTGCTTACAGAAATGTGCAGAATTTTTATTTCAGCTAGTTTTCTATGCGTGTATAGAATCTCCGTGGAACACACTTTTATTAAGTATGCTTTCAACTTCTTCTAAAATACCTCTAGTCATAGAAAATGTAACTTTAGTTCTTCATTCCTTACTTTGCCTAGCCCAAGCTCCTACAAAAAAAAAAAAAAAAGATTAGTTATCATTTAATTCAAATTATAAAACAGAATCAGACTTTTAAGTGGTATCGGATACACAAGTTTCTAATCTAACGTCCATTGCCTATCAGTGGATGTGGCTTTCATCAAGTCTTTTCTAAACAAGATGGACAGGCACTGAAGCAACAAAAAGTGAGCCATTTTATGTGTTTTAAAATGATAATGTGATTTTCAATTTTGTTACTGTAGAAGCTCCTAACAGTATGATCTGGCATTTGTTCTATCTGAATAAAGTCATGGCTTATATGATGTATATATGGAATTTCCCAGAATACTATTGTTAGAAACGTCACTGCGCTGTGAAAAAAAATCATCTCTAATTTGATCAATATGTACTTACAAGCATGTTGTTAGTTGCCATTGCTCTCAGCCTTTAGTAAATTTTTTATGAGCCCCGTGGGCCATGAGCTTGCTTTTTCATAACAGAGAATGAGAAAGAAGAAATCTCATCAGTATAATAACACCCACCTCAGTAGAGGGCATGGTTCAGAGGCAGTCTTACTGTCACAAACTCCATCATATAAGCTAGAAATGATAAAGAGATTCATTACAGGATACTGTAAAAGGGATATTTTGGGATATAAACTTAAGTGCTAACTAGATCAAAGCAAACATGGGAGAAAAAAGTCTCTGAGTACTGTAGTAGAGTTTATTGAATTAATTAATTAATTAATTAATTAAAAGCACAGGGGACCGGTGTGGCAGCGCACACCTGTAATTCCAGCACTTTGGGAGGCTGAGGCAGGCGGATCTTCTGAGGTCAGGAGTTCGAGACCAGCCTGGCAAACATGGTAAAACCCCATCTCTACTAAACATACAAAAAATTAGCCAGGCATGGTGGCGCATGCCTGTAGTCCCAGCTACTTCGGAGTCTGAGGCAGGAGAATCGCTTGAACCCGGGAGGCGGAGGTTGCAGTAAGCTGAGATCGTGCCACTGCACTCCAGCCTGGGCAATAAGAGGAAAACTCTGTCTCAAAAAAAAAAAAAAAAAAAAAAGAGCGCAGGGGTCAGATAATTGAGCAAGAAGGTAGAGGAGTGGGGATGTGCTGATGTGAGAAAGGAGGAAGATGTATTGAAGGAATCCAGTGGACTCTGATGAGGACCACGCAGGACTTTCTATTTTCAAGAACCTAAGGGAACATCTTGCTCTAGGCACCCTGGGGCTGTCTCCATCAAAGAAATGCTAATATTTACATTTATTGATTTTTATTATGTGACTGTCTATGTGCTAAAGCTGTGGTTCTCAAAGTATGTTTCAGACCGCCAATATCACCTAGAAATTTGTAAGAAATGTAAATTATCGGGCTCTATGGAGACCTACTAAATAATGAATTCTGGGAGTGGTGTCAAAAGAAGTTCTTCAGGGGATTTTGATATAGTCTAAAGGTTGAGAGACAGTGTAGTAGACAATACATTCATTACTTTATTTATTCTTCTCCATGATTCTATAAAAGAGCTATTGTTACTGCCTTGTTTACAAATGAGAAAACTGAGACTTTGAAAGAGGCTCAGTGTTTTGTTCAAGGTCAAATAGCTGGTATCCAGAGATACTGGGAATAGAACCCAGATTTGTCAGACTATAAAACACGGTGCTTTCAGCCACTCCTCCAGAGCCAGGGGAATAAAAATTCATTAATTTCAATGAGTATTTGTAATAGTAACCTGCAAGTCCTGGAATACAATTATAACTGCTACAGCATTACCTTTGAGGAGAAAATATTTTATTTCCCCAATTGATTGCCAAAATAAAATGCTTAAAATACAAATGCCTGGTTGAAGAAACCCTTTAGTTTTGTTTTCTTGCATTCAGGCATTTGTGTCAGGTTTAAGTAATTTATTTTAACTTGCAATACAGTGTTGCCTGTAGTAACAAATAGGACATTCTGCTATTAGTTTTTATCTCCTACCAACTTGTTTTCCACTCTTGAAGCTACACTTCTTTAACAATTTCTATGTTCATTGTATCTACTCCCTTACCTCACGTAGCTATCTCAAACACCAATAATCCAGCTGCTTCCACATCCTTCAACTGAAATTGATTTTGTCAAGGCCCAAGTCACATCAGGCCTCATCTTACCAGTCTGTAGTGTTGATTGTTGATCAGTCCTTCCTATTGGAAAAACTCTTGTTCCCTGGCTTCTGGGATATTCCACTATAGATTTCCTGTCTCAGGGCAACTTTACCATTTTCTTGGAGGGCTGCTCTCCCTTTGTAAATCTCTTTTAACATTGAGTTTCGATCTTAATGCTCGATCAACATGTTTTTCTTGATCTCATCCAAATCCATAGAAACAACAACTCTTAATAATGACCCTCAGATCTTTATATTCAACCAAAATCATTCTTTTGAGCTAGAGACCTATCCCCCTGCCCATCAGTTATGCTCATGTGTATCACATAGTTAATTCAAAATCAGTATATGTGAGATCAAAAACTGCCTTCCAAGCAATTCTTCTTCCTCCTTCTCTAGCTCATTGAAAGACATCATGTGCCAAACTTCTCAGGTTTGGGGGTATCATTCCTGCATTCTCCCTCTAGATCACTGCCCTAACATTACCTTAGCATCAGCCACCATGTTTTGCCAGGATTGCTGCAGTTCCCCTAAAACAGATGTGCAGTTTCCCCTACCCCTGTGATTCAGTTTTCCACATGCAGCCAGAATGTTTTAAAAAGCATATTTGATTGTGTCATCTTCCCCCTAGAAAACCTTCTGTGGTTTCCTCAAAATAAATTTAACTGAATAACTAGTTGACTTAATTCAATGTTTTCCTTCGTCACACTAATTAATCAGTATTTTCCTGTTCCTCACTGCTGAGGGCTTAACATTCAAGAATAAATTTGTCTTATGTTTACTTTAACTTACAAACTTCCTTTAAATGAAAAACTCATTGTTAGATGATTTGCAAAATAACCAGAGGAACAAAGTCTACTGTGATCAGTGGACATGACAGAATGTATTTTTTGTTGTTATACCATCACTTTCACAAAACTATAGAATATATATAGGCATATATGTGTGTGTATGTATTATATATACGTGTGTGTATGTATATATATATAGGTATAGATCTGTGTATGGAGACATAATTTACAGACACATTCATAATAAACCACTGTCAAACATATTTTGCATGTTTGAAATATTAGTTGTTTGGATTTGTGGTTTATATATAAGTTGAAGAATTAACTGATATGATAATTCTGTTTCCATGGCTATTACCTTAGTTTATACCACTTTTCACCTGAATGATTACAACAGCCTCCTGATTCCCTGTCTCTGCATTTGCCATGTTCCCTTCTTCAAACTTCCCAAATCCACTTTCCCAATTGTTATCAAAAAGAGTTTTCCTAAAATGTAAGTCAGATAATGCTACTCACTCTGCCAAATTCTCATTGCCCCAAAAGTGAAATCTGAATTCTATAAGATGCTCTACCAATCTCTCCATTAATTGGCCTTTGCACCATCTCTTTACATTCACCCCTTCCCACAACACCCACCAAACCCACCCATCCCTCAAGCACCACATTGTACATACCAATCATGTCATACAAGTCACTATTCTAGCTCCTGTTATTCTTCCTGAAATGTCATCTCCCACCTCAACTTTTTACCCAGCTAACTCCAGTTTATCGTTTAGGTGATGTCTCTTTTTTAGAACATACCTAGACTTGATGTTACAGGAGGAATATCTCTTATGTGTCATCTCAACATCCCACAGCAACTATTTTTTTCTTTTTCTTTTCTTTTTCTTTTTCTTTTTTTTTTTTTTGAGATGGAGTCTATCTCTGTTGCCCAGGCTGGAGTGCAGTGCACGATATTGGCTCACTGCAAACTCCGCCTCCCTAGTTCAAGCAATTCTTCTGCCTCAGCCTCCTGAGTAGCTGGGGCTACAGGTGCATGTCACCACGCCCGGCAAATTTTTTTATTTTTTTAGTAGAGATGGAGTTTCACCATGTTGGCCAGGCTGGTCTTGAACTCCTGACCTCTTGATCTGCCCGCCTCGGCCTCCCAAAGTGCTGGGATTACAGACATGAGCCACCGCGCCTGGCCCACAGTAACTATGTTTTAACATACGTCAAACTACTTTGCAATTTCCTGTTTACATGTCATTATCCCTCATTAGTAAGCTTCTAAAAAGTATGGGCATTTATCCAGTTCCCTATCATCTCCCCAGTCCACAGCACAATGCCTGACACTTAAGTAATTACGTGAGTAATTAAATGAGTAATTATGACACATTCAAGCTTGTTAAACTCTAAAACTTGGAAATAAGGCAAAAGAACAAGTAGATGTTCTTTTATTATCATACTAAAGTATTGTCTAAAAGATCTACTGAAAGATTATTTGATTTGTTAGGGGTATGAGTCTTTGTATAACTTAGTACTAACTTAAAAAAATTATTTTTTTTGGGTACATGGTAGGTGCATATAATTTGGAAGCACATGAGATATTTTGTTACAGACATACAATGCATAGTCATCACATCAGAATAAATGGGGCATCTATCACCTTAAGCATTTATCCTCTGTGTTACAAACAATCTAGTTATAGTCTTTTAGTTATTTTAAAATGTAAGTTATTATTGTAAGTAAGTTATTATTGTAATAATATAGTCAAGTAAGTTATTATTGACTATAGTCACCCTATAGTATTTACTATTGATTAGGGCTTAGATTCTGAGAAGTTTTACATAAATGTACACATTTTTGTTCAGTAGAGAGACAAGTAATATTTTTCTAGTATCCTCAAAATATATAATTTTATTGCACTTTTTGATGTTAATCTGTTTCGTTTCTAACTTAACAGTCTTGTTCTAGCATTCTTTTTCTTTCTGTGACTATATATGTTCAGTCCCTTGAATTCCTCTTTGAATCGGCTTTAATTTGTTGCCTGTTTTAAGATTAATTAGTTGAATAAATGTTTCCATATTATCAGGATATGTTTATAAGGGAACAGTAAATTTACTTCCATGTGTTTTAAACTATATGAGAAACACTGAGCTTGGCACCAGTAGCTAATTCTAGGGAGAAAAAAAATCGTTCTCGTATATATTTGGAAAAACTGTTTTTATCACTTTTTGAAATATTAACAGCCATTTGTATGTTGAAGATTCTGAGAAACTTGGAGGTGATTTAATCTGTTTTGCTTTGTTTAATCTAAAATTTCAAGACTATTTTGGTTCTAGGAAATTTTGCTCTAGGAAAACCAGTTTGGAAACGTTGGTTTACTTATAACTTTAAATAACAATATTTTAAACTACAATTCTTGTATTTGAAATGCTGTACAAATCATTTCTATTAAGACTTATTTCCTCTAAGTGTTTTGCACTCAAATAAGATGAAATTCTGGGTCTGCAAATATACATTTCAGAAAAGCCATTGTTTAGCTACAGGAAAGGCATCCTGACTTCTCATCGTTATAGTCACATAGACACAGATTTAACGGGTTATTTAGGTCAGGTGCAGTGACTCACGCCTGTAATCCCAACACTTTGGGAGGCCGAGGCAGCGAGGCAGGCGGATCACCTGAGGTCAGGAGTTCGAGACAAGCCTGGCCAATATGGTGAAACCCTGCCTCTACTAAAAATACAAAAATTAGCTGGGCGTGGTGGCGCTTGCCTGTAGTCCCAACTACTTGGGAGGCTGAGGCAGAATTGCTTAAAGCCAGGAGGCAGAGGTTGCAGTGAGTTGAGATCGTTCCACTGCACTTCCAGCCTGGGGAACAGAGCCAGTCTCTGTCTCAAAAAAAAAAAAAAAAAAAAAAAAAGGTGTAATTATATACTTTCCTTATTTTAAAAGGGAAAAAATACTTCCCTTATTTTCCATATAGAGTATATCAAAATAATTACAATCATTAAGTACAACTAACATTTAGCTATGGTCTAAAAAAGTCAGTTGAGGCCAGGTGCAGGGGCTCACTCCTGTAATCCCAGCACTTTGGGAGGCGGAGGCCAGTGGATCACTTGAAGTCAGGAGTTCGACACCAGCCTAGCCAACACGGTGAAACCCCTTCTCTACTAAAAATTCAACAATTAGCCAGGCATGGTGGTAGGTGCCTTTAATCCCAGCTACTCAGGAGGCCGAGGCAGAAGAATCCCTTGGACCCAGGGGGAGGAGGTTGCAGTGAGCCGAGACTGCACCATTGTACTCCAGCCTGGACAATAGAGCGATATGCAGTCTCAAAAAAAAAAAAAGAAAAAAAAAAAGTCAATTGAGATGGTGAAGATTCAAAGATATCTGCTAAAAAGGAGCATGTTATCTAGTTTTAAAAAGAAATAATATGCAAATAAAAATCTTCATGAGCAATTAAATATTTAAAGGGTACATTACTTACATTATGGGTGTAACGTGTAAGTGGATTTCTGAAAACAGCACCATGTAAACTTCAGTATTTAAACAAGTTTATTGCTTTTGGCTTTTGGATTTATTGTTTTTTTGAAAATGGGTTTGAGAGCGGCCTAGAAGAATGGGTAGACTTGTCATCTAAATCTAGCTCAACTCTGCTCTTGAGAAAAAAGGAAGAAATTGCTCAGAATGTTCTTTCATAATTTTCTTCTTGCTCTTTAGATTTCTAAATGGCTATACAGGTATTGATAAACACATTTCTATCTTGTTATGAACACTAAAATTCATTAGCCTTTTATTTCCTCTTTCCTCATAGCTATGTCTTGTTTTTGATGGCTTAACACTTTTCCATTCTAATCAAGGTTTGTCATGGGCTATGGGCTGAAGTGCCCTGTGATGGACTGATTTACTTTCAGTCTCTATAATCTGTCCCCTCGAAAGCTAGAGATTGAAATCATTAAGGCTCTGCTGTTGCCCTTGATCTCTGCTCAAAGAGGCTAGAGATTGATTGGTTGGCAGTGGTTGACTTGGACGTCTCAAAATGAAGCTGTGATGAAGGAAAATCAAGTACACACATTCAGAATATTTCATAATGACATTTATTCTGCATGCATTTTTTCTAGCTGTATTTTCACTTTCCTTTTTTAAAAAAATATTTAGTGTAATCATTTCTAGCCCACCCTCACCACTACCCCGTGTTTATTCCATTTCTACATTCTGGGGCACTTAAGACCTTTTAATTCCTTGAATTAGTCATTTATAAATGTTGTCTGAATATTCTATCAAAGCAAGGCAGCATAGAGAACTTATTATTACATACTTATCACATGAAAAAATTATTTATTAACAAATATCTATTCAGAGAAAACATTTTGATCAAAGTTGGCCTCAATTCACTAATTAGTGATTATGCAAACATAATAAACATCCGATAGAATAAATATTCACTCTTTTCTACAGTTTTTTTTTTTTTTGGAATGGTATCAGTGCTGGAAAAATAAACTAAACCTATTCATGTAAGAAAAAGTAAATGTCTGTTAAGAGAGAAGACCACTTTTAAATACACGTTTTAATATTTCCATTTTAATTTCTACTTTAAAAGGTTAAGGAGGATTATTCTAAAGACGAATATATTTGCAAATGCTGTGGGAACATTTTATTGGACCACTTTGAAAACTGAGTCAATTAGATTGAATTTACATATTTGGTTAAAGAAAAAATGAGAAATGATTAGATTAGTTCAATATTTAAGTGAACTTAACAGAAGTATCCAAGTTCATGTTGACCATATTGCTTTGTATTAATATTGATAATTACAAATATACATATATATATATTAGTTTTCAAAAACAGTATAGATTATGAGTAGGTAATAATAGCTTCTAAAATTTCACTTTGGTACTATTCCATAGTGGCCAAGTTTCTTTTTGTTCTCTGGAGGGAGGTGGCCTAATTTAGGCAAGTTTAGTATTTAGAGCAAAAAAAGGCAGTCTATGCAGAGATTCCCTGGCATCTTAAATCTGCCCCACCTATCTCTCATTTTTTACATTCCTCTTTCATTATCTTTTCCTTTCTTTTTGAGAGACTTGAATTTAATATTGCCTCTCTTTTCCCCATGTTTGCCTTTTATAAATCTAAGCATTTCTACCATTAATACTGCAGGTTAAGAAAGTGGCAGCCACCACATTTAAAGTATAGTAATATCTGTAACTGAGGAAATGTACAGTCTTCTGAGAAACTGTAATAAATTTCAGGTAAGAAGTATGTGACGGCAATTGAGTGCTGCACGTCAGAGGATCCAAACCTAAGTACATTCCAGGATGAAAACTGTGATAGGATTGGAGCTCCATTTTCAGGGAAGTTTCTGTACTGACTTTAGAAACACTGCAACCAAACAAATCCTTGGGAACTGTAGAAGGACTCTTTTTAGTGTTCAGACTGAGTAGACAATGCCTACATATTTAAAGTTTCATTTGGCAGACTTGACACAGTAAGCTTAATGGAACACAAGTTATGCCTTCCTTGGTCTGAGAGAGAGAAGACTAGGTCTGCATAACTGAAGTTAAGGCCTGAGAGGTTCAGTGAATCCATATAGATATCATGGAAGATTGAATGAATACACTGGCCCTTAAGCAACAGAAAGATAGAGCACAAGTTGAGATACAGTTTTAATCCCTAATGATTGGAATCATCACTGCCAGATATCACATCCTAATTACACATTCTGCCCTTCAAGCTCTGGCAATACTTTTCTTGCAGTGCCTCCTCTCTTTAGTTTGCCATATGAAGAGTGTGGTAACTCCTCTCCCTGCCGTTGTTTACCAATGCTCATTCATTTCATTTTTCAAGTTTTCCTTTCTCTCTCTCTCTCTTTTTTTTTTTTTTTTGAGATGGGGTCTCACTCTGTCGCCCAGGCTCGAGTGCAGTGGCATGATCTTGACTCACTGCAACCTCCACTTCCCGGTTCAAGCGATCCTCCTGCCTCAGCCTCCCGAGTAGCTGGGATCACAGGTGCATGCCACCATGCCTGGCTAATTTTTCTTGTATTTTTAGTAGAGACGGGATTTTACCACGTTGGGCAGACTGGTCTCAAACTGCGGACCTCAGGTGATCCGCCCGCCTCAGCCTCCCAAAGTGCTGGGATTACAGGTGTGAGCCACCGCTCCCGGTCGAGTTTTTCTTTCTCTAAACAATTTTCAGTGCAAAGGTCTGCTGTGCTGTAATGCTATAAATTTGTGACATGGGACTGTGTTGCAGTTATGACTATGAAAAGTCTCTATGAACAGGTTTCCTTTAGTTCTGCCAGCACAGCTAACCAAATAATATAAAAATTTAGAAAAGCAACTGTTGACACCAAATGCAGCTTCCGTTTGCCTGAACAATCAACAAATAAACACAAAATCTGAATAAATATTAAAATGTGAATCTATGTGTCTGTAGCCATAATTATATAAAATTGAATTATTTCAAAGCATTCTATGTTTCATAACAAAACATATGCATATATACATTTAGGTTTAATAGATTTGTATAAGCATTTCTAATTCTTAACTTCCATCGATCTTCAGTGGTTCAGAATATTTGTTTCAAATCACTTTTGGAAGAAAGTAAGTTATAAACTGTGAAAATAATACACAAACTGGAGATCCCTATTTAAAACTAATCTCTACATTGCTTCATCAAAATGCCCCAAATTCTTTTTTGAAATGAAATTCACAGAGAATTGCAAGATTCATTTCCTTTACACTTTTATTCACTGCCAATAACTTGGGGATGCTAAGAGTGCAGGAGAAGCAGGTAATTCTGAGGGCATTTTGGAGGAAAGCAGTTTTGCATTGGCTAACTTTTAAAAAAAGATGAAACATTTAAGTGCCTTGTTTTAAAGATTTGAATGATAATGATTTCAGGTAATTGATTTTTAAGCTATATGGTAATAACAAGACAAAAAAATTCATTTGTTTCCTTTTGGAAAATAGATTTTTTAAAAGATGAAGATGTTTTAATATATATATTTTTTATTTCTAAGGTACTGTCCAACCTAAAAATATGAAAGTAGGTGTGGATAAGCTTTTTTTAAAAAAAATTGCCAGTAGTACAAACAAATTTAATAGTCCATCATTTGCAGGGCTGGAGGGCTTGCCATATTTAAACGTCTGACCTGTTTTAAGTATTTGGGTCAAAGAGAAGGGAGGCATCAGTGTTTAAAGTGGCACAAACAGAGAGAAGAATGAAAATAAAACCGAATATATTCAATTTTATTTTCGAATAAAGGAAAGTTAAAAAAAAAAATCTAGGTACATCAGTAATGTTCCCTCAGATAGTATTATTATGTGGCTATTGTTTACTCTCCCTTTGTCAGCACCATGATCAGTGATTTTCAGCACCTGCTATTGGGTTAATAATGGAGTTACAGAGGCATGGGTTTCAATTTATGCTCATCTACTGCAAAGTAGCTATATGAACTTGGGCAGTTGCTTAACCTCGCTAAGCTTTGGTTCCTATCTATACAATAGGGTCAAGAGAAGTACCTCTCTTACAAGGTCTGTGAAAATGAAGTATGTTAATGTGTTTAAAGTGTTTAGTAGGTGGCACATAGTAAGCACTCAAATTATATGGACTATGGCCTTTACCTTGACAAACTATGTTCTCTCTCCATTTCCTCATATGTAATATGGATTAATACAAGGATTGAACTTAAAAAGTGCATAGAAATCTCAGTGTCTAGCAAGTAGATGTTCAATATTATTAAAATTCCCTCCTCAATTTTGCTTCTTTTGCTGTACTGAATGCTATGTGAGATATGAAAGGATATCAATTATTTGCTATGCCCCTTCCGGGCATTAAAGAAATACATGTTTTTATTCATTCTTTTACTCAGTCTAAAATTTGTTGTGCACCAAATAGGCATCAGGAAGTATATGGACAAGTATAGGAAACAGGATTGATATTTACAGTCAGGAGAACAATTTTGAGCCCCCAGTCAATCACTTGATGTTATCCTGGGCAATCAATGGATAGAGTCCAACCACTCTAAGCCTCAGTTTTCTTATTTCTACATGTTGATAGTACTAAGAGTTGTTATAAGATTCGAAACCCATTATGGACTATAGTATTTTGTGTAGACGTTAATCAAAATCATAAATTATTTTGGGGAGCACATTTACATTCCTCACAATGAAGCCTCGGGCCCTATGCCTTTGCACTAAATTATACATCTGTAGCAGGAAAAAAAATTTCAGTATCACACAAATTTAAGTGGGCCAAAAATGGTATTTTATTAATTTTTCTATAGCTAAATTAAATTTCTATTTTGGTTCCTCTTTTATCTTAATTTAACAGGTTTCTTAATATACCATTCTCAGGAAATCTTAATAAAATTCAGTGACTTTTCAGGTCTAGTGGTCACATTCAGGATTTGTTAGGACTCTCCCTCCACTCTAGGATTAGAATAAGACATTACTTAGCTTCATGGCATCAGGGCCAGCTTCTTATTCTAGGTCAAGGACACATAGAGATGTGACATCCAATTTGGTCTGTGGGGTAGAAGATCTTTGCATGCAGGCATTGGCTGAAGTGAACCAGTACCTGCATCCGTCCCTTAGCTGAACTGCCTATTCTGCCTCTAGGATTTAGGGTGTCTGTGTCCTGATTACCACACCCTTGAAAGACTGCCAACTTGCTCCTCCTAACTTCCATGACCTTCTCAAGCACCAGTACATGTTAGCTGCTTATCACAAACCTGATGAGATGCTCAGACCCCTGTGAGGCTAATCTACATGCCCAGTCCCTTTGCTCAGGTTGGGCACTATTTTTCAGCAGTTCCAGAACCTCCTTCTCTTCTTCAGGACTTTGGCTCCCTAAGAGGACATTATAATGTTCCTCTTATTTTCAGATGAATTTGAAAAGGTGTGTGTGTGTGTGTGTGTGTGTGTGTGTGTGTGTCAGAGGGTCAGGGCCCTCCCCACACCCCACACAGCTTCTAACTCTCGCTTATCTGTAACTCTCTCAACTTCCCCCTCTTCTTCTCCTGGTAGGCACCGAGAGCAGGTAAAAACTTTTAAACAGGATTCTTGTATATCTGTTTACTCCAGAATCATGGTTCACTTCCACTAAAAATAGTTGACCTCTGTCAGTGAAATCAAGAGTTGATTTTCTAATTCAAAAGTTCTGCATTTGTAAACAACCCTCAGGCAGTGGGGACTCAGTGCCTAACCTACCTTGCTTGCAAAGGATGGAACTTAAGACCATGGTTACAATCTCACGAAATACTTGTGTGCATGTGTGTGTGTGTGTGTGTGTGTGTGTGTGTGTGTTTATGTATAGTTCTGAAGATGGCATTGTTGGGTGGTGGAGGCCTATACTATTATGATTCTCAACATGTGAATTGTTATCACAGGTAACTAATCCTATTGCCTCAGGTTTCCAATCTGTAAATGGGAAATAAAATGCCTAATGTTTGTTCTTAGTCTAGTTGTGAGGATTAAATGCAAAATACAGCCTCAACAAATGTGAGTTCCCTTCCTCACATTCCCTTGTATAAAAAGGACTTTCCCCACCCCCCTCTTATTTAGCATATCAACAATTACTCCCTTATTTGGGACTGAACAGCCTTTTACTAACTATCCTTTTGTTTCTCATTTTTTATATTCATGCATAGTACAACTTATGAAATATTTTACCCCAAATCATCTTGGGTTTGTTTTATACATATCCAATAAGGCATATTTTTATACAACTATTGTGTTTTATCTTAAGGTAAATTTCAAGCTAAAGTGAAAAATGAATTCCTTCTGGTTTTCAGGCAGAATTTTCCTTATGAGAAGTAGGTCAAGAAACATTGAACACAGAATAAATTTATCTCTGAATACGGCTCTTCAGCTCTGGATTGTTTAAGGATGGCCTAGAATCCACGCTGAGCATTCTCTTGCATCTCCTTTTTCAGTATGCTTCTGAATTAGCATTTGGGCATAAAGCATTTCCTTGGAATTGCTGTTATTTTTGTCCCCATATTCTGTACTCCATCGTCAGGTAAGAAGGCAATATGTAGCAGTCATTTAAGAAACCAGCACATAAATTATTTCCCAAATTAAATAAATGTGCATCTTACTGGTTCAGTTCACAGTTAACTGGAGCTGCTGTGGCTTGCTTTTATGAATTGCCCCATTCCCTCCTCACTTTCTTTTTGAGACTGAGTCTCGTTCTGTCACCCAGGCTGGAGTACAGTGGTGCAATCTCAGCTCACTGCAACCTCCTCCTCCCGGGTTCAAGTGATTCTCTTGCCTCAGGCTCCCTAGTAGCTGGGATTATAGGCATGCACCACCACGCCCAGCTAATTTTGGTATTTTTAGTAGAGACAGAGTTTCACTATATTGGCCAGGCTGGTCTCGAACTCCTGACCTCAAGTGATCCACCTGCCTCGACTTCCCAAAGTTCTGGGATTACAGGCATGAGCCACCGCACCCAGCCTCTCTCTTTTAAACAATCATAAATATTAAATTAAATGCGCTAACTAGAAGCAAATTGGTCTGTAGGGACCCATGAAAGTGTTCCATTCTGATTGTTTTCCCATCCTGCAGCCCCTCCGGCCTGGTGGAAGCTCCTTCCTTTTGTAGATTTAGATTAACTGGGGTAGGGGAGAGAGGGCTGGGATGGCAGGCCATTGTCTCTCATCACCAACTGCAAAAGTTGAGCCTAATATATACCTTTTGCTCCTCTAACCAAATGAATTACAAAATTCTAATTCCCCCAATCATATGTACATATTTAAAGAGCTGATTGTTTTTATAAGCTAAAAGTAAAGACAGTTTGGTTTTGTCAAAACTTCGTTTTCTATTTATTTTCTCTATAACTTCTAAATTTGTGTCCTGCTTGTGCATGCATGTATGCTTGCATGCATACATGTGTGTGTTTTCCTTAAAGATTAGGTAAAATAAACCTGACAAGTACCTGTTTATTTCTTTCACTGAGGTAACTGGAATGCTGGAAATATTGAGCACTTCAGTAGTCATTCTAAAAAGATTGGTTCATGTTGAATTTGTTTGACGGCACAAACCTCTAATGGTTCAGTGAAACCTTCGTGAGGATTTTAAGAAATAGATCAGGTGATAGTTTCAGTTGAAGCTACTAAATAAAAGCTTTTTTGTTTATGTTATTTTATTGGAGTGGGAAATTTGGAATTCTAAAATGTTCCCACATTTGTCACCCGTGTTACTCTGGCAGCCTTTTGTCATGATCACGTTTTTCCTGTTCATTTGTTACTACTGCTGAATGTACTTTAATGATTCTAATAGGAGCTGTGGATTGTGCAGAAGAATAACAGGCTTCAAATTAAAAAAGAATATATTTGCATTTTATGATTTCTAATTATTAATACAGTTGAATTGTTTTTGTTGACCACTGTACATTGACTTCCCAGGGTCCGGTGCATTGCATATTCATAGATGCTCCATAAAATAATTAAAGAACCATGCATACATGTGTGCTGTGTTGTGGTTCTGGGTACTAAGGATGTCTGCCTGAGTCCTACATGAGTCTTGAACTCCATCCAAATTGTGTGATTCAGAGTTGGGATGGTGCAAGGAATTTGATTATTAGTGTAAACTTTAGATAACTCATAGCATAAATAACAGCTGTACAGTAGAAGAAGAATGCAGAAAGAATCAAAAACACAACAGCTAAAACAACAACACATAAAAAACCTCAACTAATTAGAGCAACAGCTGAATGCATTTAGCAAACATATACCCTTGACTTACTTTTGGGAATCCAGTAACTTTCTCCTCTGAGTTTCTTCAATGAGAAATCAGTAGCACTTACAGGTGTGACCATTAACTTTGTTTACTTTTTTAGCTTTCAATGACATTCACTTTTGTGTTGAGATTTGACTTTTCTTTCCTGAACATTTTATCTGATTCACCAATCCAGAAATGATAGAATAGGAAAAGAACAACTAGGGCTTTATGCAAGTACAGTAAAATCTATTCATGCCACTCTACAAAAGGCTGCAAATTGGAATGACTGAAATTATCTGCTCGTCTTTTGTGTTGCATTTTAGGACTATCAATGAAACTTGAAATGATATATTAATAGAAAGTGTGAACAAGAATTATATATTGAAAATGTGACAGAAGCGGTGGATCCAATCATGCTAGGCTGTTGAGAGGGGAATTTGCTTCATTATCTTGCATTTTTTAGATGAAGCCTTCCAATTTACCTGGCAGCCCCCCTCATGTCTCAGTTTTTAGTCGTATAGCAGAGGTTGCTACAATTACAAAAGTTCTTTTATTTTCCATGGAAAATTGATCATTTGGAGCGGTAGATTAATTTATTTCAATTAGATAGTATGAGAGGCATAGAGGTACATTGAAAAGAACAAAGACATTGTAGTCAGAGACATCTAAGTGTTGTGTAAACCTGAACAAATAGCATTTTTAGCTGCCATTTTCTCATCTATATGATGGGATGGGGTTGGGATAAGAATATATATCATATAGGCAGTTACAAATATAAAGCACATATCATGTATGGAGTTTTTATAATAAATTATTATAGTGTCATACCTTCCATCAAAGATTGAGTACTTAGGTGTGAACACTGATAAACAATTTTTCCAATATTAACATCCGTAGTATTTTAAATTATGTGTCATTTTAAGGTACTGTTATTCTCTTTGTAATTTAACATTTTTATAATAGAAATAATTTTGCAATTGCTACATTAACATTTTAATTGATTATTGCTTATTTTTAGCATTTCCATTGCATCATTTTACAGATTGCATCACTGTGCTGAAATATCCCATATGTTTGCGCAAGTTTTAATGTTTTCTTTAATATCTAGATGAATCTATTCCTTACCTTATCAGTCAGAGATATTTTAAAGTCCTTGTCTGTTAGTTCAAGCATATAGCTTATGTCTTAGTCTGATTATGTTGATGACTTTATTTCTTGATAATGGGTGTATTTTGCTTAGTTTTATTTAGTTTTCGCAAGTCCCATTTTCTTTTTAGTGAATGTTAGATGTCGTGTATAGAAAAAAATAGAGAATGAGGTAAATATATTTAATCTTGGAAATAGGTATAGCTTTTTTTCTGTCATACTGCTAGTATGGGGTTTGAGTCAGTGGTGTTAGTATCGAGCTGGTTTGAGGGGGGGTTGTTGTTCCTATAGCAACCTTCAGAACACTATGGACTTCAAAGACCTCCACTGATGAGCTGCTGCTATCCGGTGCTTAATGTAGTGCCTGGGGTCCTAAAGGGATTTCTATCTTTTTGTTCCATCCTCAGTTTTCAGCAAGCCTTGTATGCCTGTCTCTCCCCTAGTGGTAACAGATCATTCTGTTTTTATTGGTGCAGAATCCCTGGCCAGAGAGGCTGTCATATCCCTCTTCCAAAGAGGATATCTTGACCCTCTCTCAGTGGTTTCTACCTTCCCCGACCCCTCTGAACAAGCAAGTCTTTTATGGGACCTATGGGTGGTGGTGTTTAGTACCTTTCCTTCAGTTTAGTATCTTTCCTTAAATCTTAATGCCTTTTAGAAGAGGAGAGTCTGGAAAATGGGTTTGACTTCATGTTTGTGCATCACTGAGGGGATCTTCTTCCTATCTCTAGTCCTATCCCTTATCTTTTTTGTAAGTTCCCAATAGAGGTTTATGGAAAAGAATTCCAGAATGAGTGCAGACTCCTTCGGTCTGCATTTCCAAGGATGCTGAAATGTCACACCAGCCCACACCTGACTTTTAAGAATGCCTTACAATTGGAGCTGTTTTCTTTTTCCTGCTCCTATGATGACTACTTCTTCCTCCAGTTCTCTGCCAAAGGTAAACCATTCATGTATCCAGTCTCTCCTTGGAAGGGATTGGAGTACTTTGACTCACCTCATTGCCTTGTGGCCACAGCTATATAAATGACTCAAAAAATAATACGTTCTTATAGATTACCCAGCTTTTTGTCATTGGGTGGAGCAACATTCTTATATAGCACTTTTTATACCCTAAGCAGAAGAGGAACTTAATTATGATGGAAAGCATAAGTATTTTACCCTCTTGGGATATCCACATTCGACATGTTAATCATTACAGTTACTCTTACTTTAGATGGAAACAATGAATAATACTTACTTATTTTTATTAGAGAAAGGCTGTAGTAGAAAAGTGATATTTTAACAATTGAATTTAATAAAAATGTATCGAGGACCTGTTATCTGTGAATCCCCCACTGGGAAAAGTCATGAAAAATTGAAGAAAACACTTCATTGTATTTCAGAGCTTTTAATTTAAAGGTGAAGGAAAAAGGTGACTTGAAAGCATTTTGTATATTCAGAATCCATTTGTGAAACCTAATTTGAGATGTTGAAACTAAGATTTGGCACACTGTCCAAAATCGTATTCAAAAGTGTAGAACCTGCTGTCCTGGCCTTTTTTTTGTTTGTTTGTTTGCTTGTTTGTTTGGTGGGGTGGGGTAGGGTGGGCAGTAGGAAGGAAAAAGAAAAGATAAGGAGTGTGGTATTGACTGATAGTTTATTCTCAAGTGCTGTCACCAGGGAGTTCGAAGTGACTTCTACTTTTGAAGTTGAAACATGGAAGCAGGGCTCCAAAATTTTACATCTCATTAAAGTAACTTAGAATACTCACACTTTTATGAATGATTCAGATACTTCCTAAAAATTTAAACCATGGTATCTCCAACAACAGAGAAGAGGGAATATGAATCCCCCATAGGCTAGGGGTGTCAATCAAAATAGTCTTTGGAAAAATGAAAAGTTTTCTTCATTTAGTAATTTACCATAAAATTGAAGAAAAAAGTTCATTTTTTTTTTTTTTTTTTTTTGAGACGGAGCCTCGCTCTGTCACCCAGGCTGGAGTGCAGTAGCATGATCTCGGCTCACTGTAACCTCTGCCTCCTGGGTTCAGGCAATTCTCCTGCCTCAGCCTCCCGAGTAGCTGGGATTACAGGTGCATGCCACCACGCCTGGCTAATTTTTGTATTTTTTAGTAGAGATGGGTTTTCACCATGTTGGCCAAGCTGGTCTCAAACTCCTGACCTCAAGTTATTCACCCACCTCAGCTCCTAAAGTGCTGGGATTACAGATGTGAATCACTGCGCCCAGCCAAAAGGTTCATTTTTCAAGTTTTAAAAAACTTTTCAATCAAAATTCACATATCCACGGTCACATAATTCATACTCAATTACATTCCTTCAAAAATACTCACACCAAAGTTTGAACACATCGAGGCAGGTGGTTTGAAATGTCCATTCCAAAGTTGAGCTGGGAATCAAGGTGACAAGAATGACCCATGAGCAGTGAAATGTCTACCAATGCCAGGCTCTGAGCCAAACAACTAACATTAAGTGCAAAGGATTAAACTTATTAATTAGCAGAAAATAAAAGCAGGCATTTGCTTATTTTCTTTATTATTGAGTTTATATTAATAGTAATCACTTCCATTCATATTAGATGCAGAGGAACTTTTAATATTCTATGCACTGACTTAAACTTATTTCTTAATCCTTTTCATCTCCTTATAATGATGCATATGAGATTGTTGGAAGTTTGCACTAATGCAAAGTGATGAGCTGTAACCAAAAATTAACCAAGAAAATAAAATCACAATTTCATGCATGTATTTATATTTGTCATCTACAGCAAACCATAAGGATATTGAAATATGAAATTTCAAATACCCTCCTTATTATGTTAGATACATCATTTTTAACAATGGAAGCATTAAATAAAATATTAAGATATATTTGTATTTTGACATTTAACTTCTTGGCATTGCGCATTTAAAATTTTGTTGTCTAGCAAAGTGAAAGGGGGACTGTCTTTAAATACATATACATTGATAGTGCCATTTTGTTAGACATGTCATATTTCGAATGTAATGATATTGTTCACACATTGATTTTATTGATGATGTTAAATCAAAATGTTTTCTGCAATTAGTAACTTCTATAAAACAAACACATTAAAAGGAAATCATACTTCCTGTTGTAGCATACCAATTTCTTTTTCCATTTAGAAATAGCTATGCTCCCTCTCATGTTTTATTTTATATACCTTACTAAATTAAATGTTCATTTTATTCTTTACCAGTTTCCATCACAGACACAATCCGTATTATTTAAATTTCAGCAAGAAACTAAACAAGACTTACAAGTTTTTCAGTGCTAATTATTTTTTTTCTCATTAAGTCTGAGTCTAATGAAACTAAACAGAAAGTTCTGGTTGGATTCCTTGGTCACCCCTGTGTTTGTGAATTCTTATAATTGGCATGAATTGAAAGTTCTTATTATCACTGATAGTAACCCAGAGACAATTCCAATTTGGGTTTAAATGGCCCTATGCAGACAAGGATAACTGAACAAACCAAAACAGTTTCATGTGTTTATGGTAGATAAATACCAATTAAGTACTAGAAATGACATCAGGGTTTTTTTTTTTTTTCTGTATAGTTTCAAGTTAAGAGACCTTTTCTCCCTTAAGTTTGCAGATATAGAGCATTCTGACCTTACAAGAGGAAGGAGAACCCCTTCCCATCTGAATGAGAGATGGAAAAATTATATGAAATAGAACGGATTCTACTGTTAAGCAGTAAACTACTTATTACTTGAGTATTATATTAATTAGGACACTTGGCTACAAATAACATATGAAATTTGAACTATCTTTATCAAATGTGGAATTTATTCCAAAGGATACTTTATTCTAAGGATTAAAATGTTTCTCAAGGCCGGTTAGGGCAAATTGCAGTACACCTCAGAAAATGCAATCAAAACCTTCCAGGATTCTCTGTCACATCTCCTTCTCTCTAGACTACCTTTTTTATTGCAGATTGGCTTCCGCTGTTCCTCACATAGCAGAACATGATTGCCAACATTCCCTTATATTTATATCTCACAGTTGAAGGATTCAATGAGAGCCTGATTCTAAGACCCAAGTCTACATTCTTTAAATACATGTATATGTATGTGTACATGTATGTGTATATATATCCACACACATGCATTCATGTTTAGATAGACATACACAGACATATATGTGAATTACATTGAATTACATATGAATTACATTTCTATTTAATGTATTCAATATTATAGACCAATGCAACATTATAGACCTTTTCATCCATTACAAGTAGGAATGTGGTTTAATATGGAATTTTTCAGAAGTAATTTGAAAATATGTACCAAAACTTATAGAGATGATTATTCACCTAAATCCATTATAAATTTTGAGACTCTTTTCTAAGGTAATAATCCCACATTTGGGTGGAGGCTTTATCTATACTGATAGTAATTGCAAGACTATTTTAATAGCAAAAATTATGAAACCATTTTTCAAGGTTCCAAAAAAAGGCAGAATGGTAATTTTTATGGCAACAAAGAAGACAATGCTTCTAGATATTTAAATTGTGTTTAACAACATTGGAAAACCTGTTATTTTAAATGAAGAAAGTAAGGTGTTGAACTACTTGTGCAATGCAATTATAATTATGCAAGGAAAATACAAAGGAAATATATCAAAACTTAAATCTTAAAGCTTTTAATACTCCTTACTTTTTCTCTAGTTTCTAAAATGTGGCTAATAAACATAAATTTAATTTATAAGTTAATTGACCTTCGCATTGTATAAACATCAGGGTAAGTAATGCATCTCTCTCTCTCTGTCTCTCTCTCTCTCTCTCTTTATTCAACTTTATCCTAAAACATCATACAAATTACAATCTATTGGTTTTTAGTTTGACTCCTCAGCTAGGTTACTCAAACAATGAAAGACTACTTTTAATCTCTGAAGATGTTTCTTTATCTTGAATTTTGATTTTCTAATCAATGAATACTTGTCTAAATTTAGTATGAAGTTCACACGTATCTTTTCTCTTTTTTGGATTACTTTGCCAATCAATAATGTTCTTCTTTTAGCAGTTATTGGTTATTTCTACTGATCTTTGCTGAGAGTTTATTTTCAGACACTTTCATACTATGCTTTGAAAATACTGGTTTCCAAGCTGTGAATTCACTGTATCTATGCAGAAAGGAGTGATTTGTTTCTTGTATGGCATGATGTTTTTATATCCTGTGAGAACCATCAATTCCACATTTGAATGATTCCTTCATGACACGGGCTGCTCTAACTAAAGAAAAGTGTGAATTAAAAATATATGTCCGATTAAGGCATACAATCTCTTAAGCAGTCAGGTAACAAACAAATCTTTCTGAATTCCAATTACTGTATTACATTATGTCAATACTTAGTGTCAAATTATATTACAGAAAAAGGCTGGGCTCTTCTCAGAAAGGGCTTTGCAATAAAATGGGTGGCAAGAAACTGCATCTGTGTATACAGAAGCATAGGAAACCAAACAAAACAAAACAAAAAATAGTGCCTAATCCTAGGTGGCTGAAAAGTAATATCTAAGAGAATATGAAGAAAACCCACTATTTGTTTCCTAGGCCAGATAAGGAGCCCTGGCTTTCTCTGGCATAGCTGCAGCCTATATAATTATACCTCTTTCAATGCCAATTACTGTTTGTATATCCATAAAATGAATGGTACAATGGTGACAGAGATGAAGAGCAGATCTCTTAAATAAACATGTAAAAAAAAAGCAAAGTAAGGAAAAATAATAAAAACAGGTCTACTGCTGTTAAGGCCACTGTTCTTGAAAAAAGTAAAACAGAGATCATTAATATCCATAAGAGCCAGAATAATGTCTCTCTTTTTGATCCAACATTTTTCAAACCATGGAGCCCTTTTAGAATCTGTTGATGACTGCAGACTCTCATATATACACACTCATAAACTTTTGCTCACAATTTTAGGGATTTATTCCATAGTCGTATTGAAAGCCCATAGATTTCAGGATAGGAATAACAATGTTGATTACTTATTTGGGCCCAGACACTTTCTATGCCCTGTAAAGATAATGGCTTATTTAATCCTCACGACACTTTGAGATAGTTATTATTTTAATACCAATTTTACAGATGAGAAAACTAAAGGAAAGAAAAGTTACGTAAATAAATTGAGAAAACTCAGCCAGTAAGTGGCAAAGCTGGACTTTAAATCCAGGCCATATGATTCCAGAGCATACTCCAACAAGGATTGTAAACTGACTCCTGCAGAAACAAATAAACAAATACCTAGAATAAAGAAGCAGATGATAGAGTTTCAGAACTGATGAAACACATAGAAATTATCTTTTCCAAATTCTATTTTTTAAAGTTGAGGAAATTGTATTCGACATAATTAAATGATTAACAGAAGCCCATAGAGCAAGTTAGTGTTAGAGCCAAGGTTCAACTGGGAACATCCATCCAAAGCTCATGACAAAGCTACACTGATATTATTATCATTATTCTACAGGTGAGGAAACAGAGGCACACTGTTAATAAGTAGCGGAACTACCTTTTGAACCCAGATAGGCAGGTTCAAAGCTAAAACTACCATATTATTGTAATTCAGGAAAGCCATTCCTTTATAATTTGTTTAGTAGGCACTCAGAATGATCAAAGTAATCTTTAAATTGGAAAATTTGAATGTCTTCAATTTACAAACTTTGGAAATTCTGGAGATTCTACTTTACAATCATTTTAATGTTCTCTACTCAAAAGCTAATGTTTCAGTGTGCTACAATTCATGAATTTTATATTCATATCAGAATACAAAATTATACACATGCATATATGAACTTTATATACTATATATGTATGAAATTTATATATATAACATATGTATATGAACACAACTTGAATACATATGTATATATAGATAACCATTCAAACATTTTAAATTGGCTATAGAGGAAAGTAATTTGCCATTTGACTTAAAGTCTTTTGTAATGACTAGAATTTAAAATAAAATTTACAATTTATGAAGATGAAATAAAACTATACTTAAAATGCTGTTTTTAGAAACAGAAAATTCCCTTAAAACCTCAAAATCCATTGTTTGTTTTATAAAATAGGAATCCAAATTTTTTCTACAATATCTAAATCTTTTGTAATTCTGTTATATTTTCCTCTACAAGTTCAATTCAGTGACACCTAGGAGCAAACAATAAGGCTAGTATGGGAGCTTTTAAAAGTTACTTAATTTGCATGCTAACCTAGATTCACATCTATTAAATGATTAGTCAATCAAGATATAGATAAAACTTATCTATTGGCAATGTGCACTGAGGGACGTGTTCTCAATGTAGTCCTGTCACCGATCTTAGAAAAGAAATAAATACTTTTTAAAATCCAGTGGCATAATAAACCTGAAAAAGAGAAGCCTTTCATTAAGAATCTTGGAAGAAGCAGTCGTTAACCACTTGTCATCAGTATTAGCAACTCAAGCTGAATAAAAATTGATTGTGTGACTCTGGACCTTCTTTGCTCTGCCACTTGGATAATCCATTAGCATTGGCACCTGATTAACTCTCAAAACTGTCTCCTCGTTTGATTAGCTCCCAGGATTTCTTTTGTATTCTCAGTAATAATTTTCCAAACCCTTTTCTAAAAGACTGACTCTAATGTTCTTTTACTGACTGCAAAATTTCCCCTGTCAGTGCTGAAAACATGTTTGGCCTTTATTCCTATTTATACTTTTTGGCTTGATCTTTCATAAACACTGGCTTAAGACTTCCATATTTGGTGAAGAGAGAATGAATGATTACTCCGAAACTTTATTTCTCTTTTAAGTGCTTTCAGTATTAGGCACAAGGTGGAAATGAGAAGGCTCAGTACTGACCATTGTTATTACAATAACCCACTGCATTTTCTTAAAACTTATTTTCCACTTAAATTGTTTTCTACATTGATTTCTGTCTGTGCTAATACTTGGCCATGTATAAGAAAAACCTGCTTGTTTTTAATGTTTAAATTTTGAATGGTATGGTAAGGAGAAAGACCAAGATTTAAAAGATAATATATTCTGAATGGGCAATTTTTGGAAAGCTTTTAATACTTTATTTAAAACCCATTCTTCAGCTTATTTTAAATTTAAATGATGGAATACAACCCTCTCTTTTTTAAATGAAGAGGTTATATACATTCCATTATTATTGAATTTTATTCTGTGGGTCACATTTACTATTTACCTGCTATATTAGTCAGCTTTATTATAGGCTAATGATCTGTAAAAAATAAATCCAAATCCCAATGACTTATAAGAACAAACATTTATTTCTTATTCACATGTCAGTTTCAATTTTGTGTTGAGTACAGGTCAGCTCTATGCATCTCTCCCTTTAAGAACAGAGACTACCTGAGGCGTGTACTTCCCCTGACAAAGGGAGGAAGGACCAAGAAAAGTGAAAACACTTTATGATTCTTAAGCCCCTAGCTGAGAATTGACACACTCTCATATCTGAGTGTGTTCCATTGGTCAAGGCAAGTCACGTGACCAAGGCCACATCAGTAAGTGGGATGTATAATCCCCCCCATGGTGAACCATGGCAAGTGGAAAGAAGGTAGGAAAAAAATGATGAGCAAATAATGTAAACTACCAACTTGTTCAAGAAGTTTTAATGCAATTAAATATATAGTCAGGAATAATAATACTAATCTCTATTGACACTTACTTTGTACTAAGTCCTTGCTTCAGACTACTTTTGATGCTTTACAGGATACCTCATCAAAACAAAACTAAGAGTTTCTTTACCACGATTGTTTCCTCTTTTCAGACTGGAAATCTTGGGTTTGGTGTGGCTTACGAGTCTTTTCTTTCTTTGTGATTTTTTTTTTTTTTTTTTTTTTTCCCCGAGATGGAGTCTTGCACTCTTGTCGGGGCTGGAGTGCAGTGGCGTGATCTTGGCTCGCTGCAACCTCCACCCCCCAGGTTCAAGTGATTCTCCTGCCTCAGCCTTCCGAGTAGCTGGGATTACAGGCGTCCACCACCATGCCTGGCTAATTTTTTGTATTTTTAGTAGAGACGGAGTTTCACTACATTGACCAGGCTGGTCTCGAACTCCTGACCTCATGCTCCATCCACCTGAGCCTCACAAAGTGCTGGGATTATAGACATGAGACACTGCACCCAGCCTATGAGTCTTTTCTAACACTGCATAGCTAGTGCATGATCAAGCCAAGAAATGTGGGCCCAAATTCCACGTATAGAGAGCAGACAATAATGATGCTCCTGTGGGGCATTCTGGGTTACATATCCCATGCAACCATTGAGGAGCCCTAGAGAATATGCTTAGCAATTGTTCCATTGTTTTTTTGTTTGTTCGTTTTGTTTTGTTTTTAATCCATAGATTTCTGTCCCTCATGTATTGAGGGTTGCCCCTGGGAGAGCTAAATCTCTATCACTTCTGGACTGCCCTGCAAATGGGCTTACCAAACCCTCCTAAACTGACGAAAGCCTTCATGCAAAGAAGCAGAGAGATGTGGATGCTCGTGGTGAGGAATCTTCAGCATCCACAGAATCTCTTCACTATAGTTATAGGTGAACTCAGTGTTGGCTCAGTGAAATAAGGCATGAGATATTATCCTCATCTTCTATGCCATTTTATTAACCTTTACTCCATAGTGTAAGTTGAGTAAATACATCTTGTGATTTCAATATCCCCTTATAATCCGGGCCCTGTGTTTGACCATTTGTCTGTTTCTAAAGCATCTCATTAACAATATATTTGGAAATGGCTGTTGTGTGTTGTGCACATTTGGCTGATTGCTTTCCTTTTGGTTTACAAAGAAGTATTTTCCAACCCATAAAAATAGATAAATATACACCACAGAGCAATGTATTTTTTAAAAATTTTCAGGGGAGAATTTGAATCTTTTAAAAGTAAAATTGAGTAGGCGGTTGTATGGAAATGGGCATCTAGTTAGCAGTTCTGCTACAATATCCAAGTATTTAATTTCACCTCTAAATTACACTGGAGACCTTGACCTTATTTTGATTTATTCTGTCATAATTAGTCTATGGTTATTATTTTAACAAAAATAAGTGATCTTTCTCACAAACACTACCAAAGCATATTTCAAGTCTGCATACTAATTAATAGTAACTTATTTTTACTGCTAACAAGTCTACACCCACATATTCATGTTTAAACAAGATGAGATATTTGAAATCACTTTATAAGTTATAATGCACCACAGAAACATCCATTATTTCCATTATTACTAAAAACTTATTTCATTCTTTTGGGCATGAGGAGGTGTAATTTATGTGAACATCATTTCTTGTTTTGTTTTTATCTTTCAAATCAAGAAGACTTGAATTTTTTACATACTTATAAATACTATAAAAATCTTATTATTAACATGGCTGCCACATAGAAATCGTGTCTATTTTATGAAATAATGTGATGTATACAGAAGACCCATAGGAAGTTGTAATATATTTAGAAGTAAAGATTTATAGGTTTTGTCCATTTTTTCCTCTGTTTCTCAGTATTAATATGTGTCATACATGTGTCACATTTACAGTTCAGTATCTCTATTACTATTACCATGAAACAAATAGAGACAATGAGACACAGAGAGGTTAAGTAACTTACTCAAGGACACAGAGATAATGAATGTGAAACTGGAGTTGGAACTCAGGTTATTTGACTCTGAAATGAGTGTATGTAACCACTGGCCTGCATCGTATCTAATACATGCAATTTTAAGAGAATAAGAATGAACTATCTGCACAATCTACCAGATGGCACTGTTTTTCCAACTGAGGCCACTTAACACCTTTTCATATACTCTTGGAGTTCTGATCATTCTTCCATTCTAATACGTTTCTTCTATCTCATTGTTATTATGTCCTACTTCATGCAACTTCGATTAATTCTTCACAAATATATTTCTACAATTCTTGTGCTATGTTTCCAGTACATAGAGCGTTGCAATTTTTATGAATATACAATTATGCAATTATGTTAGGTTCTCACCATAACTCCAATTTGCTAATGGAGCATAAATTCTATGATTAAGTGGCAGGGAATGGGAGAGAACTTTTATTCAATATGAGCTGACATAGCTTTCCAAATTGGTTTCTGGGTCCAACAACTCCCTACAATAAAAAAGCAATTGACCTACCTGAGAAAGAAGTGGCATTTGCAGTGTAGGCAAAGGGACAGACAGGTCATCCATAGCATTTTACATTGTGTTAGAAGCCATGCAAGTCACGAAGGATGAACTAAAGGGCAATTATATCATATTACAGAGTGAAATTCACCTAGAGAAATAAAGGCAGATTGTTTCAAAGAAATATTCTTTCTCTTAATTTTTTATTCATTGTAGTGATGAAAATAACTAGCAATACTTCAGTTCCAAGGCCAAATTTTTGGGGGAAGTCATTAAAAATTAGTTTTATGTCTAATGGGTGCTCAATGGATAATTTAGGAAATGAATTGGTGACAGAAGGTCTATAATTAACAGAGTAGTTTGAGCAGTATGATGAAATGCGGTGGGAAAGCATTGGTCTAGGACTTAGTAGATCTGAGATTTAATTACAGTATTGAATAGTCATTTGATTTATTCAACAAACCCTTGCTAAGTACCTATTTCTGCTTCAGTATACCATGTGCCAGGAGTTGCAAAGACATAATAATTCTCCCATCTAAATGTGGTCACATTTAGGAGGTAATGAGTTGGATTTGGGCTGCATTATTGGAAGACAATAAACTAATTTTCTGTTTGTGTGTGTGTGTGTGTAATCAAGATGAGATGTTTGAAATCACTTTATAAATTATAATGCACACACAATTAAAGTATCTGTGTGTCCATACACATACAGTTATTTATGTGTGTAACACTCACATATATACGTACACATATGCATAATTAGAAAAAAGTCTACACATATGTTTATATCAGAAGCATTGATTGATAACTTATGCCAGGGAAATAAGTGTGATTGTGAAAACCCTGACATTCGAACTAGATCTTAATAGTGAGTGTCCTCATTCTAGGGACTGCATGAACAAAGGACTAAAGCAAGAAAGCATATGATTTTTTTATGGAGAAATTTGGCTTGTGTGACTAGGGCAGACCTGGTAGATGTATATAAGGTATGGGATATGGGTGACTGCCAACAGGCCTAATCCATAATATGTTTAGAGGAGTACGCTGGAGTCAAATTGTGAAGACCCTTATATGCCATTCTGAATAATCTAGCCTGTAACCTCATCAAGGAAGCTCTGGATTTTTCAAGTTAGTTCTCTTAGTATGTGATTGTAACAGAACTGTAGTTTCTCCATCAGGGAACTTAGCTTTATCATTGATTATCCATGATCCAACTCCCCTAACTCCACATATAATTAATAATTAATACTTACAGTACTACCCAGTGAATATATCTCGAATGCACCTACTTCTTTTCCAGCCCCACTGCCATTCATTAATGCAAGCCATGCTCATTTCTCATGTGGATTGTAAGTATAATCAGCTCATCTGTCTTCTTATTTACAGTTTATCCCCAAATATTCTCTACACTGTGAAATTTATTTCTAAGAGCCAAGCCTAACATTGCTGTTTCCCTACTTAAAATTCTGCTTTGATTTCAAACTGCCCTCTGGCTATATTTTCAGGCTCTTCATAAATAGGTTGATGATAATTTCACTTTTTCTAGGGTCATCTCTGCCACTTTTATCCTCCTCCACCATCTCTAGGTCTGAGAAAGGACCATACTCTTTCTCTCACATCCTGACGGTTTCACCTGCTCTTTTCATTTTGTAGAGTTCTCTTTTTCTACCACTTGTCTCTCGACTCTTAATTAACTTTCAAAACTCAGCTGAGATGTCACTTCATCGAGGAAGCTCTAGATTTTTCAAGTTAGTTTCCTTAATGTATTATTGTAACAGGACTCTGTAGTTTCTTCATCAGGCAACTTATCTGTATATTTGTATCAACCTATCCTTTTTTTTGTGTCCGCGTCTCTCACTAAGCTAGAAGGAAAAAAAGGTAGAGACACTGTCTTTCTCACAGTTGTTTTCCTACCACTTAGTAGATGTCAAGTACACATTTGTCACTTAATAGCCTTAAATATGAAATGTAATTTATTAGTTTCCTATTGCTGCTATACAATTACCACAAATTCAGTGGCTTAAAATTATATACATTTATTCTCAGACAGTTCTGCAGGTCAGAAATCCAAAATGGACCTTACTGGGCTCAGGGGAGAGTCTGTCTCCTTACCTTTTCCATTTTCTAGAGAATCCCCATGTTATTTGGCTCATGGCCTTCTTCCTACATCTTCAAAACCAGCCACCTTGGACCAAGTCCTTCTCATACTGCTTTCTAATTCTCCCCTTATGCCAACCTTTCTCCCTTATAAGGACCCTTGTGATTACATCCTGCCCACCCAGATAATCTGGGATAATCTCCCTATCAAAAGTTAGCTAATTAGAAAGTCTAATTCTATCTGCAATAATTCCACTTTGCCATGTAACATAATTTATTCACAGATGTCAGGGATTAGCACGTGGTCATTTTTGAGGAGACATTATTCTGCCTACCACAGGTTAATATAATTAATATCTGCAGAGGAGAAAAATGAGAAGAGGACTAAAAAGTAAATCTGGTCTTCATTAACTTAAAACACCTAACACATTCTATGCTAAGTGCTGGGATTACAGCTCTGATCCAGACAGTCACTCTCTTGGAAATGAGAAAGGATGTAGGTGATGTTATTAAGAACAACTTTTGTAGGATGATGAGCAGTGAAGACTGCATTACATTGATTGTAGAGTGAATGGGAAATAAGGAAATATCTTCGACATGAACAGTTGTTCTGTTCTTTGTGCAGAAGTTTAATTATTTTAGACCTCCTCATTATAAGCTGACCACTAATGTCACCTCAGGCCATAGAAAAATCCCATAATGAAAGACTATTACTCAGATTTAACAGAAAGCATTTTTCATACCATTTTCCATTGCAGCCTCCTCCACTCTGCATTGCAATTTTGTAATATTAATGGCACAGTAAATCCATTTTCTAAATATGTACTAAATGTGTTGCCTTCCTTTATAATGCTCTAAAGTATCACACAACCTTATCTAACGTTTATCATTAATCTTCCATATTTTTCATTTTCTTTTTTCTCATGTTTGGTGGAAGCAGAGAATAGACTGAACTTAATTGCCCTCCCATATTACTTCATAGTTCTTTCTTTAAGTGAAATTAACTTATCCCATTGCATTTCTTCACTACATGTATTTCTAAACTGGTATCAACTTTAATATTCCCTTCTCCTTTTAAAGATACATTTTCTGTGTCACATTAGGGATGAAGATATTCAATTAACATATTAGCTAGCCCCCAAGGAAATATCATTTAAAAAGGGTTTTTCTAGGCTGAGTGTGTTGGCTCATGCCTGTAGTCCTAGCACTTTGGGAGGCTGAGGCAGAAGGATTGATGGAGGCCAGGAGTTTGAGACCAGCCTGGGCAACATAGGGAGACCCCCTCTTTACACAAGAAAAAAAAATAAAAATTAGACAGATGTGGTGATGTGTGCCTGTAGTCCTAGCTACTGAGGAGACATAGCTGAGAGAATTGCTTGAACCCAGGAATCTGAAGTTACAGTGAGCTATGGTGGTTCCAATGCACTCCAGCCTGGGGGACAGAGTGAGACCTTGTGTCAAAAAAAATTTATTTTCTTGCACAGATTATGGTTAATTGCTTTATGTAATGGGAATAATTATTAGTGTTTATAGAACTATTTTTCTGTTTTTTCCCCCCAGTTTTTAAATGCTTTCACTTACATTGTCTTATCTGATAGCAGAGAAGAGGTCTTGTGGAGGCCTTTCAGCATCTCACTCCTAACTCTCAATGCAATTTCATTCCATGCCACTCCGTTTCTCACATTTTAGAGGGCAACAAAACAGAATTGCATAGTGAATGAGCATGTACTTTCAGTTTCTTATCGCTCTGTCCTTGTCTTACTGTCTGCTTAGTGAGATTCATCTTTATCCTCCTCCTACCTTTATTCCTTCTTTACTTTCTGTCATTCTTCTAAACTCAACCTACCCATTACCTTCTCCAAAATATCTTTTCTCCATGTGGCCACATATTCCTTTCTCCGTGCTCCTATAATACCCTTTAAATTTATATATATTTTTGTTTATGCAAAATGTTTCATATTTATCTATGATGTGTCTGTTATCTACTAGGCTAAGAGCTCTCCCAGACTGAATCTTGTTTATATTTTCAGTAACTAGTGCAATGACCACGACATAGTAAGCATTCTGTAAATAATTATTCTATAAATTATTGCATAAGTAAATGATCTCATTATATCTTGTCAATAGATCTGTGAGTTAAAAAGCAATGAATATTCTCATTTCACAGTTAAAGAGGCTGAGGCTTGGCAATTTTAAGGCCACAATTCTCATAAGTCCTGCAAAGTGACTGGAAGCCCGTTCCACAGATTTAATGTTCTCTCAGTTTGCCCAATATCATTCTTCTGCAGCAACTTGCTCTTGTGAATCATGAATATTGCAGTTTAATATATCCCACATTTATACTCCTGAGGGACTAAGGAATATAAAAGTTATTAACAAGGTAAAAGTTCATTGTACTAATCTTAAAAAATATGAAAGGCCACATATACTGAATAAAAATAACTTTATTAGAAGGGGTTAAAGATTTCTGAGAGGAAATACAATTTTTATGTCATGTTAGAAAGCTAATTTTATATGGGTTTTTCCCATAGAGAGAATAAAATAAAACATTGGTCAGTTTTTGCAATTTATGAAGTAGTAGTTCTTCACTTCTTGATATCTCCAGGGAACTGTTTTCAAGTAAATTTTCCTAAGAGATATTTTCTTCTTTGCCTTTCATATTAATATGCACATGCATATTTTTATTAGTAAAATAAAATCAGTTATAAACAAACCCTAAAGGAAATGAAATAGAATATGTGCTACTTGAAATGACTAAACAGGAGCACATAATCATTTTGTAATAAAACAGCTATCACTTTATTCTTTTCTCATTTGCTTTGTTGCTGATTGCACATTAATATTCTATAGTTTTACTATAGACTATGTGACTACAGAAATACACATCATGTTAACGTATTAAAATAGTTTCTAGAACAATTTATATATGTATGATGTGTATGTATAGTGGCTTTAGGTTAACTAAGGGTATACAACTTAAAATAGTCAACTTTTAAGCACTATGACAAATAGCAATAAAAATATATCAAGTCGAGTAAATAAGTATAACATTTTAGCATAATAAAATAAAAATTAAAAGGCACATGACTACTTGGGAAAATACGTTCATTCATTGACTAAAAGTAAGTAGCTTAATTTACAATGGTGATCGTTAACTTGAATTTTATGGTAATAGGAGTTTTCTGCAGGGAGGTCAGTGAACTGTATGAAACTATATGCAAATATATATGTGTAGACATTTTTCTGTAGAGAAGGTTCATTATTTTCATCAGATAGTCAAATGGAGCCCATGACTTGAAATGTTTAAGAATTACCAATATATAATTATCTCATTCCAATTAATTTTAAATATTAAATGCTCAATAGATACATGAGCAAGGATATAAACAAGTATTTTGACAAAAGTAGAAACATGCAGAATAAATAAATGCATGAAACATGTTCTACTTCATTAGTAATCAAGTTAATTATAATTAAAGCAAACATCAAATATCTCCTTACATCTAAACAAAGCAGCAATACCTCAAAAGACTAAAGCAGCAAGACTCCTATCAATGACATACCCGCTGATGAGATTATAATTCCCAATGTCATTCTTTCTGGTACCAGTAGAAGTGGGTATGATCACTTGGAAAGTATTATAAAGATATTTAGCAAAAGTCATAAAGGTTTTCATAATGTTGAACTGATAATTTATTCTAAGACTATTATAAAAACAAAAAAGAAGTGAGTGCATGAACATGTTTATTGTGATTAGTCTCTAATACCAAACAAAAGGAAAGAGCAGCCTGTATGATCTCTATGATAAAATGAGTGAAAAAGAAAGAATATTATTTTGGTTATATGAAATATATATTTATGGGGAATTTAAAAGTGTGGACATAAAAATTTTGATTGATTTTTGGATGTTAAAATATTTCCATAATGATATATAAGACGAAAATTGAAATACCAAATATCAATTAGTAAATGTAAGTGCATTATTATTTGAAGTATCAACAACCATATCATCCAGTATCATAAGGAAGGTTCATTATTCAGTTCTAGATTAGTTCATACAGACATATAAGTTATGCATTGAAAAATTCCAGGACGCTATTCACATAGGTTACAACATACACGGAACCTCCTTGAGTTGCTCAAAATAGAAGCTCTGATTTCATGGTTATTTTGCATTTGTGTAAATATGTTCACCTTTTGTGACTCTGATTATGTTATGGTATTCTGTATTGTTAATTATGCAATTATAATGTAAATGATAGATATCTGGTCAATGTGAAAAGCCATGAACTTTGATTCAGAAAATCTATATCGAGTTCATTTCTGTCACTTAATAGCTTTATTCCTTCTCAACTTGTGTTTATATATAAAGTAGTAAATTACATACAGATTGAGATGACATAATTAAAACAACTTTATGAATAGTAAGACACTAAGGATTGTTATACATTTTATTATAATAATACAATTAATTATATTAATAATTATTATGTTGAAGAAAATATATGCTACTATACCAAAATAAAACAATAATTCATTGAAGACATATTTTTCTTGTATTAAAGACATAGAGGTAAGAGAGGACAGCCAGCGAAGATGTTCATATGTTGAAGCTCACATTTAGTGTTATTTACACAGTAGATACGTAACATTTTGCACATAATGTCAAGGTTTTCGTGCTGCCTTCGATGCTTACCTAAAAAATGCTCCTTGTTCATATAACTGAAAAGGATAAACATGTTGTTCTACTCCGTATTTTTCACTTAAAAGCCTCTAGATTAAATCACTTCAAAAGACCTCATATGAGCTTTTGGCAGAGGGTTTGGGGTATGTTTCAAAGACATCTGAATGTATGCTTTCAACTGACTCATTTACTCTCTGCTTTCTGACAGAAGGTATGCATGCACATGTAGGAAAAATAAGTGGAATTGCAAATAAGGTCATTTGCTTTTAGGAATATATGTATATACTATTGATACATAGATGTATTGACCAAACTTCCTCCAGAAAGTCAATGAAGATGGTTTAATTTTGACCATTTTGAAATGTTCCATTTCTTTTTAAAATTATTTTGCAAGAGTTAGTATTAATTTTATGAAAGTAAAGATTTGAAGGAAGCTAGAATAGGTTTGAAAACTATTACTATCTGTTTTTATTTAGTCACCCTTGTCAACAAAGGAAATACTTCCATATTGTAGCTAAGATTAATTACATACCATATGCATAATGTTGATATTGACCATACATATAGAAGCTTCTGGGAATAACACAATTAAATAATAAAAATGTATTTGTAATGCTAAATAAAATTTCTCACTTAAGATGAAAGTTTGAAATTTATGTATTCACTGTTATTTCTCATATTGATTAAAGGAATCTACTTATAGATTAATATTGTGATTTAAAGATAAACAGATATTTTTAGTGCATGCATATATTTGTGATGAGAAAGTGATTCCTTATCATGTTTTTAAGAGAGGCAATGGAGATTTACTACTGAAAAAAATACGAGAGCAAACATGATTACTTTGTAAAGGGCATTTCAAGAACAGTTCTTTTGATCCAAGTAAATAAAATATAAAATGTATCAATTTTAAATATCTCTCAGATACATTCATTTACTGAACATTAACTAATATGATTATATTTACAATAATTAAAAAATAGTCTTTGGCTTGGAGAAAAACATTTTAATATATCAAGATTGATGATTTTTCTGTCCATTTGACTTAATACTAATTTCCAGTTTAGGGACAAAAAGATCATTTGTAGAAACATGAATTCTGTGAAGCTGTTTTTTAATAATTTTTCTCCCTAATCCCTTAGTATAAATCCTTGGGGGTTTTTTCTTTGAGTATTTATATGTAGGCCATGAAGAGTATCATTTGCATTTTTATTTGAAATTTTCTGACTTTTAGATGAAAAGAGGTCCTAGAAATTATAGAGCTGTAGAGTCTCCCCTCCCTTAAAGCATTCACGTAGTTGTCAAATTTATTTTCTGAGCTCTTAATTTGTTCAGACAGTGTGCTAAGCTCTGGGAAGCAAAGATAACTAAACCATGCTCCTGCTCATCAGGAAACCTCTTCCATAGTGAGAGCAGGCCCATGTTAGAGAATGTAGATGCTGCAAAGGAAGGAATAATCATTTCTACATGGTCGGGTGGATAGCATGAGGAAAGCCTCCAAAACAGTTTTTCAGAGTAAATGACAGCTGCGAGTTTCTTTTAATGATACTGGAGTATCTATTCATAACTGGGGAATAAATACTATTATTCAGATGAGACTTTTTTTCTCTAGTCATACAGTATTTGAATGACTATGGGTTTGGTCATATTAATTATTTTTCAGATACTACAAATCTGAGACAGGATCTCACTCTGTTGCCCAGGCTGGAGTGCAGTGCTATGATCTCGGCTCACTGCAACCTCCACCTCCTGGATTCAAATGATTCTCCTGCCTCAGCCTCCCAAGTAGCTGGGATTACAGGCGCGTGCCACCATGCCTGGCTAATTTTTGTATTTTCCGTAGAGATGGGGTTTCGCCATGTTGGCCTGACTGATCTCAAACTACTGGCCTCAAGTGATCCGTCCTCATCAGCCTCCCAAACTGTTGGGATTACAGGTGTGAGCCACCGCACCTGGCCATTTTTCAGATATCATTTTAATTTGGATATCCCAAACCAGCATCACTCATGTTTAATTCCATTTATCAATGAATGTAATACTAAAGGTAAAATAACATTAACACATAATAATGGAAAGTTACTTTGGTTGTAAAATAAGAATTATATTTAAAGTTGCTTCCTAAATTTTATTTTTTTATTTTGCATTTTAGATGAAAGAGAAGATGTTCAAAAGAAAACATTCACAAAATGGGTAAATGCACAATTTTCTAAGGTAAGAATGGTTTGTTACTTTACTTTTAAGATCTAAGTTGTGAAATTTTCAAAATGGACTATGTACCTGTGTATCTTAAAAATCCGTGTTATTTTTCTCATACTGTCATTTTATTTTAGCTGTCCAAATCTGGGAACATTATGTTCACTCTTATTTAAGGAGTAAGCAGCAGAAGATATGGCAAAGATACACGATTTAATCATATAAAATGTGTGTCTTGGATTCTTCTTGACAATGTGAGTTTCTTTAATGACATGAGTCATCAGAGGTTATAGCGGCAACCTTCCATCAAGTAGCTAGAATATGTCACACAGTAGAAGAAGATATGAGGGATTTTTGTTGTGAAAATTATTTTTTTGTCCCTCTTCATCTTTACCAAGTTCAAGAAAAACAATATAATTGCTTTGGGTGTATTAAGCCACTATAATTTAGAGCATATTTCAAATAATTAAAGACAATAAGTTCATCTTGTGTTTCTGCAGTCATCGATCCATACTCTTAATATTTACTCATTTTGCAAATACAACTCAATTTCTAATCAATAGCACAACTCTAGATGATTATAGGTGAACACAGAGCAAGATATTCTTACCCTGAAAAGTAGTATTAGGAATACAATATATGGAGGATTATTGGTATGTCAAGGTTTAAAAGACTTGCATTTTAATTATTATTCTTGATTTGGGTAAATCAATCAAATGTTTGGTGAGTTAGCTTTCTTATGTTTCCATCATGAATGGTTATATATGTATATTTTGATTGCTTAATTGAAACATCAAATCTAGATAATGGAAAAATAAAGCTAATAAAATATGGCCCTTAAAGCCAAGACTTTAAGAGTGGCATAGTTTTGATAATGGATATTTTGTTTCTTATTGTAATGATTTAAAGAGTCACTAAAAGTGAAAATTTCTAGTAAAATGCTCAATACTCTTAACAGCTATGAATTACTCCCTCTATGGGTCTGATTTTGTAAAAATCATGATAATGGATCCAAAACAATCCACTAGGAGATCCAATCTCAAAAGTTCTCCCTTTCCTATGACAAACGTTTTTAGAATATTGTCTGTTCTTTGTGGTATTTGGTAGCAGAATGTTGCCATGTACTGTTTAATATAACTTACTGAATTTTAACTAATAAAAGTTCATTTTATTTACTTGCTGAATTAATAATAAATTTCTATTATAGACATAAAGTGAAACATATATTTTAAAAATGTTTTTTAAATCCTCAACTTTTTTAGCTAAATGAAATAAAATATAACAACATAAATCAAGAAGAATAAATTTAAAATAAACCCAGGATATTTAGGATAGGTATTCATAATTCTCAGAATATTTATAAGATGGGTATATATGGTTTAATTGCTGTATATACTGGCATCATTTACATTTTTAAGTTTTGGAATTCTGAAGCAGACGAGATATATTTTCAAACAAACATACAGACAAATCAGAATTGTGAAGAGATTTTCTGAAATAATAAATGTGACAATACTGTGAATCTTTGAATTGAATCAGAGTAATTTTTAAAAGGTGTGTAAACATGACAAGTACTATGTATCCTCATTCCCACAAATTGAAATAGATCTTCACTCTGTGCATTAACCTTTTCCATTATCATTTATCACAACTCACCTGTTAATATACAAATCAAAGCTTGATATCAAGTCCATCCTCTATTTATATATTGTTAGCACTGCCTTAGAGCAATTTGGTGTATTTTTTTCTGTCCTTATGAATGCCTGTATCTTAAAACTGTAAAATATTCACATATATGAGTACATTTACTGTTTTCTTCCCAAATATTTGCATCCTCTAATTCAACTCACACTTTTCAGTTATATTGCAAATGTTCTCCCTAAGTCTGTTATAATTGATCAAAAGAGTCACCATTCTTTCAAGTACAGAAATTCTATTATCAAGCATATCCTAAGTGTCAGGAATAGAAATAAAAGTTTACAAAGACAGAGGAGAAAACTTATTTAAAGGTAAAATGTGTATGTACATGTGCACTAACTTCTAATTTTGAGAACTTGGAAAGAATCTTTTTCCTCTTACTCTTTTCTGTCAAAACTTCGGCAAGTGACTACATTGTTTTAGACACTTTTGAAGAAGATGGGAATTTAGAGGAAGCTTGTTGATTCAGTTTAAATCACTTGGTGATACCAAAAGATAAACATAATCGTGATATATATCATCATTTGGCAATTTATTGCATCGCTGCATATGCCTTTCAGCAGAATTCTAGCCCTGTAGGATACACAAATTAGTTGAAGTGGAATCTCCTGATCTCATGGAGCCTGCACAGTTATTTGGGAGTTTTTGGTTAATTTCTAAATGGAGTAGAACTGAGTGGGCACAGTGTGGGTGGTCTGAGAAAGCAGTAATCTGAGCTAGAGGGAATCTGGTAACCTTTATGAATAAAGCTCTAAAATGTGAGCCTATCAAAGGCAGGAATGTATATCTTCTATGTAATCTCAATGTTTATTACTAGTGCACTACATAAATAGAATAAAGACACTAGGTCAGTAGTACAAATCATTAAATCTATGCTAAATTTAGAAATAGAAGAAAAACTGAGTGGAAAAAATGTGCTGAAGAAGACTTTAAAAAGAGAAAAAAGGCAATGAAAAATTACCTGCCTGTGTGGTAAATTAGACACAGGCACAGACACATTCATATAACCATAAAAATGCCTCACTAATAAACCTAACTCATATTCACTTTTATAGTTATATTAATGTCTGTCTGTGTCTAATTTACCACACAGACAGATGATAATTTTTCATTGCCTTTTATATACACATTTATATAATATTTGTAAATTATAGAGAGACAACAAAATATTTCCTTGTTATTTTGTAAAGCTATGGAAGGGATATTTTAAGGAAATAAATGTGATTAAACGTATCCTTGTTGTTGTGGCGTCATTTGAAGCCAAATGTGTCTAATCTAACTGATTTTTCACTTTCCCAGTACCATTTTAAAAATAAGCCCTCTCTTTTTAAAATAAGTCTTCTATTAACCTTCAATTCCAAAAAATTCTACTAGAATGTGATTTGTCACATCTATTATATAGAGATAACTGAACAATATTTATCTCCACATAAACACAAAGCCATTTCTAGATAAGATTAATTCAGGGTATATATTCTTTCCATGTAATTTATTGATATGTTATAATCCTTTAAAAAGCCTAGTGTATACTCTATGGCAAATATAATTTGCATTATAAAAATCATGCTCATCCATGCAGGCTTATTAAAGGAAAGTACAGTTTTGAAATCATGACCAAAAATAATTTTGCCATAAAATGTGCTTGATGTTTGTATTTGAGAAAATTTTTATGGAAAAAATGTTTACTACTAGATCAATTGAGTGAGATAAACTATCTCCCAATGAGTGATATGATGGGTTTGATCCTATACTGAATTTAGTGATCATCATTATTTCCATACTTCACTCTTCTGTCTGACTTTTTTCCAACATAGTATGCATATTTGACTTAAATGAAGTAGAAATGTATAATTAGTTTTGTTTAATGTCTTCACAAAAGCCCATGATATGATGATAGTGTTCCTGGACCAAACTGACGGTTGGGCTGCTTATTCTTGTGGCCCAATAAGGAGAGGCAGGTGAACTGGGAAAGGAGGGAGTTTTTATTTCTGTAACTGGTTACAGGGAGAAGGCCTGGAAATTATCCCCAGACCAACTCAAAATTGCCAAGTTTTCCAGAGCTTATGTATCTTCTACACTATATGTCTACATGTAAGTGTGCATTCGTCTAAAAATATAAGTGATTTACTTCTTCTAATCTATAACTAAGATCTGATTCCTGAAGACCTTCCTCTGGAGACTCAGTAAATGTACTTAATCTAAATGGGTCCAGGTGCATCCCAGCACCTGGGATGATTACCCTTATCTTATCTCCTGATAAATCATGGAGTTTGGGGGAGTTCCTTCAGAACCCAGTAAACTTATTTGTGGAGGCCTGGGGAGTCTCTTCAGACCCCCAATAAAACTTTGTTAATACTAAAAGGGTCCTGTTAAGAATTCCTTCACTATCTTGCCATGCTTCAAGGCCCAGGAAAGGCTTAGGCAAAACTCTTGGTGGACTTTTGTGACCTTCCAGCCTTTATATAAGAGCACTGGCTCTATCAGCTTTTAATATTTAACTTTACCACCCAGTCAGTGCTGAAACAGTTGTTATGGAGGCCTGCGTTAGTGAGACCTGGCCTGCCACAATAGTTCATTTACCTCTTCATTGCCGCAACGTATATGTCTACATTAAAAAGCCAGGACTCGCCCTCTTTGAACAGCATTATGTGATAAAATAAATTGATATGACATACTTTTTGCAAGATTTATTTTTAATTTACCTTTTAGCCAGCATGATAAGCATGATGTAGTATAAATTAACACTAAACTTGTGAGTCAGTAAAGCAGGCTTTCTGTTTTTAACCTTTAAGTTCAGGGGTACATGTGCAGGTTTGTTATATAGGTAAACTTGTGTCATGGGGGTTGGTTATACAGATTATTTCATCACCCAGATATTAAGCCTAGGACCCATTAATTATTTTTCCTGATCCTCTCCCTCCTCCCACCCTCCACCCTCCACCGTCCAATAAGCCCCAGTGTGCGTTATTCCCCTCTGTGTGTCCATGTGTTCTCATCATTTAGCTCCCACCTATAAGTGAGAATGTGCAGTACTTGGTTTTCTGTTCCTGCATCAGTTTGCTAAGGATAATGGCATCCAACTCCATCCATGTCCCTGCAAAGGATATGATCTCATTCTTTCTTATGGCTGCATAGTATTCCATGGTGTATATGTACCACATTTTCTTGATCCAGTCTATCATTGATGGGCATTTGGGTTGATTCTACGTCTTTGCTATTGTAAAGAGTGCTGCAATGAACACATGTATGCACATGTCTTTATAATAGAATGATTTATATTTCTCTGGGTATATGCCCAATAATGGGATTGCTGGGTTGAATGGTAGTTCTGTTTTTAGCTCTTTGAGGAATCACTACACTGACTTCCACAATGGTTTAACTAATTTACTCTCCCACCAACAGTGTATAAGTATTCCATTTTCTCCACAACCCCACCAGCACATTATTTTTTGATGAAGCAGGCTTCTTTACACCACTCTCTACCTTAGGAGAAAACGTTATATCCATACTTTAATTTATTTGAAAAGAAAGGTAAATATAAAATTGAAATTCTTTGAGTCTTATTTTTCTTATATGTTCATGCCTACTTGTAACAAAACATATATTAAAAGGGCATTATAAATAGTAAATCATATGAACAAAAAATAGTCCCATTTTTGTCATTATGTAACATATTTTCTGAATTGAATTTAAAAATGCATATATTTATGAATATTTTTCTACTGAATCTCTCCTTCTTATTTACTTCTATTATTTTCCATGCTCTCATCTAGTCTTCTTGAGAACATGTCATTTTAGTTGTAATCATTGTGTTCCTAACTCCATAATTTCATGATGTTATTGAAACACACATGAATTTTAATTCTGCAACCTAGTTTGTAATAAACCATATTTCCTTGTTTCTCTACATTGGATGAATCTGTTCCTACAGCAACTAGTAACCCCAAAAATCTGACTGGTGAGAAATTCAATCTCCATAACATTTTGCATTCTTCTGCTTCTTGCCACTTCCATTCTGAATGGCCAGGTAGAGTCCAGAATACTGTAAGTGTCCTGGTTTTCAGTGCATTTTGGTCATAGCTGATATGCTTAATAGCCAAGTAACATGATTACATAAAGGACAGCTTGTCCACAATGCCTTGTTTTAACACAGAAGAGCATTTATTCATGTGTTATTATCCTACTACACTCTGTATGCCAATTCATGTCCTCAACACGTACACACAAACACACACACAAATACACATGCACACACACACATATACATGCACCCAGTAAGCATGTTATATATTTAAAATGAGCTTAGACTTTTTTTAATAAAAGGATGATACTGGGACAAAGTGGCAAAACATTATTTCAGTGAAGGAGGTAGCAATATATATGTACCTTTCCATTGTGTAAGTTAATTCTAAATTTGTATATAACTAACACATTTATATATAACTATTGTACAACATGCCTGCTTTAACAGAAGTAATCGAGAAGAGCTATTGTGCCTTGGAAGGTTTTACATAGCTCTAAAATTACTCCTGTGCCCCTGGCTTCCTGTTTCTTTTTATCTGATAATAGGAAGAATTAAATCATTAGAGAAGATGACGTACAGTGAACTATGTCTCTGGATGCTGATGAGCAGCCTGTACAAGACTTTGGTAACAATTGAATTATTTAGTGCAATTATTTTGGAGAGATGAATATTGATACAGGAAATGTATAGAAATCCTCGTTTCAGAAATAGTGAGGATTGGGAACTTTTTGTTTATGTATACCATCATGTTAATAATCCTACTGAAAATTATATGTATATGGTTAGTTGCTCCAATAATCATATGAGTCAAGTATTAAAGATGAGTAATATGTGAATGTAGGTGACTTGCTCACAGTAAATGGAAGAGATGAAGCTAGAACCCAAGAAAATGGACTCTAAAACTCATGATATTTCCATACCTATTATTGTTGGGACAACAATCCCACCTACCCAGTGATGCATTTTTGGGACACATCATAAAATTGGTAAGTCCTATGAGAAACAGGCAGCGGGGCTGGAGACAGTGAAGACTCAATAATAGGCGGTATTAAATGCTTGCTTACTAACAGAGGCTTTAATCCACCTTTGAATGTTTACTAACCCCAAAATGCAACTCTTGTTTAGAGAGTTTTTTAGTTGATTCTTTCTGAATGATTTCTAATACAGACGCCCCTCAACTTGTGTGGTTAGGTCCCTATAAACCCATCGTAAGTTGAAAATATCACAAGTTAAAAATGCCTTTAATATACCTAACCTACGAAACAACGTAGCTTAACCTACCCTCCTTGAAATGTGATCCCTTAACACTATCCTAGAGTTGGGCAAAATCATTTTGCACAAAACCTATTTTATAATAAAGCTAGCTCATGTAATTGAATACTGTGCTGAAAGTGAAAAACAGAATGCATGTATGGGTACTCAAAATACAGTTTCTACTAAATGTGTATCACTGTGCACTATTATGAAGTCAAAATATCTTAAGAACTGTTTGTACTTTAAATGTTAATATTTTTGCCTACCGCATTTTGGTGAGTGGAGTAATCTTAGTTTTCAGTATAGTTATCTAAACTGAATATTTTCATTTTCGAATATTGCTTTTTATTTCTACTACTCATAAACAAATTATTGTGTGTAAATGACAATGTGAATATCAACTTAAAACAGTTTTATATGAAAATCAAGATACCACTTTACTGGCATGTACTACACTTGGTGTTAAGATGACTTGTAGAATGATGTGTTTGTGTTTGGAATCAAGATGATTATACTAAATGGTTTAATCTACTGAGAACCATTCCCTTGAATGTTTTCCTGAAACAATCTTTGCAAAGTACCTGAGTAACAAAGGGTATTACTCAGTTAGTGAGACAAAAATGGATTGTGATAGGTGTCACTGTTTTCAACGAAAGACAAATCACTTATTGTTAATAGTAAAGAAGTTTCTTGGAAATATGTTGTTGTTTATCAACCCAGTGTTACTGAGATCTTGACAATTCCTTTTAGAAGGTAAATGTTCTGGTCTCTAAGTTACCATGTCCTGAAATACAAGAAAATTGGAATTACTGATTACACCTATATTGTATGGAGTGATCTCAGTACCAAGCATATTTAGCTTGCATATGTAAATATTTACCAATTAGCATGATTGTTGCTAGCAAAAAAAAAAAAAATTCTCTATGGCTGATGGACCAATTCATCATTTATCTGATTTTATTTTGCTTTCTAGCAAAACAACACATATTGACATTAGTGATGTATTTTTATTTTGGAAAGAACAATTGACACTCTGGTACCATCCTATCAGAGATATATGTTTACTAAATAACCTTTCAACATTTAACAAATACTTATTGAATGTCAATTATGTGCTAATCATACTGTCATACAGTGATGAAGGCACAACCCAACATGGTTTTCCCTCTCCAAGAGATTATCATCTGAGAAAGGAAACAGTTGCATCAACAAATAATTAAAATAAAACATAATCTTTAAGGTAATAGAAATGCTGTGGGAACAGAAGACAGAATGACTAATTGCTTGGAGAGGATAACAGCTTTTTAAAAGATGGTGATATTTAATCTGGTGTTGTCTACGCAGAGACAATTTCAAGAAAGATGAAGGCAGCAGGAATTGCATGTAGAAATATGTAATAATCGAAGAAGTATGACTTGCCAGGTGAGTAGTAGCAAGGGAGATCTTTAGGAGTGAAGAAGAGAGGTTGTGAGAAGGCATATAATGCCATTCTTGAAGAATTATATTTTTGTGGGGCTGGATGAGCTAACAATAAGATAATGGCTTAGTCATGTTAATTTGCAACTTCTCATTGAAGACTGTGAAGCTCTAAAATAATAGACAATGATAGAAGAATTAGACTGCCCCCCCCCCCACCACTAATGCTTCATGTAAAATTTGGTCTGAAGTCTACCCTTTATATTTGGCAATAGACATAAAGTCCTAAAATGAAAAAGCAAGCAGGTTATCATTTTTTTTAGAGTTGTTTGATACCATGCACACTCCAAAATGGTGCAGCAAAACACATTGGAATTACCTAGAAACTGTGTTAAAACATGGATTGTGGCCGGGCGCGGTGGCTCAAGCCTGTAATCCCAGCACTTTGGGAGGCCGAGACGAGCGGATTACGAGGTCAGGAGATCGAGACCATCCTGGCTAACACGGTGAAACCCCGTCTCTACTAAAAAATACAAAAAACTAGCTGGGCGAGGTGGCGGGCGCCTGTAGTCCCAGCTACTCGGGAGGCTGAGGCAGGAGAATGGCGTGAACCCGGGAGGCAGAGCTTGCAGTGAGCTGAGACCCAGTCACTGCACTCCAGCCTGGGCGACAGAGCAAGACTGAGTCTCAAAAAAAAAAACAAAAAAAAACAAAAACATGGATTGCTGGGGCCCATAGTCAGAGTTTCTAATTCCATACGTCTAGGGTGGGACCTAGGAATCTGGATTTCTAATAGGTTCTCAGGTGATGCTGATGCTGGCGGCCAAAGAACCACACTTTGAGAACCACAGTGTTAGAATTTCAGTAATTTAATCAGGTCTGTAGTAGAGAATGTTTGAGGAAACCCCAATGAGGAATTTATTGAACCCTCAAAGGGGAATGACCTTTTTCCAGTTGAGAATCACTGCAAGTACTTGATTTAAATTGGGATTTATCTTGTGGGGACTATACTCAAAAACTGAACGAGTTAAAAGACTCAAAATCGATCAATCTGATACTAATTGAGCATTCTTCGTCCAAAATGTTTGAAACTAGAAATGTTTCAAATTTTGGATTTTTGTTTGGAGTATTTGCATTATACTTACTGGTTGAGCATCTCAAATCCAAAAATCTGAAATCCGGAATGCTCCAACGAGCATTTCCTTTGTGTTTCATGTCAGTGCTCAAAAGATTTCTGATTTGGGAACATTTTGGATTTGGAATTTTTGGATTTGGAAGGCTCAACCTATACCTATTTTTTTAAATGTGTGTGTGTTTGTGTGTGTATATATATATACACATATATATATGTAATATAATATGTAGTTGTTTTAGGTTATAAGACTTAAAAATACTTATCTGATTGACACACACACACACACACACATATATATATATATATATATGATATTTTTTTAAAATCCCAGTTATTTTGTGTTTCAGGGCAGATAGGCGATGAATAAAGATATTAATATAATTGAGTTCAAAGTTTAGAAAAAACAGTTTGTTGAGGTGTTACTGTTGACTGTATCCGCAAATGTCTTTCACTGCAATCCTTTAATGGGCAATTGTATATTTTTGTTAGGAATAAAACATTTCCAACTGGCATACAGAGTCTTTCCATCTCTCTTTTGTGCTTCACTTTGCTTCAGCAGAAGGATTTCATTTTAGTGACACTCTGAAGGTCTTCCTCTGTGCTTCACTTAAGGGCATTGCATTTTTAACCTTACCAAGATTTCTATGGATTCCTAGAATTATATTTCAAATTATGATCATGGTAGCCAGAACACAAAGAATTAAGATCTAGTCTGACAGTAATGTATTGATATAAGATCAACTGTAGAAACCTCTCCTGTAATAATGCACATAGAGGGCAGACCTGTGTGTATCTTGGAACATAAAAGGCAGAGTATGGTTTTTTAAAGCGCTTTGCTTTATTGTATCCCAATTTAGCTAATTTCACTGTACCAGTTCTATATGCAGAGATAAGTAACAGTAAAAATAGACAAAAAGTGATCTATAAACAAGCGGTCACCGGATTACGAGGTCAGGAGATCGAGACCATCCTGGCTAACACGGTGAAACCCCGTCTCTACTAAAAAATACAAAAAACTAGCTGGGCGAGGTGGCGGGCGCCTGTAGTCCCAGCTACTCGGGAGGCTGAGGCAGGAGAATGGCGTGAACCCGGGAGGCAGAGCTTGCAGTGAGCTGAGACCCAGTCACTGCACTCCAGCCTGGGCGACAGAGCAAGACTGAGTCTCAAAAAAAAAAACAAAAAAAACCAAAAACATGGATTGCTGGGGCCCATAGTCAGAGTTTCTAATTCCATACGTCTAGGGTGGGACCTAGGAATCTGGATTTCTAATAGGTTCTCAGGTGATGCTGATGCTGGCGGCCAAAGAACCACACTTTGAGAACCACAGTGTTAGAATTTCAGTAATTTAATCAGGTCTGTAGTAGAGAATGTTTGAGGAAACCCCAATGAGGAATTTATTGAACCCTCAAAGGGGAATGACCTTTTTCCAGTTGAGAATCACTGCAAGTACTTGATTTAAATTGGGATTTATCTTGTGGGGACTATACTCAAAAACTGAACGAGTTAAAAGACTCAAAATCGATCAATCTGATACTAATTGAGCATTCTTCGTCCAAAATGTTTGAAACTAGAAATGTTTCAAATTTTGGATTTTTGTTTGGAGTATTTGCATTATACTTACTGGTTGAGCATCTCAAATCCAAAAATCTGAAATCCGGAATGCTCCAACGAGCATTTCCTTTGTGTTTCATGTCAGTGCTCAAAAGATTTCTGATTTGGGAACATTTATGGTTTTTTAAAGCGCTTTGCTTTATTGTATCCCAATTTAGCTAATTTCACTGTACCAGTTCTATATGCAGAGATAAGTAACAGTAAAAATAGACAAAAAGTGATCTATAAACAAGCGGTCACTTTCAGTCTTGTCCAGAATTGTGGCCAGGTGATGAATGCAAACTAAGAGACCTTTTCATTAGAAATGTGTGAAGTCACTCTTTGGTTTAGCATTAGCTGTCTTTTAATGAGAACAAATGAGAGTTGCAGATGAATTTGCTAAATGTTTCTTTCTTTGATTTAGTTCACCTGGCCCAAAGGAAAACAGAAAAAAAATGTCTTCAATCTACAAGGTCTATGGAGAGTACTTTTCATAGGAACTAGTTCTATTAAAATTACCTGCAGTTATTATGTCAGTTAGAGAATAAATATTTTGAGTATTATATCTGTACTTGAAGTTCTTATCCTTTACAAATAATTTATATTTAAGGAAACATGCTTTGACAGAAATACACATGAAATCTACATTCACTACCTATTTCATATCAGGTGCTCTATTGTTTTGAATATAACAGTTAAGAGATCAAGTCCCTTTAATCATAGGGCCCTATTAGGTAGCGAGCTAAATCGAAGGAAACATTTAGCAAACTATCTGACGTTCTCTGTATTTGTTTGTCAACTTGTTTGTTTTTTCTCTCTGCAACTAGAATATAGAATTTCAGAAAGTGACAAGTGCTAAGAGAAAAAAATAAAGCAAGATAAGGGTAGAATAGGGATATTTCAAGGGGTAGGTTGCTATTTTATGTAGTAGGTCCTGGAAAAGCCTCACTTAAGAGGCATACAAAAAACCTGAAGGAAGGAAAGGAGTGAATCTTGCAGGTGTCTTGGAGAAGAAAGTTCTAGGCAGAAGGAAGAATATGTACACTCTGAGGAGAGAGTGCGTGTCTGTGGGACAACAAGAGTCAAGATGGCTGGTGCAGAGTGACTGAGGAAGAGCAGTAGGAGCTACAAGTGGAGTGGTATTAGAACAAATCAGGTAGGGCCTTATTGACCATTGTAAAGGTCTTGGCTTGTACATTGTGGGAGATTAGGAGATTTTGAGAGTTCTGAACAGTAGCCAGAAATAATGTAAGTTAGAATGTAGGATGCAAAGGTAGAAGTAGAGAGGTGAGTTAGAGGATAATGTAGTAATGAAGGCTGGGTGTGTGTGTGGCTAGGATTAGGTTGGTGTCCATGGATCTGGGGAGAAATGATCAAATTTTGGATACATTTTGAAAGTAGATGTAACAGAGTTTGCTGATGGAGTAAAAATGGAGATTGAGAGAGTGGAGAAAAACAGTTTTAGCTTGAGCAAAAGGAAGGATGGGATGGTTATTTACCGGGATAAGAAAGACTATTGCAGGAGAGGGTTTGGTGGCAAAGTATAGGTAAATTTCCCATGGGAAATCACTGAAAATAATTTTAGTTTTAGTATGCTTTTATGGAAGGAGTATTTGTTTTCAACTCCTAACATTTATCCTCAATGACAAAAATAAATAAATTTATCTCTATTAAAAAATAAGAAACAATGAGAGATGATACAGGTGCCTCTAGCATTGTGTGTGTGTACAACTATTGTGTGTGTGTACAACCAGTGAATGTTAACTTGTAAATCCAGTAGTGGTAACTTGATCTTTGTCTCTCTTCACATCTTATAGTGTGCAAAGTCTATGTCTACATTTATATTTTTGATGTAGATGTCCAGTTGTTTCAGCAGTATTTGTTGAAAAGGCTATCTTTGCTCCATTCTATTGCCTTTGCCCCTTTGTCAAAGATCAGTAAACTGTATTTCTGTGGGTCTATTTCCACGCTCTTTATTCTGTTCTATTGATGTATTTGTCTATTATTTTGCCAATACACTTTCTTGATTTCTGTCATTTCATAGTAAGTCTTGTAATCAGATAGTGTCAGTTTTCCAACTTTGTTCTTCTCCTTCAGTATTGTGTGGGTTATTCTGGGTCTTTTGCCTTTCATATAAACTTTAGAAACAGTTTGTCTATATGAGGCAAGGTAACTTGCTGGGATTTTGATTGGGATTGCGTTAAATCTATAGATCAACTTGAGAAGAACTGACTTCTTTACAATATTGAGTCTTTCTATCCATGAACACTGAATATTTCACTATTTATTTAGTTCCTCTGCTATCTTTCATCAGAGTTTTGTGGTTTTCTTGCAAAGATCTTGTTTTTTTTAAGATTTATCCGTAAGTATTTTATTTTTGAAAATGTTAGTGGAAATGGCATTGTGTTTTACATTTCAAATTCCACTTGTTCCTTGCTAGTATATGAGAAACAATTGAATTTTGTGTATTAATCTTGTATCCTGCAACTTTGCTACAATTGCTTACTATTTCCAGGAGTTATTTTTCGATTCTTTCAGATTTTCTACATAGATGAGCGTATCATCTGTGAAGAAATACAGCTTCATTTCTACATTCCAATAGATCTGTCCATTTTTTTGTCTTATTGCATTATGGTAAGAGACATTTTTGTCTTGTTCCTGATCTTCCTGAGAAAATTTTCATTTTCTCACCACTAAATAGAATGTCAATTATAGGTGTTTTTGTTCATTTTTTTATATTGTCATGACCTTGTTTTATAAAACACAATTATTTCTCTCCTAACTTTCTGTGGACTTCAATTGTAATTTTCCCATAATTCTCTTCTGCTTGCATTGCTCATGTTTTCTGTCTTCTTCCCATTTATTCTTATTTGTTTTATTTTGAGAAATTGTTTCTCATTATTGAAGCCATTCCTCAAATTACAAGTGATCTTAGCTTTTGGTTTATATTTAAGTGTGAGATACTAACATTTGATTAAATTAAAAACTATTTCATGATTAAAATACATTTAATATAAAACAGAATAATTGAATACATTTGTTGACATATTATATATGTGTGTGTGTGTGTCTATGTGTGTGTGTGTGTTTGTGTGTGTGTAAAGTCCAAAAGTTTGTATATTACTTAAAGAAGAAACATCTGATGCATTCTGGATAAAGACAGGAAAACCATATGAGTACTACAGCTACCTCCATTAATACTTAACATTGTGTTGAAAATATTAGCCATTGCAACCAGACAAGATAAACTAATTCAAGGCAAAACAATTGCAAGCAGCAGTAATGGGATCCCAATTTACAGATATAAGTGTTTACCTCAAGAGATCACAAGAAACAAAAATATTAACAAACACAAATATGAACACAAATACCAATAAAATAATTTAGTAAGTTAGCAGAATATAAAACTTACAGGCAAAATCAATAAAATTTATTTTATAGATGATAATGAGCTAGAAGTTTTTATGGATGGTGCACACCCATTTGCAACAATAATAACAACAACAAAAACACAAGAAACACATTTAACAAGAAATTTCAATACCTATGTTTAAAACTCTCCTGAACAATCCAAAAGGAAATCAAGGAGAAAGATGCAACTTGTTCCTGAAAAGCATGGCTTAACATTGTAAAGTAAGCTATTGTTTTTAAGTTAATGTGTAAATTAAAGGCATTCCAATATAATAAGTAGTATTTTTTTTTCTGGAGTTGGATAAATTGATTATAAACTTTATATAGAAAATACAAAAATAAAAATAACCAGAAAAACACTAGAAACGAATATCAATGAAGGGATAGGGAAACAAAATTATACATTAAAACTTAGGGGAAAAGACTGGGCGCGGTGGCTCACGCCTGTAATCCCAGCACTTTGGGAGGCCGAGGTGGGCGGATCACGAGGTCAGGAGATCGAGACCATCCTGGCTAACACG